>NC_057865.1:73390517-73733434 GCF_019393635.1 Dromiciops gliroides
GAAGCACCGTGGTTCAATGAAAACAGCCGTCACTGGGGAGTCAGAAGACTTGGGTGCAAATCCTAGCCACTGCCTACTACCTATGCAATTATAAGCAAGTCACTTAATCTCTCCGGGCCTCATTTTCTTGATCTGTAAAATTAGATAGCTTCTAATCTCTGGTTGCTAAAACGGAGACAGTATGTCCCAAGGTGTGCCAATAAAAATTACTTCTGGGGCTCATATGGCCAACGTTTTGGGGTTCTGTGTATTAAACTCAATAACAATAGACACTTTTTAAGAGGTACAGATTCTTTTGGCTCTTTTGCCACTGAGCTGCTGCCAATTGCTTGAGAGATGCACCTTCTGCTGTGTTGCAGTGGACCACCATGCAGCGTATTGAAGTACATCTGTGCCAGCCTACTCTTGTTTCAAATGTGATGGTGATACAACTCCCCATAGGATTACACATTCCTCTATCTGGTGCGCTTTCCCTGGGGCGGTCTTTACAAATTTCCTACTAAAATTGTTGCTGAGGAAAGGTTTGCATTTTTCTTTTGGACTGAGGTCTTAATGAATTTATCCCTGTTCAAGGAATATCAGACTAGAGAAGAAAAGGGAGGAGACAGAGAAAGAGAGATAGAGAAAGCATTTGCCATGAGGGTCTTTCCTTTGTGTCTGGGCTTGTGAATACTCATTTATCAGTCTTGCATGATTGCTAGCTTGTGCTGAAAAGTACTGTGTGCCCATCACCCAAAGAAGGTAGGGTTGGAGGTAAAAACTAGAGTTGATAAACAGAAAGGAAGAGGAACAACAGGACCAGGAAAGGAGTAAGAGGGAAGCTCAGATGGCTTTCTGCTAGATTTGCTCCCCTATTGTCTCACAATACATTAATTAGCACACTGCTATAGTCACTTTGGGGGTGGGGGCAGTGTGGGAGGAATTACCTATAAACAAGCTGATATGACATTTTAGCAACATTAATGCTGATGACATTTTCCAGCTAAGTAAAATAGCTGCTTCTCAGAGCACATCTTTAGTTATGTCCAAATCTAGGAGGTAGCTTTTGGCTCTTTCTATTTGCAGGATTGAACTTGACGTGATTCTCCCCTCCCAATATGTAATCATAGCAACATGCTTCCTCCCCCTCCCCCACACTGTTTTTCTTCTGTAGTTTTCACAATGTTGAGAATAATGTAAAAAGTTCTCACAGCAATAGTTTATATTATTAAGTATGCAGCATTTGTCATGGAAAAAAGCATAATAATTTAAGAATAAATAATAAAACAAGAGGCTGTCATCTGGATAATGCAATAGCACAGACTAGGCAGAGAAGCTTCAGCTTCATTATTTCAATCAGGTGATGTGACCTAAAAGGTCCTTTCCAATCTTGCTCTATGAGACTCTGTGTTTGCCTTTGTTTTAAGTAGGTATGCTTCCATATCTGTTCGTTTTATTCTGTCTACCAGAAGCTTGTCCTACATCTATCTCACATTGAGTTATAGTTATAGGAGAATAATGCAGGTAGCAGAACCACTGTTCACAGCAGAGACAGTGGACTTTGGAGGGCGGGGGAGGGAGGAGATTTGGAATGACATTTTCTCTGAACTGTAATAAAGCTCCTTTGCTTTAAATTCAACCTGATTTTTGTCTCTTTTCCGTCACTGAATGCAGAACACTTTTACATGTGCTCCAGTCTATAAAAATTGAATCTAGCAGTAGTTATAAATAATTAAACTTTTTTCTAGCTTAGGACTTGCTGGTATTAAGATGTTATAGTCAAAGCTATAACAGGTACACTAAAATAAGAGATTTAACATTGGTAACTCTAGCAATCATCCGTTTCTGTTTGTATGTTGGGACCCATTTGGATTTTTTGCTGTTTTTCTGGGATTGTCCATCGCCTCAGAAACACCATGGTCAATAGCCAGTGATTCAAAGAATGTGGATAAATGCTGTCATTAGTTCATGGTAATGAATCTATTAACTTTGGGGTGTATTAAAGGGTTGTTTTTTCTTTTTGTTTTGTTTTTATAGTGAACTCTGGCTTATATTTTGATAAGTTCCCAGGCTTCTGGAACACATGAGTCAACCTAGCCTCTTGGTAATGCCAACAATCATTTCAAAAAGGAGCTATGCATCTTTCAGGAGTGTGACTCCTGCTTGCATCAACAGATAGGCCTCTTATCTTTCTAGTTGTAAAAGCACTTTGAAATGTGAACACATTTGTTACTAGATAACTCTCAGGCCATTCCCTTCTGTGATAGTGTTTAATTATTGTGCCTGCTTCATTAGGATGAAAGTTTGAAATGAAGATTTCCCATATCCTTTTCTAAATCTGATGACTAATTTCATATAGGAATGTATTACTCATAAAAATTAAGATTAAATGGGTATCAGTGACCTCATCAATGAAATGATTTGAAGTGGGAGGAATTGTGGGAAGGAATAATTCTCTAGTGGTGGGTATAATGCTGATATTCATTCATTCAGAAAGCAGTTGTTAAGCAACTGCTATGTGTCAGGCACTAGAAGTACAAATACATAAGTGCACTCAAGGATCTGATATTCTGTTGGGTAGAATAGCATGTACACAGAGAACTCAAGGGGAAATACATTCAAAGTTTATTTTAAATAGTATTTTTTCTAATTACATTATTAGAAACATTCATTTATTATTAACATTCATTTAAAAATTTTGAGTTTCAAGTTCTCTTCTTCCCTCCTCATTGAGAAGGCAAGCAATTTAATATAGGTTATATATGTACATTCATGTAAAACATATTTCCAAATACATTTCATGTTAATGTCAAGTATTTTCTGGGTAGAAAACTGGTTCTTCTTTTGGTCCTATGAAAAATATCTCCTTTAATAAGAGTCAATTTCTTCTTGCTCAGGCCTTTAAATACAGCTGATTAACTCCTATGTAATGTTTCATATGCTTGAAGATATTTTTCAGGTTCCTCTTCATCTCTCTTCAACAAAGATGAATAATCCCAACTTTTTAATCTTTTTTCTATAATCAAATAAGAAGGAATATCCATAGAAACCACCCTATGACGCACAGAAATCTATCAAAACACACAGGAAATGATTGGTTTTCATGGCCAAAGAGCCCTTCATCAAAGGCAAAGTGAATGGAAGGTATGAGAAGTGCTAGTGAATTTCAGAGGGACCAGAGACTACACTGGTGAAAGCTGGGGTTAATGAAAGTGAGGCACCAGAGAAAAATGAAGACTCTACCCTCTTAATTGATAATAATAATTAAAATAACAGCTAGCATTTATATAGCTCTTTAAGGTTTGCGAAGCACTTTATTATATAATCATGTTTTATCCTCACCACAACCTGGGAGGTAGATGATATTATTACTATCCTCATTTTGTAGATGAGGAAACTGAGGCAGACAGATTAAGTAATATGTTCAGGGCCACACAGGTAGTAAGTCTCTGAGGCAGGATTTAAACTCATCTTCCTGATTAAGGTAATTCTTTCATAAAGTTTCCCTGGTAAAGAACTATGGGAGGCCCCAAGAAATGGGTCTGGGTCTTTGACCTTTTATTGATTCTTTCCCCTTCTTAACCTGTGCCCTACCTTTCTAATTTTTCACACCTCATACATATTCTGCCCCCCTCCCCCACCACATACTCTTTGATCCAGTGACACTGGCATCCTTGCTATTCCTCAGACAAGAAATACCATTTCCTAACTCTGGGAATTTTTTTCCCCTTTGGTGAGGCAATTGGGGTTAAGTGACTTGCCCAGGGTCACACAGCTAGTAAGTGTCAAGTGTCTGAGGCCAAATTTGAACTCAGGTCCTCCTGAATCCAGGGCTGGTGCTTTATCCACTTTGCCACCTAGCTGCCCCCTAACTATGGGAATTTTCACTGACTATGCTGTATGCTTGGAATGCTCACTTCCCTTTTCTCTGCCTACCGACTTCCCTGGACTCCTTCAAGTACCAGCTGAAATCCTATGTTTTATAGGAAGTTTTTTTCTGATTCCCCTTAATTACAGCGCCTCCTTTTTGTTGATTATTTCTAATTGATCATATATACATACATATGTAGGTATCAAATTTATAAAATGTCACACGTCATTCATACACACACAGAGCTTGTTTATGCATAGCTCTTTGCATTTTTTTCCCTCATTAGACTGTAAGCTCCTTGAGAACAGGTACTTTTACATTTCTTTGTATCCCTAGCACTTGGCACACTGCAGTGCCTGGTATATAAGACAGTTTAATAAATGTTTATTGACTGAATGAGGTACATTGTGTCTAGTCTGAACTGGGAGCATGAAAGAAACAAAAATCATTTAATCATCAATCCATCAATAGGCACAGAATCCCTGCTACAGCAGGGCAACTTGTGAATCAGTTCAGCTTCTACCAAGTGCCTCTTGGAGGCAAAAAGGTGAGAATGATCTTGCTTTGCAGTCTTATAGAATGCATTAACCCATTCATTTAATAAGCATTTATTAAGTACCCTATGTATATTTAGGTTAAAAAAACCAGTGTGCTCTAAGAATTTACATTCTACTGCTTGGGGGGTGTGGGAATACAGCACATACACAGATATGTAATAAAGATATATACACACAAAATGATTTTGGAAATAGTAGAGGTAGGAAGAGCTCTAACAACAGTTGGGAAGAATCAGAAAAGACATCATGTAGGAGAGTTTTTTAAATGGCACAATTTTACCTTCGTATAGTGAGCTCCCATCTTTTCCTTAGATTAGGGTATGCTAGAGTGTGGTTATATCAGTATAACAAGCAGATTGTATCTTTAGGGTCTACTTCCCAATACCACACAGTATGTATTGCCACAGCTATGGTGCTTGTTGGCAGTTATTGGTAGTGGTGGTGGCAGGAGGGGGAAGGGGGTTCCTAGGGTTAGGCTTTCTGTGCCAGTGAAATTCTTCTCCTCATTAAGGAGTTTTTTATGACCATCGACAGGAGAAGAGTTCCCTAGGAGACTAATCTGAAATATTGTAGGAGACAGACATCAGAACACCATCCTCTGACTTCACTGAGATAACAGTGGGAGCCCCTTAGAGGCCAACTCCCCTGTCTATATTACATTTTTAAAAACTATAGCAGGTTAGAGTAAATAAGTGAAAAGCCGATGTATCACTGGTGACTAAGTCTGGAGGAACCTGACCTTTCTATTTATCTGGGCAAATTAAGAATGAATAGACCTGTGTGTGGTGTTCAGCACGAACAATTACTCTGAATAGCTTTGTGCAACGCTGCGTCCTAATCTGTTTTGTGGAAAGGAAATGGAGTTTGCATAATTCTGTTGTATTCCTGTCTCTATGCCTATGCTCACATTACAGTGACTCATTTTCATAAGAAACTGATATACAGTCATGGCTTCTCCAAGGTGAGGGCAACATAATATATTTTTTTGTTTGTTTTTTGTTTTTTTGTTTTTTAAGTGAGGCAATTGGGGTTAAGTGACTTGCCCAGGGTCACACAGCTAGTAAGTGTTAAGTGTCTGAGGTCGGTTTTGAACTCAGGTCCTCCTGACTCCAGGGCCAGTGCTTTATCCACTGTGCCACCTAGCTGCCCTGCAATATAATATATTAAGCATTGAGGTCACAGGCCAGGCTCCTTCCCTCCACCCCTTTTATACAGTTTGATGCTGATGCCAGGTATTAGATGATATACTTGGAGCCTACAAGTCTCTGTTGATTCTATTATAATTGAGTATCTGTAGTTTAGTCAAGATCTCCCTTCTCTCATTATGACTTTATACTCACCTGGAGAGATAGCATATTGTCATTCAAGAGCAGACTGTTTTTTACAATCAATAAATCCTGACTTTTGTTGTTGTGAAGGCCCAAAGGTGAGACATTTAGTGGGAGTTCTTTGGCAATTTTGGCAACAGGGAATCTGGGGGTTTGAGAGCTATTGGCCCTATTTTCTGATTGATTAGAAATCTAATTTCTAGCCGAACATAAGTTCCTTGAAAGCATCTGCTTTTATTTTTGTCTTTGTATCGTTAGAGCCCCAGTTATGCCCATTATAATTGCTTAATAGGGGGGCAGCTAGATGGTGCACTGGTTAAAGCGCTGGCCCAGGTTTCAGGAGTACCTGAGTTCAAATCCAGCCTCAGACACTTGACACTTACTAGCTGTGTGACCCTGAGCAAGTCACTTAACCCCCATTGCCCTGCAAAAAAAAATAATTGCTTAATAAATACTTTTCCATTCATACTTTATGATATGTCTCAGGAAAATAACCAAAACCAGAGAATAGGAACAGGGGCATGGAACCTTTTTCTCTCTTACCAGTTTCAAGAAGCTGAATGGATGTTAAATGCTAATCAACACTATATGGGAAGGTGATCTGTGGCCAATCCATTCAATTAAATACAATTCAACAAGTATTTAAGTGTCTACAATATGTCAGTCACTATGTTAAATGCTGATTTTGGGTAGTATTATTTATTTAGTATATTTAGTATATCTCATTAGTATATTTACAAACTCTCATGGAGTTTACATTCTAAGAGGGGCCGACAACACTCATAGGGGAATGGTAACCAGAGAAGGGATTTCGTTTTAGAGAGAAGGAAAGTTGGGGAGGTGGGAAGCACTATGACAGGCAGATAGGGGGTAGATAGCTAGGTAGGATATGATGCTGAAGTCTGTTTTGGTATCCAGGCCTGGCACTAGATATAATGGGTTAGATTGTACATACTCAGTTATCAATTGACAGGGTTGGGCCCGAGGAAGGGAGCTGGAAAGATGATGGTAATTTCCCTGGGAAGCAGAGCCTGGATTCTAGATGATCCTAGAGTAGAGGTCTAGGTCCCTGGTTTGGTGTATGGGGTACTGGTTCATGTGGGGAAGACTAGGTCACTGGGAGAAGGCAGATAGTGAGGTTGTATAGATTTGTGATGGTGCTAATTATATATATATATGTATATATCTATATCTATCTATATCTATATCATATGTTTGTATTTGTATCCATGGAAGTTTGTTTAGGTAATATTATACATGATATCAAACTCTTGTAAAAAGACAAATGTACAGATATTGGAATATATTCATATGGTTTTCAAAAAATCTTAGTGCCATTTTAAGCTAAGATTTTTGGGACAACGTGCATTTTACATAAACACATGAATAGATTTGTCAATGGAGGTTTGTTTTTGGCAATTTTGTATATACTAACAAACTCTGGTAAAATAATATGTATATATAAATACATGCATACATATGTGTATACCTAAACATGTGTGTATGCATGAGCATGTATGTATATGTGTATGTATGTAGCGAGAAAGAGAGACACCCTCCATTGACATCCTGCATTGGAGAAGAGTAGGCTACTTACAGTTTAAGGTTGTATCTCTGATTATCATTGAGATTACTATCAAAAGTCATCTACAAGTGATTAATTCCTTTGATATTACCTCATCTATTTTCTTTCTTGATCTGTATGACACTTTATGGTATCCCTCCCCACAATTTCTTCCATGTCACTTTGCCTGTCCTCTCCAATCTTCATGGTTAGAGCTTTGTGCATTTTCCTTGAAGTCAGGATGGGATTATGTCAAAGATGTCAAAGGAAACAGCTTTGGCAACAAAAAGCAGCTGACAATGAAATGATGCCAAGCTAAAGGCTGGTAATCTCTACCATCACCCCCAGCCGTTGTTCTAAGTAAGTTTCACTGGATGAAAGAAACTTAGCTTTTTCTTTAGGAAACTAAAAGGGTAAGGGGAAAAGGGGGGGGGGGACTGATAGAAGGGAGGGCAGAAGCAAGGGAGAAAAGGGTAAAGAAAAGGGAGGGGGATGATAAAAGGGAGGGCAGATGGGGGAGGCAGGGGTAAGAAGCAAAATGATGAATGAAAGTCAAATTGCCTTTGAAACCAGGTAAATTTATTTTTTTAAGGAACCAAATAAGTACATTTAGGATTAGTCTTAATTCTCAGCTCTTCAGCCTATTAACCCTCACTCCCCCACAACATCTTCCATCCTATCGTACTTTGCCTAGCTCCCACCCCACCCAAAAAACACACACCCATTCCAGCTACAATAATTTTATCCATTTGGCTTTGTGTGTATGTATGCTAAATAATTCTCATTTCTATACTGCTGTTAGCAAAGCACTTCTCAACACAGTAGCACTATGAGGAGGTAGGTAGTAGAGGTACTGTTATCCCCACTTTAGAAATGAGGAAACCGAGTCTCAGAGAACTTATGGCTTGTCCAGAATCTTGCAACGAACTAATAATTTGTACCTATGTATCCTGATTGTAAGTCCAATGCTCTTTTTTTTTTTTTTTTACCAAGGTAGTACCTACTTTAAGTTCACTAAGTGAAATTTACCAAGAGATGTGCAAGTTAATGTGTTCATGTGCCAGTGTCTTCTAATGCACTCCAAGAAGCATTTATTAAATGCCTATTATGTGCAAGTTATGGTGGGTACAAAGACAAAATGGAAAGCAGTCTTTTATTTAAGGTTACATCCTGTAGGGGGGATACAAACATGTATTTGATAGATAATTTGAGTAGGAGGGAGAGAATACTAACACTTGGGAATGGGGAGTTTCAGAAAAGCTTTCTTATATAGTCAGCACGTGAACTGAGCTGTGAGGGAAACTTATATACTGTATAATCAATTTGTTACATATATATTATATATGTATCTATGTAGCTCACATGGATTGTAGTTGACCAAAAATTACTCTCAGAATTATCATTTTTGAAAATTGGCAGTATATACCTCAATCCTAATTTTTTATTATGTTATCTTAGTTTAACTCCATTTTTTTGTTTTGTTTTTTGCGGGGCAATGGGGGTTAAGTAACTTGCCCAGGGTCACACAGCTAGTAAGTGTCAAGTGTCTGATGCCGGATTTGAACTCAGGTACTCCTGAATCCAAGGCTGGTGCTTTATCCACTATACCACCTAGCCACCCCTTAACTCCAATTTTATTGCCTTATTTCCAACCAACAAAAGGAAAAATAGGAAAGAAATTGGGTTGAATGAGGTCACACTATATATTCAGGCTCACACGAGTATTGAATTTCACTAACTTCAAGCTGGTACGATGGTTACAGAATGATGACTTTGCCCTTTGTAGCTATTGGCTTTTAACTTATCTACTTGCATTTATGTTACTAAACCTTTAGAGTTGAAAAATCTATACTCATTTTAATTTCCATTAAAATGCTTAACATAGTGGTGGAATTTTATACAAAATTCATACAATCAATTCAACAAAATATGTTCTGAGAGGCTTCCAGGTGCAAAGCACCTCATTCTTCTAATGTTAGAACTGGAAGGACCTTGGAGAATCTAATCTGACCCTCTTGTCTTTCAAATGAGAAACTACCATGTAGAGAGGTTGGTCCATTATAACGTAGCTAGTCAGTGGCAGAGCTGAAATGAAAACATAGTTCTCTTTCTATACCAGTGCCTTTATTTATTATTATTGTTATTATTGCCGCCACCACCACCACCATTACCACTACTCTCCAGAATAGAGGATTTGTGATCATTATTTGATATTAACTTTTTCTCTTAATTAAAATGTTTTTAATCTTGATTTTTCTGTCCAGGGACACTTGAAATCTCTATCATATGCCTTTTTTATCATTGGAACATGAGAGTCATAACTGAGAGTCATAACATGAGAGTCATATAACATGCCTCAGATAATGGATTGCTTTGCCTGTTCCACAGACTGGCAGCAAGCTTGGAGATAATAGGTGGTCATGTACTAACTTACTTTAGGGAAAGCCTAGCTCAGCCCAAGAGCTTTGTTGGTGAGTGTCAGCTGAAATCTGTCACGAGATTCTGCTACTTCAGCAATGTACTCTTGAGTGCTATATAATCACACAAAGGACTAGACAATGGGATAAAGAGGGCCTAGCATATATGAATACATTGTGTCTTCAACTAGAGATGAAGGGTAGAGAAAATAAATCAAATCTGCAAGTATGTGTATGGGTGTGTGCGTTTGTATGTGAGATTGAGTGGAAACACAAAAGAAACAGAATTATGCCTACCCTCAAGGAGTTTATAATCTTTTGTAGAAAACAAGACTTAGACAGATGACATCCTTGCCAAACAATAAAAGGCCACATTAATGAAGTATGGTGATGTTGGTAATGTTGAAACTACCATCTCTGGTCTGTGTGCTAGATTTCTTTTTTGGTTGTTGTTTTCAAATATATGTAGATGATAGGTTGTACATGATTTTCTTGGGGAAAATACTAGAATTGGAGTAAGGAGAATATTGACGTCAATTCCTGCCTTAGATACTTTGACTTAGTATCTTTAGATCTGTGTGACCCTTTGGAAGTCATTTAATCTTTCCAAGCTATAGCTTCCTCATCTATGATATGGGAAAAATATTAATGTTGCATAGTTGTAGTGGATCAAATGAGACGGGAAATATATGCATATACATGCATGTACATATATACATATAAACATATGTATAAACATTATGCATATGTTTACAAGCACTGTATAAATAAGAGTTCCTATAATTATTAATAATGTGGTAGTATATAAATTTTGGGGTTGTTGATGATGATGGCAATTGGGCCTCAGTTGGCACTTACAAGTTAGGGACTAAATCTTCTTGTTGTAAACTATGAGTCATCATCAACAATGGCACGGTAAAACCACCTTGGCTCCTGTCCTTCAAGAGCTTACTTTTTTTTGTGGGGGGGACAAAGATTTACACAGATGAAATAGTTATTGAACAATAAAAGGCTGTATCTTTTCAAGTAATTGGTGGCAGTGCTGAAACAAACCAAAAGCATTTATGTAGCACTTTGTGAAGCATTTTGTAATAATAATAATAGCAAACATTTACATAGTGCCTGAGGTGTACCAGGTGCTCTACTAAGCTCTTTACAATTATTTTCTCATTTGGTCCTGATGACAACCATAGGAGAGAGGTGTTATTTTTATACCCCATTTACAGATGAAGAAACTGAGGCAAACAGAGGTTAAGTGACTTGTCTAGTCACACAGGTAGTAAGCATCTGAGGCAGGCGTTCAGTCTAGATCTTCCTGACTCCAGGCCCCATGCTTTATCCAGACTTATCTTTCATCTCTCTCTGTTCTCTCCAGTTTGTCATGTAAGCCTTTGTTGGTGGTGTTGGTGTTTTCAAGTCTATATGAAGTGTGGTGTGGGAAAAGTCCTGTCTTTGGAGTGTGTAGATTCCTGGATTTTGTTTATATAACCAAATTCACTAAATATGTTAATGGGCCTTTGGATATGAAGATGGGTTTTGTAGGCAGGACTATGTTTATTTGAGTATAACACAGCAGTTGGACCAGACAAAGGAAATGGAAGAGGAAGAAGAGTGGTGAGAGGTCAGTTTCTGCTGAGGAGGGGGGGGGGCATAAGTCAAGAGAACAGATATTTCCTCAAGTTCTTGCTAAGGCACAGCTGTCTGTAATGAGAAGGGATAGCTGGAGAGGGACCATGTGAGTCAGAGCAGCCGTTGAATTTGGATTGATTGTTTTTAAGTAAAACATTCCTTCCAGAGGAAGGAATAACTGTGATAATGAATGGAACCCTAGGTTGTAGCTGCCATATAAAGGGCACTGGACACTCAGGTTCTAGGTATGAAAGAGACTCTTGGCCTTTTCACACAGGCTATGGAATTTGGTTTTCTTTAATATTCCAGGATTGTAATCTTGCACCTATTTTTGCTGTTTTATAAAGAAGCCATTCCTAGGGGCAGCTAGGTGGTGCAGTGGATAGAACACCGGTGCTGGAGTCAGGAGGACCTGAGTTCAAATCCAGCCTCAGACACTTAACACTTACTAGCTATGTGACCCTGGGCAAGTCACTTAACCCCAATTGCCTCACAAAAAAAGAAGCCATTCCTTTGTGTTTTTTTTTGGGGGGGAGGGCTATCTTAACAACAAACCTGTCCATAATTGATGAAGCCAGATGTGTGCTTGATCTAATTTGGTCATCAGTAGAGCTGAAATAATAGGACTAGACATTTAACAATCCTTGTTCTTCACCATAAAAACTCAGTATAGAATGTTTTCCTTAAGTAAAATAGAACTTAGCTAAAACAAAAAAGGAAATCTCTAAAGTCAACTTGGTGAAATATTTATAACTGTGAATTCTAATGGCTATTACTTTTTTTACTTCAAAGATCTGACATTTCACTTGAGTAGGAACTCTCTTCATGGACACTAATTACAAGTCTTGTCCCTTAGTAGAGAGGTTTATGACTTGCTAGAGCTGTTTGGATGATCAGCTTTAAAGGCTTCATCTTACTAGCTATGTGACACTGGGCAAGTCACTTAACCCCAATGGCCTAGCACACCCCTGCCTTCCACCCTCCCTCAAAAAAGCCATGACCATTTTTGAAGTCCAAATCACATATCATTTGCTTCTTTCCTGAAGTCCCTCTTGGGAACTTGTCTTTTCCTTTCTGAATTCTTTTTTTTTTTATTCTTTTAAAACTAAATATAAAAAGAAGAAAAAGAAATTTCCATGTACCAGCAGAACCTAAAGAGAAGGATTCAATATAAAAACATAAATTTCCATTTCAGATTTTACATTTAAAAAAAATTTAATAAGTATTATACCATTGTTTTCAAAACTACCCTGTTTTTCTCTGTTTCTAAGTTTTCTTTTGTTCTTTGCTGTGCATTTTATTTTTATTTTTATTTTTTAATTAAATTAAATTAAATTTTCTTTTAGTGAGGCAGTTTGGGGTTAAGTGACTTGCCCAGGGTCACACGGCTAGTAAGTGTCAAGTGTCTGAGGCCGAATTTGAACTCAGGTCCTCCTGAATCCAGGGCTGGTGCTCTATCCACTGTGCCACCTAGCTGCCCCTTTTGCTGTGCATTTTAAATTGTTTTCTCCTCTCCTTCCCTCCCCTCCCCTCCCTGTCCTAGAGAAAACTACAGTTAACAGACACATATACACAGAGCTATACCACACGTATACATACATATGCAAAACTATACTCTACACGCTTGTATTTATCAGTTCTTTCTCTATAAATGGATAGTATCTTCCTTCAAGGGTCTTTTATAGTTGGTTTGAGTATTTATGATACTTGGGATAAATTAACAATTCAAAATTGTTCTTAGGATAATATTTCTGTTACTGTGTTCATTGTTATCTTAGTATTGCTCATTTCACTTTTCATTATTTAAAGTTTGTTGAACTTTTAAAGCACCTGATGGCTGTTTGTCAAATTCAACATCATATCAGTTGTTATTTTTTCATTTGTACATCATGGCAGACCTTCCTTCCCTCCCTCCCTCCTTCCCTCCCTCCCTCCTTCCCTCCCTCCCTCCTTCCCTTCATTCCTTCCTTCCTTCCTTCCTTTGTTCCTTCCTCCCTTTCTCCCTCCCTCCCTTCCTTCGTTCCTTCCTTCCTCCCTTCTTTTTGTACATGTGGGTCCCTTTCCCCTTTCCATGATTTCTTTGGGAAAAAGACCCAAAAGTGGTATTGCTGGGTCAAAGGGTATGCCACAGCTTTATCGCCCTTGGGATATAATTCCAAATTGCACTCCAGAATGGTTGGATCAGTTCACAGCTCCACCAACAATGCATTAGTGTTCCAATTTTCCTACAGCTTCTCCAACATTTATTATTTTCCTTTTTTGTCTTTTTGGCCAATCTGATAGGTGTCAGGTGGTACCTCAGAGTTGTTTTTATTTGCATCTCTCTGATCATTAGAGGTTTAGAGCATTTTTTCATATAGGAATTGATAGTTTTGGTTTCTTCATCAGAAAACTGCCTGTTCATATCCTTTGACCATTTCTCAATTGGGGAATGACTTGGATTCTTATAAATTTGATTTAGTTCCCTATATATTTTAGAGATGAGGCCTTTATCAGAAGTACTGGCCACAAAAATTGTTTCCCAGCTTTCTGCCTCCCTTCTAATTTTGGATGCATTGCTTTTGTTTGTACAAAAATTTTTTAAATTTAATATAATCAAAATCATCCATTTTGCATTTTATAATATACTCTATCTCTTGTTTGGTCATAAATTGTTTTCCTTTCCAAAGATCTGATAGGTAGACTATTCCTTTCTCTCCTAATTTACCTATGGTATCACCTCTTATGTCTAAATCGTGTATCCATTTGACCTTATTTTAGTATAAGGTGTAAGATGTTGGTCTATGCCTAATTTCTGCCATACTATCTTCCAGTTTTCCCAGCAGTTTTTGTCAAATGCTGAGTTCCTATCCCAGAAGCTGGAGTCTTTGGATTTATCAAACACTACATTACTAGTGTCATTTACTACTGCATTTCCTGTGCCTAGCCTATTCCATTGATCTACCACTCTATTTTTTAGCCAGTACTAGATAGTTTTGATGACTGCTGCTTTATTATTTTTATTTTGTTAAACATTTCCCAGTTACATTTTATTCTGGTTTGGGCCACACTTGGGACTGTTGTGCACCAAACATAACTGAGGACCATGTGTTTGACACTTCTGGTCCGTGGCACCATTGGAGCAGGTATTCCTGTCTGTGGTGCATATTGTAGTTCACCCATGCCATCTCATAATGGATGATTCTTATCCATGTTCCCCCAAAATCATCCATAGAAGAGGAACCAAACATTCTGAAAGCCTTTCTTAAGAACCCCATGATTTCTTTCTTCTTCATGTCCCATAATCTGTCTTCAAAAGATGTCCTTTGGAAGCCCAATTTTGTCTCTTTAATTACTGTGTCAAAGTGTTGAAAACTACTTGCTTATTTATAATGGCAAAAATATTTCCTCTGCCCTTAATATGAGAGGTTCTAAAAAGTTATATTCATCTTTGTTTCAGGAGAAGGAAAGATAATATAACATTGATCATTACAAAAGATAATATCTGTAATATCACATTTAAAATGACAAATTAAAACATATATGGCAGTGGTTATATAAATGAGGATAATAACCTGCCTGGGAAATGATGTAGTACTATAAATAGTTCATACTGATTAAGCTGTGAATAACCATTTCATTAATTCATCTTTATCGTGATGTTTTGTTGCCTTTAAACTTTTGACTCTTATTTAGAGGTAGAATGAAAATACACTATATAGAGGACTGAGGATTTAGGGCTGGAAAGGGACAGTAGGGATCATCTAATCCAACACACTCATTTATCAGATGAAGAAACTGAGGCCCAAAGAAGATAAATTACTTTTACACAGGTAGCAAGGGAAAGAATCTGAACACGAACTGTGGTCCTATGCTGCAATGTCTAATTATTTTTCCATTGTACCCATGCAGTCTCCAGGAAATGTCTAATTTAAGGTTTAGATTTTAGGATTGTGATCTGATGATCATCACCTACCTTTGAAAATGCCATCTAGGACAAAATCTTGTTACTTTGTATTCATTTGGCAGTCTTCACCTGAAGACCAGACCATGCCTCAGCAATATCTCATTAAAGCTTTCAGCTTTATTGTGTATGTGTCAAGCAAAGAGGGCAGTGCTGTCACAGGGCCCAGGAGTTTGCTGGCTCTCCTAATACCTTAGGACCGTTAGTTAAAAACTCCCTAACATTCTGGCTTCATTTTTTGGTGAGCACAGCCTGTTTGGAAGAACTTGGCCCTTCACCTTCAATCATTTAAGTCATGGAATTTACCCTCAGCATCTCAGAACTGGAAGTGACTGTGGAAGAATTGGGGAATACCAGAAAGACCACAGGATAAGAAGTCAGATGAACTGGATTGGAGGCCTAGCTTTGCTTTTTAATAGGTAGGGAACACGAGGAGATTCACTTATTCCCTCTAAATCTCCGGTTACTCAACAATAATCTGGGAATTACAACATTTTCCTTAATATTCTATAGATGCATGGGTTATTATGATCACCTCATTTTGTAGATGAGGAAATTGAAGCTCTGAGATGAGCTGTGATGACTTGGTCAAGGTCACATAGTGAATTCGTGTCAGAGTAAGTAATGATAGCCAGGTCTCTTGATTCCATACAGAGAATATTGTATTCAGGGTTTTATTTTTCAAAGTCACATATACCAAGAAAGGAAAACAAATTTCTGAAGGAATGAAATAAAGTAATAAAAAAATCAAGTAGGGAGTTGTCACTTTGAAAGCAAACTATTATTAGCATCTTATTCAAAGGAAAAAAAATGCCAGAAAAATGCTTATGTGAGTGACTCAAATTATAGAAAAGGAAGGAAAAAGTTCATGAGGCTGGCACAGGATTCTTAATCTAGATTCCATGGACTTTTTTGGGGGGTGAGGCAATTGGGGTTAAGTGACTTGCCCAGGGTCACACAGCTAGTAAGTGTCAAGTGTCTGAGGCCAGATTTGAACTTAGGTCCTCCTGAATCCAGGGCCGGGGCTTTATGCACTGTGCCACCCAGCTGCCCCCGAGACCATGGACTTTAAAAAAAAGTATTTTGATCATTGAATTTAAGTATAATTTATTTCCTTTGTAGTTCTATATATTTTGTTCATATACAAACATTATTTTTGCGTGTGTGTGAGGCAATTGGGGTTAAGTGACTTGCCCAGGGTCACACAGTGTATAAAGTATCTGAGGCCGGATTTGAACTCAAGTCCTCCTGAACCCAGGGCTGGTGCTCTATCCACTGCACCACCTAGCTGCCCCATAAACATTATTTTGAGAAAGGACAAGTATACTTCACCAGACTGTTGCCAAAGGAGAAAATGAAATGTAAGAGTTTAGTAGCCTTCGAGTTAGCAAGTAAAAAAAAAATCATAGACAGAAGCATCTTTATGAATGAAATGAAAGGCACCTTGAGGGTAAATTAAGTCAACCTCTGCTTTTTTAGATGAAGAAACTAAGGCCTAGGGGAGGAGTTGTTTATTCACCCAAGGCTGCAAATTATGTGAATATTCAGGACTGGAGGTTAAATTACCTAAAATGCTCCCTAGTAACAATGAGTAACTTGCCAACATTTTTGGCAAATCCTAACACTGTTGTTCTTATTTTCTGTGTCTCAAATGGAATAATCAATTCAGTCCAGTTTGGTATATTTATTAAGTGGCTACTGTATACCAGTCTCTAGGATTAAAATGAAGTGGTCCTTGGCTTTAAGAAGCTTATGTTGCACGGGGAGGAAATACACAGAGAGGCAAATATGAACACACACACATACACACACACACCCATAGGCACAGCTCTAAGGTTTATAATGGATCACAAAGGCCATCTATCCAACAACCATGGTTCTTAGATAAGGAAAATGTGATCCAGGGAGGTTTAAGTGATTTCCCCAAAGTCACAAAGGTAGTAAACATAAGAGGTAAAATTTGAACCCAAATCTTTTTTTTTTTTTTTTTTTTTTTTTTAGTGAGGCAATTGGGGTTAAGTGACTTGCCCAGGGTCACACAGCTAGTGAGTGTTAAGTGTCTGAGGCCGGATTTGAACTCAGGTACTCCTGACTCCAGGGCCGGTGCTCTATCCACGAACCCAAATCTTTTGACTCCAAAACTAGTACTCTTTCCTGTCTGAGGTTTCCCTGTGGATCAGAACTGTTGGCAAAGAGAAGCTATAGTGTATATGAAACATAGAGGACATCTCTCCTTATCTGAGCTTTGAAGTAGGGATCAAGGCCTTGCTGATGTTCGATTATGAGCTCTTTGAGAGCAGGGACTGTTTTTCCCCCCTTTCTTGATATGTGTCGCTTAGAAAAGTGCCTGGCAAATAGTAAGCACTTAGCACATGTTTATTAATTGACTGTTAGAATATATAAATAGAAAGGAATTAAAACTAATTTAATTAGAAGCATAGCATTATTGTTCATATTTATTTAACAAAGTAATTTCCACATTTTAGGAATATGAAAACAAATTTACAACATCAGAATCTCTCATGGGACTTTTCAGATGCTCTGAGGTTGAGAAAGTATTGATTGGAGACCTTCTAGAAGCTACTATTAAGTCAGGTCCACTTTGGTGATCTGAGCCAATTATTCCTTTGCCAAACTTGGGATTGGGCTGGGAGCAGCTGTGGGTACAGGCTTAGGATGTCATGAAAAGCATTCTGAATTTCCTTCTATCTCTCCATTCATGTTCTTTTGGGGTTAGTGTACCTACTGCATCGCCATTGTTTGTGCTGACTTGGAGCTGTTGAAACAAGCTTGATGGTTTCCATAGGAGTCTCCGGGCTAGTGTAAACAAGACTAGTGGATTTATTGGATGAATGGCAACTTGGGTGAAGCTTCCTGTAGGGGTGATAGGTGATATGGCTTTTCAACTTCTGCCATTCTATGACAGCCTAGCTATTGTGTTAACTTACCAAAGGAAAGAAGGAAGAATGTAGAAGGCAGATCCTTTAGGATATACACTCTCCCAAGCACTCCCTGTTGTTTGGATGGAGGTGAGGGAGAAACTTGCCATTTTCCATTATTATTTTAGGTGAGAAATTAAATAGTTACTGTGTTTGTGTGACAGCAGATGAGAACTGGTATGAAGGGAAAGGTATTCCCCATGTTGAGGTTAGGAGGGAGGAATCTGTGGATTTTGAAAAATATTGCATCACAATAATAGAGAAGTGTTGTCTACTTCAATGCCTTCCTCGTATTCACTCGTATGTATGTGCATAATTTCTCCTGACAGAACTTCAGCCCTTTGAGGTTACTTCCTGGTTTTGTTCTCTTTGTATCCCTAGGACCCAGCATAGTGTCTGACACATGCGGAAGCAGGTCCTGAAAAAATTCTTGATGGTTTGCTGGTTGATTGATTAATGGATAGAAGTAACTCTGCATTCTCACCAGTGAAGCACAAAAGCTTCCATACTGGGATGACTGTCTCAGATTCACCTTGCTAAGTTTATAGAATTTGGATATTAGGTGGTATACACATGCAGGAATATTATTATCTCTCTCTCCACACATATATTTGTACATGTGTGCACATGCCATCACACATACATACACACATGTGTATACCCACAAGGAATCTTGTACACATGTACACAATGTATATGTGCACACACACATATATATGCATAAGCAATGCGCAATACATACACACTTTCTCCATTTTTTTCCTTTGTCACCTCTAAAATTTCTAGCATAGGAGAAGGAACATATTATATACTCAATAAATACTAGTTGAAATGAATAAAACCCAAGTTTCATTTCTCTACTCAAAAATCTCTAACAATATCCCGTTGCCCACGGGATGATTTCTAAATTCCTGAATCCCGCATAACAAGATAACATTCTTATCAAGCTGTAATTAGTTATAACATTCTTAGAGGGCTTGAAAGTCTGAAAAGCACTTGGCATGGATGTTCTCATTTGATCCTCTCAACAACCCAATGAAGAAGATGCCTTTATTTTCTCCATTTTACAGATGAGGAAAATGAGTCTGAGAGGTTAAATGATGTCCCCAGGGTTACACAGGTAGAAAGGGTCTGAAAGGCCTCTAAGCTCAGCACCATCCAGCTTAAGCCTACATTTCCAGAGTGATTTCTTGCTAGTACCCTTTAGAAATTCCACAGTTCAGTCAACATGGTTTTCTCTAAGTTTCCAGAAATGTCTTCTACACTTACATCTCCCCATGTTTCCAAAAAGCCCAAAGGCCCTTCTCCCTTCTCCCTTCTCCCTGCCTGGCAAAATAAGAACACGTGTAGAACATTATCACAGTACTCTATTTTCATGATTACATTTGTCCTACACAACCATCCTGTGAAAATAGGCACTGTGTATATTATTACTCCCATTTTAATGATTGAAGGCTTAAATGTCACAAAGCTAATAGAACTGATTTAAGCCAGATTATCTTGCCTCTGGGTCCAGCACTGTAGCTACTAAACCATGTTCCAGAACCATCTCAGTAAGTCCTATTTACTCCATGAAGCATCATTTGACTGTAGTGATCTGTCCTCCTAGCAAATGACAACAATAATAATAAATCCCATTTTATAGTATCTTAATGCTCTTAAGGGCACTTAGGTGGCACAGTGGATAGAGGGCCAGACTGGAAGTCAGGAAGACTCACATTCCTGTGTTCAAATCTGGCCTCACATACTTCCTAGTTGTGTTACCTGGGCAAGTCATGTAATCCTGTTTGCCTCAGTTTCCTAATCTGTAAAATGAACTAGAGAAGAAAATGACAAACCAATCCAGTATCTTTGCCAAACAAACTCCAAATGGGGTCATGAAGAGTCAGAAACAACTGAAATGACTGAAAACAAATGCTCATAAAGCATTTTTCTCACAAATATTTGATATGGACAATATTGAACTAGAGAATGTATTGTTGGTATAGCTTATTTAGCACTATTATATATTGTCATATGTGATTGGTGTGTATGTACAGATATATCTTATATTTATGTACAAATGTACATTTGTATAGAAATATAGATATAAATGTACATAGATACATGTTATATCTAGGTATGTGTAGTATGGTACATATACTTTATTTAATTAAAATTTTTTTTTTTTTGTGAGGCAATGAGGGTTAAGTGGCTTGCCCAGGGTCACACAGCTAGTAAGTGTCAAGCTTGTCTGAGGCCAGATTTGAAATCAAGTCCCTTGAATCCAGGGATGGTGCTTTATCCATTGTGCCACCTAGATGCCCCCAGGACAAGTATTTTAAATGGAAGCCAAGGGAGAACAGGTTTGGTCCAATCAGCTTTAACTACAGAGTGTAACTCAACTTTATGATGCTCTGGTGTAAGCTGTATGTCTGGATATTAGTGACTTTTTATCTTCTTACACTTTTGGCATATGCTTTGTGTTTCTAGACCACCAGCATTCCCAAAGACCAACATTAATTGCTAGTTTTATAGTCATATATGTCTAAATGATAGGGATGCCAGATTATTTCCAAATGAAAAACACATCCAAATTTAATGAAGTTCAAAGGGAGAAATGTTTATTTATGGATTAAAGTATAAAAAGATCTGTTATTCAGAGTTATTGAAATACTGACAGCTCCTTCTGGCAGGGGGAGGGAGCGTGAGTAGAGAAAAGCAATGGAGAAAGACTATAGTTCTTCTCTGATGCTGAGAGTGAATCAACGATCCAAGCAGACAAATAAAAGGCTCCTGGGCCTTTTGACACCAGTTGAGAACAGAGATGCTATATAACTGAAGTCTGAAGAAGGGAGAGGATGCCTCTGGTAAAAGGGAGGAGGTTTTATACTGTCAGCTCATCACACGTCTGCAGGGGGATGTCTCAACTTGTCTTGAGAAACAGAGCATATTTTCCCCTTTGGGGCACAGCTTTGCTCGTTGTTGAAGTTCAGTGATATCATTTAACATTTGCAGGGTTGTCAGGGTGGAGGGTATGTGGTATCTAAACTGTAAGGAGACCAGTGAGACTTATTTTGAGCTCCTTTAGAGTATCCGAGCCTCTGATTCTGCTTGAAACCACTTATAGGTGACTATGTTTTCTAAAAACAAAACAAAACACAACCCCCCCCCACACACAAAAAATGGGGTCGATTTTTTTGAATCTTCAGAGTTTGAGATTGTTGTTGCAGATGTTTCATGTCCTTTATGCCTTCTTTTCTTTTCTTAATTTTTTTTTCAGGGCAAATGAGGGGTTAAGTGACTTGCCCAGGGTCACAATTTAGTAAATTTCAAGTGTATGAGGTCTGATTTGAACTCGGGTCCTCCTGAATCCAGGGCTGGTGCTTTATCCACTGTGCCACTTAGCGGCACCCCCTACTTGATGCCTTCTTTTTTTTCAATTTTTGGGGCAATGGGGGTTAAGTGACTTGCCTGGGGTCACACAGTTGTAAGTGTCAAATGTCTGAGGCCAGATTTGAACTCAGGTCCTCCTGACTCCAGAGCCAGTGCTCTATCCACTGTGCCACCTAGCTGCTCCCACTTGATGCCTTCTTAAAAATATCTTATATCCTTCAAACATTCCCTACTATCATTCAGGGCAGCTTAACACTTACCTTACACAGATAGGGAATTAAATTGCCTATTGGAGGTCCCTCAACTTAATAGCTATTTTCCCACTGCTGTGTCTTTCCATAGGCTGCCAACCTCATCCCATACCTGGAATTCATTCCTCATTCATCTCTTCTGCTTAGGATCCAAAGTTAGGCTCCTGTGTCATCTCCGGAAGCACTCAGTTCATTTACCTGTTCCTGAGGTCCTCCACAGAAGAATTATTTCTTGATTCTCTTTATCACTAGTGCTTCTTTCTCCTCCTAGAATATCATGTAACTACAAATGTGTTTACAAGCAGTTTATGTAAGTTCCTTGAGGGCAAGAGATGTATGGATTTTTTGTCTGTATCCACATTGTGTTATACAGTGCTTGAACATAGCTGGTGTTAATACATGCTTGGTGAACTATCAAGAGGTGTCTCCTTTGATTCTCTCCAGGGTTTAGAGCTAGAATTAACTCTAGTTTATGGTTTAGAGCCAAAGGATCTGAGAGTCTGTCTAGTCCACCCTCCTACTGTAACAGATGAGAAAACTGGAGTTAAGACACTTTCCAAAAGACAAGGAAAACAGGAATCAGCTGTTCCAACTATCTCATTTTTAAAGATGAAGAAATTGAAAACCATCAGAAAAATTAAGTGACCTCTTCAAAGTCACATAAAAATTCATACCAGGGTTAGAACCCAGATCCCATGATTGACTCCAAATCTGATACCCCTGACAATGCACCATGTTCCTTCTATGGTACCTCAGAATGCCCATGGAACTAAACCTGGTGCTTAATTCACAATTCTTTTTGGAAGGTCTTTTGCCTAGGTAAGTGAACTCCCTTTCCGGTCCAGTATTTTTTTTTTTTGTCCAGAAGGAAAATATCTTACTTTTGTCTTGTATTTCCAACACTTATAATAGTGCTTGAAAATTTAAAAAAATTACTGGTGCCTAATAAGTGTGTGAAGCGTTTTTTGGGGGAGTTTTTGTTTGTTTTGTACTAATTATCTGAATGTTTCATAATGTGACATTTTTAAAAAGAGTTTGTTACATTCTTTTCCTTATAAATCATCTTCTTTTATCAGACCCAAGCATAGCCTAAAGAAGGACATCACAAGTTTTTATTTAGGCATTAGAATATCTTCTGTATCTTCTAAATAGGATTCCCATGCTGCTCTCTTAAAAGCATAGAAGCTGTTTTTGCCAAGACTAGAACCCCTCAGATAGTAAAAGGCTGGCCCTGGAACAAAAATACTAAATTACAAGAAACTGTATAAGTGATTCCAACCCTTGTTGTGAAACAGGTCAGTGCAGCATTTGCTCATTTGGAATGACAGGAGAATTGGCATTACTCTTTGGTAATATAATTTTAATTTTTTTAAGGCTGAAAAATATCCCTCTTCACTGCATGGTAAGAAACCAGTCTAGTAGTAATAACCCTCTGGCTAAAAAAAAAAATGAATTTATTTAATACGGAGGCTCAGAAACCCATTCAACTGCATTGAATTTAAGAAAGATGATTAAGATCAAGCCTTCTGCTACAGTTTAAATGAAAGGTTTCAGGTTTAACCCCTTTAGATTGTCATGATGCATTGTCCTTGACAGCTTAACTGTACTTTTCCCACTGAGAGTTTAAGATATAATTGACTTTGGGATGATTATTTTTATAAAACCAACTAAAGTCCAAGAACCAGTGAATATAGGAATTAGACTAGCTAAGATCTGGCTGTTAAAAATTATGAAACAAATAGAGGTTTGCTAATTAAACTGGTCTTGGAGAGGTGTCACACACCTGAGGTGTTAATAATTATTGGTTCCTAATGGTGCTAATTTAGTGATTATAAGGTTACAAGTTTCTGTTTATTTCTCCAAAGTTGAACACTAGCCACTGGGAATGTCAGTTGTAATATTTATGTGTGACACACAGTCCTGAAACTGTCCTTCCACCTGCTGCCTTAGGCAAGAATGTTTACTAAGGTGGGGCACCTTTAACAACAACAACAAAAAAGACTTGTTTTCTTTGTTGAACTCTTAGTTTCAAGGCCAACAATAGCACCATTCACATGGGAGTTATAGTCCGTAGAAGACAGGTTATTACAAAGATGGAGTCTTGTTCTACCATCTTGATGATTACTGTGCTATGAATTTACTCACTGAATGCATTCATCTTTATGAAATTATTAGGTAGGACTGGAATCCAATTTATCTACCTTAGAGAAGGAAAAATCCATCAAAGCACAGAAAGAGAGAATTGTTACTTATCATAGGAAAAGAAAATGATGCCATGGATTTGTTGAACATGGAAGCCAAGAGTCTATTATCCTGAATTATAAAACTCACAAATGAGCACAGGAAGAATTTTTCCCACAGCAGCTCATATTGTATCTGTCTTTAGAATGAACACGAATGTACAAAACAGATCTATGTCCTAATTCCCCAGTACAGCACTTTCATCTATGTTGAGATTATGAGGTGGCATGGTGCAAAGGAAAGACTTTGGATGCAGAGTCAGAAGTCCGGAGTCTGAGTTCCTATTCTGCCATTTACTAGTTGCATTGTATGACTTGAACAAGTCTCTAAGTTTGTTCATTTATCAAAAGAGGCTAGTAATACATATGACGAGCAAACGAGATACATGAAAGAGATTTGTTTTAAACCATAAAGCAGGTAGTAAGAACACGGTAATATTACCTTACATAGACAACATTGAAAATTATGGGGGAAGTGACCAAGATGGTGGCTGGGAAGATAAAGGGACTTCTCAAGCAGTCATAGCAATCTTCCTGAAAATAAGAAACACCATTCTACAAGTCTGTTCTTATCTGGAAAGAGTTACCTTTTTCTCTCTTCTCTTATTTTCTCTACATCCATTCCTGTCACCTTTCCATACATTTTATTGACAAGAGTACTTTATTTTCTTTACCAATAACTAAGTGCTTCTTCAAATTCACCAGGGAGAGAGACTACACATTCCACAGGTCATTCCTTTTCTCCTCACAGACTGATGGCAAGAGTAACTAGTCAATGTTTCACACATTCAGTTTAGGAGAACAGTACAGAGTAAGGATTAGAGACTGAAGGTTTAAAAAGAGCATGGAGTATGTTGGGAAGGAGGGAAGAAAGAAGAATGGTAGAAGTGAAAGGGAGAGGATAAGGATGAGGTAGAGGAAAAAGGAAAAGGAGAGGGGCTGACTGGGGGAACATGTGTATATACACATATATATCTCTATGAGGATAAAGCTGAAATTGCTACAATCCCTTTTCACACCAAATGAAATTGAAAAGTCAAATAAAAATGGAAATAAAAAGTCAAATAAAAGTAGGGGAAATGGAGTTATTGCCTAAAGAAAAAGCTGTAAGAGAAAAAAAGGAAGCAAGTGAAAGAAAATAGTGAGAGCTCTACTTCCATATTTATCTTAACCAAATTCAAAATGTACTGCCTATAACATTGGCAGTTTACAATGGCAATTAACATCAATCCAAGGGTCTAATTAACCTCAATCAACAAGTCTAAGTAGGTTAATTAAATAGGATTTGGCTAAGCATGAAGCGTAAAAATACAGCTGTCTCATTTAAATATGATTCACTAAAGGAAAGACACCATTTACCAAAATTTTGCAATTGCCTTCAAGGGTTACATAAGCATTTTGGAGTGTGGGAGCTGGAGGGGAGCAGCTGCCATTGAGTGTGACCTTTTATTGTCCACCTCTTTTCCAGATTCCTTCTGGCTTCTCCAGATACCAATCGTAACTAGCTCGAGTATCACTTCATGATCTCCCTGTTCATTTCAGTCAGTTCATTTCGGGCTAATTATCTTCCTGACACAATCCCACATTCCCAACAAAACACACTTCTTCCCTACCCCAAGTCCAGCCTTTGAATCACATTCTTTCAGGATCAAAGGGCCCACAACATCTGTGGTGTCACAGCATCCCAAGATGTATTTTTCTTCCTTGTCCTTTAATTTAGGCTTTATTTTATCCCCACAACTTTCCCACCATTTCAGAACTCTCTAACTCAGAATTGGGCTTTTGTTGACCAATTTACCTCTGGCAAAAGCTGAGCTTTAATTCCAAACTCTGTGAACAAGTGATTTTTATTCAATATTTAATCTAGTTGCCTAGGGAGTAAGCACCATGGATGCTCCTGTCTAATGCCAAAATAGCCAGATAACAAGCAAAATATTTATTTAGCCACAATGTGTCTACAGGTAGTAGATAGAGTGCTGAGCCTGAAGTAGGAAAGACCTCAGTTAAAATCCAGCCTTAGACACTTAGTAGCTGTGTAACTTTAGATAGTCACTTAACCTCTGATTGCATCAGTTTCCTCAATTGTAAAATGGTCATAACAGCACTTACTTCATAGAAGTAGGCTGTGACAATCAAATTAGATAATATTTGTAAAGCATTTAGCACAGTGGCTGGTAAACAGTGGGCACTATATAAATGCTTATCTGACCCTTCCTTTTCCTACAAGGTTTCCAAATAGACCCAAATACTCTGAGCAAATAATATCACAATTCTGCACCTCAGTATTCACATCAGTAGGATAGAAGGAGAAAACCAAGTTTTCTAGCGTTCCTTTCAAATCTACTATGTCATTATATGTTTGCAATAGGGTAGGCCATAAAAAAATAAGTCCCTGAAGTTTTCCCTATTTACTCAGTTTGGTATCATATATACTTGAATTATATCTAATTCTATCTTCAGAACAAAGTGATACAGCCAGAGTCTTCCCTCATTTTGTTTATATATTAGAATCAAAGGGTGTTATAGCTAGAAGAAAATTTGAAGAGCCTCTAGTGCAGGTTCATTTTACAAATAAGAAAAAGGAATCCCTGAGAGGTAAAGGAATTTGTTCCAAATCACACAGCCAGTTGGAAGCAAAGTCAAGATTAAAACCCAGGATTTCCAAGCTTCTGCTCTTTCCGCTATTCTGTACCACCTCCTCCATCACCTGCAGGAACTACTTTACTTTTTTGAAGCTGTTATTTTAGGAGGCTAAAGAATTATCTTGATAAGGCTAAATAGCACTTTCCCTTCTATGTAATGTGGTATTGAGTTAAACAACTGCAAAAGACCAATCATTAGGCTAAGCACAAGATTCCATTGAAGGCTTTGTTCCCACTGCTTAACTCACTGAAGAGTCAGACCAATGAATCTTCTCTTTCTACACTAACTCCAATATGTCTTCCATTTTCACAGCTTTAACCATCACCATTTTGATGATGGATGCCAGAGCCATAACTAATCCAAGGCCAACAGAACTTGAGACCAAGACATAAATATACAAGAGAGTAAACTTCCTTCCTGATGAGCCTTTTGTCCCTAACTTCACCTCTCCCACTCCATATTCTGTTTTGTCCTATGGTCTTGTTATCATGGTCTTCTTCCTTGCTGTACCCTCAAGATGGTAAATGAGGCCTAGAGCTTAGGCCACTGGTTTTCCTGTGGTCATACTCTCCTCTGCACCCTGAAATCTCCCTCTCTCAAGTTTTTTCCCCAGATGAAAATATTCCAAGCTGTAGTTTTTTTTTTTCCTTTTTTCTTCAGGGGAATGAGGGTTCAGTGACTTTCCTAGGGTCACACAGCTAGTAAGTATCAAGTGTCTGAGGCCAGATTTGAACTTGGGTCCTCCTGTATCCAGGGCCAGTGCTTTATCCACTGTGCCACCTTGCTAGCTGCCCCCCAAGTTGTAGTTTTGATAAGGATTTTATCTATGTCTCCAACTCTGTCTTCTCTCCCAAGATCCGGTTCCATTGCTCCAATTGATTGTCTATCTAGCTATTTTGCAATCACCTCAAGTGCAATATGTCTAAGACTGGAGTCATTAGCTTTCTCATGACATCCCTGTTTGTTAATGGTATCAACATTCTTCCTGTCAATCAGGCTCAAAACGGATCTTCAAGTCTCCTGGGTTTTTTCCTTTCTTTACATTGCTCCCCTATACACACACACCAAATTCAGTAACAACAAATCTTATCAGTTTTTATTTTCTAATATCTTTTGGATCCCTTCCTTTTCATTCCCATTTCTACCCATTTCCTCCCCATACTCTGCCCTCCTGCCCCAGCCCCACCATACCCCTTTCAGATCTTTATTGTACTTGGTACCTTATACTTGAATTATTGCAATAAGCTCTTAACTAATCTCATCTTTAGTCTCTTCTCCTTTAGTTCTTCCTTTATGAAATGTAACTCTCCCCACCTTCTTTCTCTATATCCTGCCCAAGCTTCAAGACTTTATTCAAACCCAACCTCCTCCATAAAGTATATTGATTTATTGGGATTAAATAACATGATTGGGAATGAAATACTAAATGCAAGATATTTTGTGGGCATGCCTCATAGCCCTGCATCTTCAGATATAACTGGTGCTAAACAGTTCAGTGCACCCCTCAGGGATATGATCAGCTTATTAACTGCCACCACTGAGTAGTTCTAGGCAGCCAGGAGCAGTATAGGGCCAGTGTCAAAGGGGACTCACATCCCAAAGATTCCAGTCCTAACAGAACACTTTATGGTCCACTTCACTGAGGAAGTAGATTCCATATATTGAGGTTGCTTATATGGAAACTTCCTATATTTCACAATCCAAAACCCTTCTAAATTATGTTACTTCTGTCCTCATTTGCCTTCTACCTTGCCAAGGTCACTCCCTTTACTTGTGCCTTTAATCCCATCCCTTCCTTTATCTTCTAAGAGCTTTTCTGATTAGTCATTTCCTCTCTGATTATCTATACATCTGTCTATCTTTCTCCATGTCCCATTCCTCTCTGTTTCTGTCTGTCCATCTGTCCCTCTCCACCTTTCTCCTTTCTCTCTCTCTCTCTCTCTCTCTCTCTCTCTCTCTCTCTCACACACACACACACACACACACACACACACACACACACACACACACATACACACACACCCACAAACACTTCAATATCTCTTTCTCCACTGATTTTTCCCCTGGTGCCTTTGCTGTTCTTGTTCAGTCATCCAGTAATGTCCAACTCTTCGTGACCCTATGGACCATAGCACACCAGGCCCTTCTATCCTCCACTATCTTCCAAAGTCTATCCAAACTCATGTTTGTTGCTTCCATGACACTATCTATCCATCTCATCCTCTCCTGTTCCTTTTTCCCTTTGTTTTCAATCTTTCCCAATATCCAGGATTTTTGTCAGAGTCCTGTGTTCTTGTTATATGGCCAAATTATTTAAATTTAAACTTCAGTATTTAAACTTTCAGTGGATAGACTGAATTAATTTAAGTATTTAGCGATTTGATCTTCTTACTGTCCAAAGAACTCTCAAAAGTCTTTTCCAACACCAGAATTTGAAAATGTCAATTCTTTTATCGTGCTATAAGAAATGAAAAGCAAGATGATTTCAGAAAAGGCTGGAAAGATTTATATGAACTGATGTATAGTGAAGTAAGCACAACCAGGAGAATGTTGTGCACAATAACAACAATATTGTTTGACAAAGAACCATGAATGACTTAAATATTCTCAGCAATGCAACGATCCAAGACAATGCCAAAGGACTAATGATGAAGCATACTATCCACCTACAAAGAAAGAGCTGATATTGATGGAAAACAGGCTGAAACATACTATTTTCTCTTTGATTTTTTTATTTGATTAACAAGAAAGAAAAATTACTGTGAGCCTTTATAGATTTAATCGGTACAAAATTTGGGAGATATTCTCATTTTCTTTTCTGACCGAGCTCCTTGATGCTAGTGAATGCTAGAAAACAGATTTCTGGATCTCAGAAGGGTATTTAACAAAGTCTCACAATATCCTTGTTGGCAGAACAGAAGCATATGATTAGGCAGGTTCAGAACCAGTTGACCGATCTGACCTATATTGGTTAATAGCTCAATGGCCATCTAGAATAAAATCCCTAATATGGTGCTTAAGGTCCTCTTTGCCCTGTTTAGTACAATATACATATATGCACATATACACATTTATATGTACATATGTGTGTGTGTGTAACTAGATCAAGACATTGAGGTAAATTTGCAGATGAATTCAGAGGGCAATTCAGGTACAATGGATCCAGAGTTGGAAAGGACCTCAGCTTTTATTTATTTTGAACCATACAACAATGGTAGCCAAGTGGAACAGTGAACAGAGTGCCAGGTCTGGAGTCAAGAGGACTCATCTTCTTGAGTTCAAATCTGGCTTCAGACACTTACTAGCTGTGTGACCCAAAGCAAGTCATTTAATTCTGTTTGCCTCAGTTACCTTATCTGTAAAATGAGCTGTCAACCCCCTCCCCATTATCTTTGCCAAGAATACCCCACATGGGATCACAAAGAGTCAGACACAACTGAAAAGACTGAGTGACAACAAAGAAAATATTGCACTTTCAGGTTTTAACTGCTATTACCAGGGCTTGCTAGACACCATTCATCAGTTACATTTAACAGGTATTTATCAAACACTGATTCTAAGCTAGGCTCTGTGCTAGGCACTGGGGATATAAAACCAAAAGTGAAACAATGCTTGCCTTCAGGGAGCTTTCATTCTAGTGTGATGTGGTCATGGTAGATCATTTGATGGTGACTCATCCAGTCACATAGTGTCTGAATTGCCACTGAAGTCCACTTCTCCTGGCTCTGAGTCCACTCCTCTTTAATTGCCTTTAATTGTATTTGGAATCAGATGCCTTTCGCTGGAATCTTCACTCTGCAGGTCATACTGTCTTTTAGCCTAGTTTCCTCATCTATCAAATGAGCTGGTTGAATGATGTGCTCTTGTAGTCCTAGCTCTGAATCGCATGATATCATGGTTATTGATAAGACAGACAGATGAGATTAGATGATTAAGACCCAGAGAAGATCTCTATCCACAGTGGCATAGAAGGACACCACAGAAGTGGCCACAATAAGACAATAAAGAGGAAGTCCATTCAAGAAAGCAGCAATGCTACAGATATTCAATAGTGAGGGGCAGATCCTGGGTGGTGGGTGGAGATTTGTGTTTTGGAAATATGAAAGAAGACTCTAGGTGGAGATCCACATGGGTGTACTTTAAGTATAGGAAGTGATCATATGGAAGTACTGGTCCTTGAGAAGACTAAGAAGAGGAAGGCAAGAACTTGGTTCCTCTTGGACTGGGGTATTGAGTATGAACTAAGTCAAGGATTGGGGAGTCAGACAAAATAGAGATTAAGTCCTACAAAGTGGGCTCAAAATGAGGATTTCAAAGAAAAAAAGAGCAAAAGCTTAACTCTTACCTGAGGGAAAACGTAGAGAAGAACTAGCAGCAAAAGTCTAGCTAGTGGTAGAACAAAGACAGAAACAAACATAACCCCCTAAGAGTAAAACTAAATGTAAAAGTCTGGCCCCTGGTTTAAAAAACTAAAAACTAAAAACCCAAACAAACAAACCCAAATAAAAACACAAAAATATGCCTGCGGCCACACAGCCAATATGTTTTTAGAAGAAGCACAAGCTTGAATTCATATCTGCTTGACTCCTATGCTCAATACCATGATTGCCTTTCCATGTGTAACATGTACATGTAAAATGTTGCTAGGAGACAATGAGATTAATGTGGGAAAGTTCTTTGTAGAAGTGTGAGGGGACTAGACAGATGTCAGGGTATTATTATAACTCCTGTTTCCATTCTCTTTAGTTATTCTTGAGATAACTTCTGAGGGGGTTAGGCCAGCATTTACATGCTGGGATGGTAGAGAAAGTTCTGGAAGACCACAAGAAGGTCTATTCTTGTGTTTGCTTTCCTCCAACCTGTTTTGAAAGCACAAGTACTGGAAATGTTGCATAAAAACCTAGTCTGGTGAGATTTCCAAGCTTATTCCTAGACCAGAGAGGTTTGGATCTGTTGGAAAATGCATCTGAAGATGTCAGTGCTGAGTTTAACCCGAATCTCGGAAGCCTGAGTCATAAATGACAGGCAGACCTAACTGTTTTCAATTATGGGGTGGTTTTGGGGCTGTGGGCAAATGGCCATTAGCAACTAGGCTACAATTACCCAACTCCTCTTTGCTCATGACCAAAGGGCTTGTTTTGTTTTCAGTCACCTCTCCCTGAAATGGAATATCTACTCATCCAAGAAGGTGCCAAAAGCAATCAGAAGGGAAATGATTTCTTTTAGACTCTTTTTGTTCTTTTAAAGATTTGTTTAAAGCTATGGAGATAGTCCTAACTGACTCGTCCACATAGTTGGATAATTTTTGTTGGATCAACTCGTGGTTAAAATAAAAATTCTTCATTTAAAACAAAGAAAACCAACAGTTTCCACTGTTGTCCAAGATCTCCTCCCCAAGGATCTTTATGTACTTCTATATAATCCACATGGATACCACTGGCTTTCCTGATTTCCTTCTACCAGGAAGCTGTGGAAAAATCAGGGCCAGCATGAATGTCTGTGCCCTGTTCGATTCCCTTTGGCAAAAGAGTGGCCTAAAGCACGCAGTGTTAATTCTGAGAATTGTCAAAGGCATTGATCCCTCTTGGATGAGTTTGCACTTTCCCTAGGGAGAAAAATGAACATTGCAGCCCCACCCCCAGTGGGTTAAGGCATATCTGCTCATGGCCTTGCATCTACCTTCTAAGAGTTGTGTCCTGCTTGCTTCCTTTGCTCAGAGAGCTAGTGGGAGACCGCCATCTTACATACACATAGTGACATGAATGTTTAATGATTGGGACGTGAAAAATGGTTTCAGAAGGTGAGCAAAATACAAGTTAATTGAATGCTGGGGTTTAGCCTTCCCCCAATGTAGTGTTTAAGCCAAATATGGCTGAAATATCAACTGTCAGATGATGAATATTTTAAGGAAGATTCTATTATGCACCCAGAGTTCATTCGATTCTGTAATGAGGACAGTTACCTTTAGGGAAAGGAAGTTGGATTGCTCTTGCCACTTAACCGGGGGCTGGTTTGACAGGCGTCAGCTCAGAGTGCGGATGTGTGTGGAGGGAAATCAAGCTGCTTGTCTTCACCTCACCCAGTAGGAAAAACTCTCCTCATATGGTGGTTTGGATTTCTATCTACTAGCAGAGAGCTGGCTGCAGAACTATTTTTATTCCCTAGGCTGATTGTTGAGGTAGAATCTATCACATGATAAATATTCAATGGGCAAAGGGGGGGAAAAAAAGGCCAGCTACTCTATCTCTGCTCCCTGCCAGGGCCCTCTGTGGCCCAAACAGAGAAAAATAACAAAGGCAAAAGAGGAGAGAACCAAGCATCCTTCTCTGACACCTTAATATTAATGCTCCCTATAGGCCCTGGGAGAAGGTCTCAACCTTAGAAAGAGAAGGGAAAGGGAATGAGTTTTCAAATTATTTGACAGAAGTGACCACAGAAAAAAAGGAACCACTTGTGAAACTGAAGGATTATGAAAGGTGAACATGGAGTAGAAATGTTTGGGAATATACACACATATGCGTACATATATGTGTCCATGTGTGTATGTGTGCATATACACATACACACAAATATATACACATTCATACACAAATATATACACACACACATACACAAACACACACACACACATATACGGTTGTTAAGACTGAAATGGTCTCAGATTGCTTGACTTTTTGTTTGAGACTAGGAACAGATGTACCAATATGAGAGAAATGAAAACAGTAAAATGAAATGAGAGGGAAAATAATGCTGAGGAGATTTGACCAAAAAACCCCAACAACTGTGAATTTGACTGTACAGCCTAGAGTTTAATTAAATCCAAAAACCTATAATATACAATGCACCTTGCAAGGTGCTAGGGACCCAGAGATGAAACAAGACATAATCTCTTTCCCCAAGGAACTTACAATCAAATAGTTATTAGGCTTGTGTTTGTAAATACCATGGAACTCATTCATTTTTAACCAAGGGTGAAAAATATAGCAAATTTCTTTGTCTTGGAACATTAGTTGTCAAATCAATTTTGATCAAATTGACTTGATAACTAGTATTTTCTATTATGCAGCCAAAATATTTGTATTTCAAAGAAACATAAATATAGAACAGGAAAGAAACTTTACAGATTATCTGGTGAAACACCCTTCTTTTTTATGCTGAAAGAAATTAAGCCTAAAAAAGTGAAGGTATTTTCCTAAGGTCACTATGGTAGTTAACTTGGAAGATTTCAGAAGAAATAAGGAAGGTCTTTATGAACTTTAAGGCAAGGCAAAGTGGACAGAATTTGTAGAATAAATTATGCAATGATGACAACAGAGGAAAAACAACTTTGTAAAACTTTATAATTCCAACAAAACAATACCTTTTACTTTTATCATGATAATTTAACATATTTTCCCTCCCCCCATAACCTTACCTGTACTTAGCAAGCTTTCCCTTATGATAAAGAACTATGTAGCAAAACCAACTCACACATTGATGGTGTCTCAGAGCACATGCCAAATATTATACCCATAGTCCACCACTTCATCAACAAAAGATTATTGGTGTATTTCTTCATGCCTACCACAATGTTGTAATTGGTTTTATTTTTGTTTTCATTTACATTGCTTTAGTAATTGTGTATTGTATTTTTCTGGTTCTGCTTATTTGATTCTCCATCATTTCGTACAAATCTTTTTGTTTTGGTGGGGGTGAGGGCATAACGGTGATCCAAAACTTGAGTTTTAAAGGCAAACAATGAAAATGTGCAACAAGTAGATGGAGAGCTCTTTACAAAGGTAAGGTGAACAAGAACAGTGAAGTGGCTAGTAGGAGATCAGCTGATCCACAAATTGAAAGCATAACTCCTCTCATTTTTCCCCTGCTATTGCTCCCAACCATAAATGTGCATGGTTGCCAACACAAAAGTTAAAATGAGATTACTAATAAAATCACATGAATCCTTGAAGTCATGAAAGTCAAATGCACAAATGTTGAGGATTGATTACCAGCAACCAAGACATTCTTTACTCTCAAAGAGCTTAAATTCTCTGTGTGTGTGTGTGTGTGTGTGTGTGTGTGTGTGTGTGTGTGTGTATGGGGGCAATTGGGGTTAAGTGACTTGCCTAGGGTCACACAGCTAGTAATTGTTAAGTATCTGAGGGCAAATTTGAACTCAGGTCCTCTTGAATTCAGGGCCAGTGCTCTATCCATTGCACCACCTAGCTGCCCCAAAGAGCTTAAATTCTAATGGGAGAAAACATAAAGGGAACGTAGAAAGATGAGGGAAAGAAGGGTAATGAGGCAGTTGAGGAGGAGGCTTCTTGAGAAAATCTAGGTATGAATGAGGTAAATTATGGCTGGGGTCCTTCTAAAAATGGTAGTCCTGAGGAGGGAGTTCCCAATAAGGAGAGTAGAGAAGAGGCTTCTTAGGTTGGTAATGAAGAAAGAGAAGAGGGTGAGAAGGATTCTTGAGTACAGGTGTGAGCATTATCAAACACTGGGCAACCAAGTTTGTTTGTTTCCTATTCCTGTTTTTCTAGTCTATTCCTCTGACCTACTTTTCTATTTTTAACCAGTATCAAGTGGTTTTGGTTACTATTGTATGGCATAATTACAGTTTTTCAGCACCTCTCTTTCTTACTTAAAATGAAGCAAAACATCAATTCCCTACAGTTTCTAGACTTTTTATTCCTTCAAATGGAATTTGCGATTATTTCATCTAGTGGTATGAACTCTAACTCCTTGGTAGTTTGATTGGTATGACGTTAAATCTATAAATTAATCTAAATCATATAGTCATTTTTTATTATGTAGGGATGATCCAGCTATTAGCAATGAATATCCTTCCTCTGTTTAAATATTCCTATATTTCTACAAAGAGCTTTTTGTAATTATTTTTCTAGATGTCTGGAGTAAGTTTTGATAAGTTGATTGCTATCTATCTATCCATCTATCTATCTAGTAATTCTGAGTGGAATCATCTCTTACTTCAGTTTCCTCTTTTTTTGTTGTTACTGCTCTATAGAAATGCTAACCATTTTATGGGTTTACTTTGTAGGCTGCTGTTTTACAGAGACTATCAATTGCCAATTAGTTTATTTTGTATATTTGAAGAAGTGCATTCAGTTTTGGATAGCACATTTTAGAAAAAAAGAAATAAGCACATTCTCTGGGGTGAAAGTAGAATGGTGAGGAGGCCAGAAACCACATCATATGAAGATTAGTTGGAAAAACTAGAAATGTTTATCTTGGAGATTTAGAAAGGGCATGATAGTTGTCTTTAAATATCTGAAAGCATCTCATGTGGAAGATGAATTAGACTGGTTTTGGGTAGCTCCAGAGAGAAGGATTAAGCCCAATGTATGGGAATTATGGGAGGGCAGATTATGGAAGACCATCCTACCAATTAGAGCTCATTTTGCTCATTTTATAGGTCAGGAGAGTGAGGCCTTTAACTAGTCATTTAATCCATGACTGAGAGGTTAAATAACTGGCCCAAAGGAACACAGATTATTAAAAACAGAGCTAGATTTTGAATTTAGGACTCCTAAACCACTGTACAAAGCTCCCTTCCATTTCTGAGTCTGTTATTCAATGACTTTCAGGCACCAGTGGCAAACCAGCTGTTGGAGTAGATCATTTGGGCTGAGCAGATAGTTTTTCTTGTCTCTCTCAAAATATGCCACATAGGCAACTACCTACTACACCTAAGCATAATGCCAAACTGGATAGAGCAAAAGGAACTATGTTGAGCATAATATCCTTCTCTCATGCCAACAAAGAGAATGTGTCTTTAGTATCTGCTTAGCAATACTAGCTGCTTTTCCTCTTTATTTCCCAGGCTAGCATTAAAGCTGTTTCCATTAGTCCATCCTTGGCTATTTTGACTTCCAATGTGTCCTTGGTTCTCTCTTGTTCACTTGCTTTTATGATGTTTCTTTATTCACTTCTCCACCAACTGTGGAGGTATCCATGCATCCTACCTCACCAGCGATTTAAGGTGCACATATTTTCAGGTGCACTACTTTTTTTCCCTCAACTTACAAAATTTTATATTTTGCCACACTAGCCTCAGGGCACAAGTGCAAATAAAATAACATTAATTAAAGCGAGTCAAACCACCTGGGGACAGGAGCAAAGATAGGAAATAACTGAAATGAGTAAGATAGACCAAAATAGAAGTGATTATCCAATCTCTCTGCAGCTGTCCTTCAGATGTAGAAATTGAAGTAATTACTGCATATGAAGTGACTTCCTCATGATTACCCAGCTAGTGTGAACAGTTAAAGCAGGATTCAAAATCTCAGTTCTTGAATTTTTAAGCCTGTTATTGGGTCTCTGGAGCCATGAGACTATAAACCTTCAATAGAATTGGGCTTCTTAACTTGTGACCTAATGACCCTTTGGGGTCAATGGAGAGATTTCTGGGTATCTGTGAACTTGAAAGGGGAAAATTATATCTTAATTTTCACTAAGCTCTAACTGAAATTTATCAGTCCTTCCACTTATTTAAAAAATGTCTTTCTGAGAAGGGATCCGTAGGCTCCTCCAGACATTATACCAAGTGCAAAAAATGGTTAAGAACACCTGCACTCAACTATTTTTTTTTTTTAAGGAATGAGATTTTGAACTAGTTACTACAGGTCTTATTGTCCCTGTTTTATAAATGAGCAGACTGAGGCTTAAGAGGTTTTGTGATCCAGCCAAAGTCATCTAGCTACTACTTAATGTTAGAGGCAGGATTTGAATCCAGATCTCCCTAATTTCAAGAGCGCCACATTTGTATATGTGTCTCAGACAAATTCTCAGTCAATCTTGTGGCTGGGAAAAGGGTTTAATAAAAAGTAGCTGTTTCTACTTCCATCAAGAAGAGATTGGGAAAATATGCTTCTCCACTTACTCTAAAATAAGGATCACAGAGTATGATGACTATATTGGCAATAATATAATTAGTAATTTCCAGTCAGCGTACACATGGCTATGTGAAGGTTGATTTGTTCCTTCCCATCATGACTGATTTTTCATAACATCTTGGGGTTAAGCAGAAAAAGCCTAAACCTCTTCCTCATGACAACTGTTGAAATACTTGGATAGAAGTATCAAGACCCTCAAGTCTTTTCTTCTTTCATCAGATTCTCACATAGCAGTGTCTAGTCCTATCTGTCATTGTGGTTGCTCCTCTCTGGACCCCTTTCACTTTATTAATGGTGCTGTTGATGTTTTACTAGGGCAAGAACACAGAGAGATCATCAGCTTGCGTGATTTGGACAATCGGGTTCTTTTGATGAAGTCTCAAATTGAATTAACATTCTTTATCTTGGGTGGGAGGTGGTGGTAGATTTATATTCAGCCTATTTATTTCATATTGAATTTAAATTCCTCTAACTTGAAGATCTTTTTCATCTAGACCAGGGGGATGAGCAAACTACAACTTGCAGGCAAATCTGTCCAGCTATCTCTTTTTGTATGACCAACAAACTAAGAATGGTTGCTCTCTGGCCATACAAAACCAGCCAAATTTGGCCCACAAGGTATAGTTTGCTGATACTTGATATAAACTGTTCTCTAATCATATACCTATTTTGTTCTTGGGAAGGTAATGTTTTCCTCTTTTTTTTTCAGGGTAATGTGGGTTAAGTGACTTGCCCAGGGTTACACAGCTAGTAAGTGTCTGAGACTGGGTTTGAACTCAGGTCCTCCTGAATCCAAGGCTGGTGCCTTATCCATTGCACCACCTAGCTGCCCCAGGGAAGGTAATATTTTGAACCCAATTGTAAGACTTTATATTTGCCCTTGGACTTGGGAGTCTCTAAGATTTGGGTACAAATTATGCCTCAGGTACTTACTAGCTGTGTAAGCAAGTTATTTAACTTTCCTATGCCTCAGTACTTATTGTAAAATGAAGTATTTGCAAGGTCCTAAATCTGTGATCCTATATTAAACAGAATGTTGCCACGGACAGATCTTCAGAGCACTCCAGTAGAGACTTCTTATCAGGCTTCATAAATCTTGTGACCCCATTTGGGGTTTTCTTGGCAAAGACATTGGATTGGCTTGCCATTTCTCTAATTCATTTTACAGATGAGGAAACTGAGGCAAACAGGGTTAAGCAATTTGCCCAGGGTCACAGGTTAGTAAGTATCCTAAGGCAAATTTGAACTCTTGAAGATGAATCTTCGTGACTTCAGACCCAGCATTCTGTCTACTGGGGCAATTCCTACTCCTTACATGAAGTCAATCATCCAGTCTTGAATTTACATATTATATAACACAGTCTTATCAATTATATTATTGTATCGGGGCAGCTAGGTGGCGCAGTGGATAAACACCGGCCCTGAATTCAGGAGGACCTGAGTTCAAATCTGGCCTCAGACACTTGACACTTACTAGCTGTGTGACCCTGGGCAAGTCACTTAACCCACATTGCCCTGCCAAAAAAACCCAACCAAACAAAAAAAAATATATTATTGTATCTCTTCTTGTCCACAGGGGTATGATAAGAGAGACTGTCAAATGCCTTATTAAACTCTAGGCATACTCTGTCTATAGTATCCCCTTAATCTGTTTGTCTACATAACTATGTCATAAAAGGAAATAAGCTTAGTTTTGACAAGGCTTGTTTTTGCTGAACCCATGCTGACTCTTAGATTTCATTATTTTCTTTGCTAAATTCTCATTAAATCATCCCTTACTAATGCTTGGAGATTTTTTGATATTCAAAGTCACCAATGACTACTTGCTCACAACCCAATTTTATGAGATGCCCATTCCTATAGATTCCTTTCTCTGGAATAGGGCTGGGCAAATCTCAGTTTTATGCACTCCACCACTTCTGTCCTCTCCTTATAGTCCCAGTTTAATATATCTAACCTATTAACTGTCTCTAACATACATAAGGGTCTAGAATGGTAGCTAAATATTCATGTTAAAATGGTGGTTAGGAAATGCTAGCTGGAAGAATTCTCTACTTATTTCTTTACATCTATCAAAAGTTTTAATGACTTTTCTCTAACTTCTAACTGAAATTTACCATCTCCTTCCTCAAGGCTTATTTTGAGGCTCACATCCTTCCACTCATGGTACCCCATAGTAACTTCTTCCTCTTTTGAATTTTGTAGCATTTTGGGGTGAGTACTTCTCACATATCACCTTGTATGATTACTTTTCTTTTCTTTTCTTTTTTTTTTTTTGGCAATGGGAGTCAAGTGACTTGCCCAGGGTCACACAGCTAGTAAGTGTCTAGTGTCTGAGGCTGGATTTGAACTCAGGTACTCCTGAATTCAGGGCCGGTGCTTTAACCACTGCGCCATCTAGCTGCCCCCGATTACTTTTCACATATGTCTATTTTATCTTTCCAGTTTAGGTTATAAATTTCTGGGAGGCAATAATAGTGTCATATGGTTCTTTGTATGTAACATAGCATCCAGTTTAATGCTTTGTACGCAGCTGGTTTTCCCTAAATGTTTATTGATCGATAAGACCCTAAAGAAAGGGAGAGTGGACATCATTAATCTCATGTTTTTACATCCCTGTGGAAATACCTTGTGGGAAAGTCTCACATTGAGTCCTTTCATTTTTTCTTTTCCCCTGAAGTTGCATCATACATCTGAATTAAAGAGTTTGGGAAGAAAGTAGTTTTGGACTTCCTGTCTGGTTAGATTTTGAGATAACCAATCAAAATGCTGCCCATGCCTGGCTCAGCCTCTTGGCTCTTAAATCTTTGTGATGTTCCAGCTGATTGTTCTAACCATAGACTTAAACTTAGGAGGTGAGAATGACAGAAACCCATAAAACTGAGCTATGGCTGGCAGTATACAAGCACACACTGAGATCTACCTCCCGGGATCTGACTTGGATTTTCAGAAGAAAAAAAAATTAGGACTTCTCATCTTTGTTTTTAATTAATGCAGTTACCATTGCCCACCCCAACCCCATTCCAATGTGTCACATGTTGAAAATCAAAACGGACTTGTATAAATAATAAGGAAAAAAAGTTCTATTTATTAGTAATAGAAAATATATATTTTTTCAAGTGAGAGCTATATACAGTATTCTGATGGGATTGGCACATTCTCAAGGTGAAAATTTCTCATAAAAATCATAGCATAAATTATAGATTTCTCCGTCTTTTCATGATGGGAATTTTAAATGTCTCATTTTCATAGTGTTTTAGGAGGGAGAGAGAGAGGGAGAAGGGAGAGAGAGAGGGAGAAGAGAAAGAGGGAGAGAGAAGGTAGGGAAGTGAGAGAGACAGGTAGACAGACAGACATAGACATAGAGGGAGGTGTGTGAGAGAGAGTCAGAGAGAGAGAGAGAGAGTGTGTGTGTGTGTGTGACAGAGAGAGAGGGATGGATGGAGGGGTGTGTGTGTGTGTGTGTGTGTGTGTGTGTGTGAGAGAGAGAGAGAGAGAGAGAGAGAGAGAGAGAGAGAGAGAGAGAGAGAGAGAGAGTCAGAGTCAGAGAGAGTGTGTGAGAGAGTCAGAGAGAGAGTGTGTGTGAGAGAGTGTGACAGAGAGATGGATGGATGGAGGGGTGTATGTGTGTGTGAGAGAGAGAGTGTGTGAGAGAGTGTGAGAGAGTCAGAAAGAGTTACAGAGTCAGAGGGAGAGTCAGAGGGAGAGACAGACAGACAGACAGAGTCAGAGGGCGAGCCAGTCTTATTTAGGTCAAAACCTGCATGCCAGTGTATTTAGGAAAATGAGAAGAACATTTAGCTTTTATTGGCTTTCTTTTTAGTGTGGTTGCAGTCTTAAAAGGGATTCTGCAAAAAAGATTATATTGTGGGGATTTGTTTTTGTTCAACTCAGGAAAACCTGATCAGTTTCGAACAAAAAGTGATTTTGTTTCATTTGACTTGTCAGCTCCGAGTCCTCAAATGGAGACAGGAGGGGATTCTTTAAATATCTCGTGGCCCCTTGGCACATGGAAGAGTGAGTATCTGTCACCTCTGGGAATGGAGAGTTATGAGCTCAGCTCCCTCTGGGGCTTGATTTGTTTCCTTTGGATTTTTTGGGTTAAACCTACTGAAATCTGCTCACTGAGGAATGCCATACTTAACTTCTTTCCTAACAGCAGCAAAATGTACCTCAAGGACTCACTGAAAGTACATGGCGTGCTGGGCCTGATGTTATCTCTGCATGGCTAACTTCTGCAAAAGAGTCAGACCACGGGGGTCACTAGTTGCTGCTGTATGTTTTTATTCTTCCAGAAGAGGTTGGCAGAGATTTTCCCTTTGTGACAGTCACAGAGTCTGTAAGCCTGTTACTGTTCACTTGTTTCTGCAGGTACAAGGACATGGCAGAGAGGCCAAGGGGACCAGAAGGATATAGCTAGGGCACCAATCTAAGGGAATTTTGTTCTAAAGTGAGATGTGTGCTTGTGTGTGTGTGTGTACTCGTGCCATTGCATGATTAAGGGATTGTGTGATCTGCTTAGTTTGAGAGGATTGATCTCCTGGATAATAATAAATAATAACTATTACTCCTATCATTTCTATAGCTCTTTAAATTTAAACTACTTATAATAGTATGGAGAAGTAGGTAATGCAATATTACCACCCTTTTTTGTAGATAGTGAAACTGAGGTACCAAGAAAAGGAATAGCTTACCTGTGACACTGCAGATAACTACCAGTGCTAGGAAAATAATGTACTTAGAGGAAGAATGGATGACTGCTGACATGGTGCAGTCAGAATAATATTAGGAAATCCCTTGTTCCAAAAACACAAACCCTGGTAGGGCTTGAATACCATCATTAGAAATGAATTCCCTTGGAACATTAAGGAATCATTTCTCAAAGAATAATAAATTAATGCTTCATGTAAGGGTTGGATTTGATTCTGAGATTTTGTGATTTAAAAAAAAAAGTATTCCTGAAAGGAGTAACACATTATTAAGCCCTTTTTCAATTAAATTCAATAGACATTTATTTCATGCCTACAATCTCCGGGGCATACAAAGATTAATTAGACATTGTCCTTCTCCTCATGGACCTTGTAGTTTAAGTAAGAGACCACGTTTGTGCAAACTACAATGCAAAATTAAACATGGGAAGTACACAGGGGAAATGTGAATATAATATTATGTGAAATCCAAGGAGGGACAGATCATTTCCTGGTGGGTGCAGGGGAGGGAGTAGGAGAGAAGAGGGAAAGGCTTTTTTGGGGGAAGAACTAGCATTTGGAATTATCTGTATTACTTGTGGGGACCAATGGCATGCATCTCCCTAATTAGTTATTTTTACTTTCCTTTGGAATCAGAGATGTACACTTAAGCAGGTGCATATACATGTGTAAACACACACACACATGTACTCAGAAATTAGACAGACTCTCACTCCTATGCTCCCCACTGCTCTTTGGAAAGCCCAAACACCTAAAAATGAAATAACAATGAATAATCCTAGTTTGCATTTATACCATGTTTTAGAATTTAAAGAGCTTTTTTCAAAAAGTCCCTTACTTTAGGCAATAATAATGATATTGATGATGATAAAGGCAGTAACTTAAAATTTCCAAAGTACATCAACAGCAACAACCTTGTCAGTTAGGTTGTGAGTATATTATCCCATTTCACAGGTCATAGGAACATCAGATCATAGTTTTAGAGCTTGAAAGGACCTTAAAGGCCACTGAATCCACACATCCCCACTTTTATGGAATTGAGGTCACTGAGGGAATTGAGGCACAGAGAAGGTGTGACCTGTCTCCTTGAAGCTCAGAGAAGGTAGAAGTCAATAGCCTAGGGTCAATAGCAGACCCAGGTCTAGATCTTCTGACCATAATCTCCTCTCCACCTCACAGTGCTACCATCCAACCAGATGACTCAAGAACAAGACATCCCACTTCAAAAACAAATTAGCAATGTATGCACGAGGTATTCGTGTCTTCTGAAGGAGCAGAAGAGAGTAAAGATTGGAGTTGAATCACTGAGATCAGTCAGGGAAGGCTCACTGGAAGAGCTCAGTTTCAAGGAAAGGACATGAATTGGCAGTAAAGAAGAAGGGACAACACACTAGTCTGAAGAAACAAAGGTGCAGAGGCATGGGTGGGATCATGAGAAATGGGTGTGTGTGATGGCAAGCTGATGAGCTTGTCTGAATGAAAGAGCCCGTGTAGGAAATTGTAGCAAGAGGCTGAGTGATCTGCGACTCTGTGACGAGCCTTGAAGACATTTAGGTTTAAAGGCATAGGTAAGACTTGGCAGTATTCAGTGATGGATGAGAAGTGTCAGGCAGTGAAGCAGAGAAAGCAACTTAAAAATGACTCCAAGGTCCTGGGTCTGGAGGCCTGAGGGGATGGAAGTATTGAGCTCTGAATATCCCCTACACCTCCAGTGCCAATCTGACATGCCCTAATATCTTACTGCTGATGTTCAAATCAGTATCTTTTTTTTTCTTAAAGCAAACCTGAATACCCAGGTTTTATGGGAAGGTTGCCATGGCAACTGCCTAGCAGGATTAACCAATAGAATTTAAATCCAGACACGCTGGAACAAGACATTATTTGGAGAGCCTACAAATCAGTGAAAATTAGAGACAAACCAACTGCATGCTAAGGCCACCAGCATGAAAACTTCATAGAAATAGAGCCTTCTCTGTTGTGCCCTTCCCCTTGATGGAATTTAGAGGAAAGATCAAGAGACACAGGAATGCTGTGCTTTGAAATGACTCTGGAATTAGTGTGGTTTTCTTCAACTTTTACTTTTCAGGAAAAATACCTATGTCATCAGCTTCATCTAAAAGTATTTACCATAATTGCTCACTTATTTCCGTATCATTTGTGTTGCTTAACAACACTCCCACCCTCAATTCTGAGAAGAAACACCAAGAAAAACATTATCCCTATTACATATTAGGCTGCTCCCTCCCTACTCCTTCCCAGTGTTCATCTGCCTCTCCCCATTTTTTCTAATAAATAGCAATCGCCACCACTGATAGGGGCTACATAAAATATTGCTAGGTCATGCAAAGGCTTAAACCAAAGAATCACCCAGCCCAGTGGCTCCTGAAGGTTAGAGAGGGAGAGCTGATTCCTGGGATGGGGATGCAGGATTTGTGGGACTATTGTAGCTCCAGCCTTTTAGAGAGACCAACAATATGATTTGAACCTATAGAAGCTTCAAGATTCTCCTTTCTGGAAGGAGAGATACTTAAGCCTTAAATTTGATGCCTTAAAGAAGAAATCCTAGAAGTAAAAAGCATATTACAATCCCTTTACCTATCACTTCTCTCCCCATTCTGCCTTTCAGAAACAAGCAAGAATTCTAACGTAAAGGAGATTTTCTGGTCTGTGACAATTTTCCAGAATTTGAGGAATTGCTGGAAACAGTGAGAAATTATTGATCCAGATACTAAGTAATTTTGTTATTGATTCCTGGATAATCCTGAATGAGTGGCTTATTATTCAGTGAATAGGTATGAAAGGCTTGAGGTTTTGCCAAGATGCTATAATGGGTCCTCTCTTTTCTTTTGGATTTTTATTGAAAGGCATCACTGGATGCATTTTGCTGGTTTTGCATATAAGGTATGGGTCTAAATGAGCAATAATCAATCAGAATGTATTAAAGGTTATTTAAAGGTTATTGGGTTAAAAGTTATTAATTCAGTATGGCAGAAAATAGTGATTTTGAAACAGAGGTTGTGGGTTCAAAACTGTTCTCTAAGGGACAACTAGGTGGCGCAGTGGATAAAGCACTGGCCCTGGATTCAGGAGGACCTGAGTTCAACTCTGACCTTAGACACTTGGCACTTACTAGCTGTTTGACCCTGGGCAAGTCACTTAACCCCCATTGCCCAAACAAAACAATACAAAACAAACACAAAACAAAACAAAAACAACAAAAAAAGAATCAACGAATTTCTAGAAACTATGATTTCAAAACTGTTCTCTACTACTCATTAATGGTATGACCCCAGGCAAATAATTTCATTTCTCTGTGTTTTGACTTTCTCATGACAAAATTAAGGTGTTGAACTATATGGCCTAGTCCCTTCCAACTCTAAATCTGAACTCAGATTTATTAATCCATCCCCATGACTCAGTGCACTGGATCTAAAATTAATGTGGTTCCAAGGCAAAATTGTGAAGTAGTCTAAATGTATTTTTATGCCTACTCATCACATCTGTTCTCTGATACCTCTGACCCTCCTTTCCTTTTTTTTTCCTTTTTTTAATTGATCAATTTTTGTTCCCATTCCTGATAAGCAAAACCAAATATATACACAAACCATAATTGGAACTTCAAAAAAATTAAGTAAGACAACAGAAGTGTAGAGAGCTAGTGGTATAGAGGACAGTACACTTTTGTAAGTTACACTTTCTTAATAGAAAGAAGGCTAAATACTTTAATGTTAAAAAGGTAATGCCAATCTACTCCATTGTCTTTGACCAGATGTTTTTTCTCCTTTTAATATTATTTTCATTTATGTAATAATATATTATGTAATAATATATTATTTTTAAAATCTACTTTCTTGACCCTACTCTTCTTCCCTTTAAGTTTTTAACCTCCTCCTATTCCCTACCTGACCAGTGCCCTCATTCTATCCCAGTCCCTCCTATTAAGGAGGAAATTGATTTCATAGCATTACATTATTAGAGTTGAAAGATGCCTAAAAGGACATCTAATGTAATCTTCCATTCTAATCAGAGACTCTTCTATGATATCCCTGACAAATAGTTGAACATCTTTTGGGACAGGGAGCTCACAAAGAACACACTGACTAGCTTATCCCAGATTCTTACTCCCAATAAGTTACAGGTGCTGAGGACAATCAGCTGACAGTGGATAAGAGTAGTATTTGCCCAAAGACCATGCAATTGAGTCACTATCATTACCAGAGTTCATATCCTGTTTTCTAATATCATTCAGTTCTCCATGTTTGGATTTATTGGTTTTGTTTCCTTTCTTTGCTCCCTGGATCTCTCTTGTTAGACACATAGATACTGCCTGTAGCTTTCTTTGGAGTTTTCATGTTTCACTTAGAAGAACTCTACTGAATGGTTGACACCCCTAGAGCTTTCTTTTGGCTGGAGAGCTCTGTTCACTTTGGATTGTAATGAAGTCTATTGCATCTTTGTGTATCTGAGACTGTAAGGCAATTAGCTCTTATATTGAACAAAAGTATAACTTCCTGTTCCATCACTGTTCCTGGTCTAGCCATTTGGAACAAAAAGGTCAGTTTTCCACATGAAAGTCCTTTGGATACTTGGAGATAGTGGTCCTTTCTTCTCTAAATCTCCTCTAAGCCAAACATTCTTAACTCATTTAAGCAACTTTAGAAAGACCTGCTTTAGATGGCCCTCACAATTTGGGTCATCCTTTTTCAGATATACTCTAGTTTGTCCATTGTAGTCATCTTCCAATGCCCTATCTCAGTCCTTCTTCTCTTCTTTCTCTATACTTTCTCTCCTAGCAATCTCATCAGCAGTTATGGGTTCAATTTTCATCTTTGTGTAGATGATTCCCAATTCTATATATCCAGTCCTAATCACTCCCCTGAATTTTAATCCCATATTGCCCACCCATTGCTCAGTATCTCTTCCTGGATGTTCTAGAGGCACTTCAAATTCAAAATGCTCTGAATGCAATTCAGTTTTCCCTCTATAAACCCATAGTATCGGGGCAGCTAGGTGGCACAGTGGATAGAGCACCAGCCCTGGAGTCAGGAGTACCTGAGTTCAAATCCAGCCTCAGACACTTAACACTTACTAGCTCTGTGACCCTGGGCAAGTCACTTAACCCCAATTGCCTCACTAAAAAAAAAACCAAAAACCAAAAAACACACAAAAAACCCCATAGTATCACTGGAAGGGAACTGAGAGTTCATCTAGTCTAGCCCCCCCTCTCCCATTTTATATTATAAATGAGAATAAGGTCTAGCAAGATTCAATTGAGTTCTCAAGTTCTCAAAGTTAATAAGCAGCAAGGGTAGAATTTGAGCCATTCTTCTTCCTAACATCCCTGTTTGAGTCAAGGGTACCACCATCTTTCCAACATTTGCAAAACCTATCGTCAAAGTCATCCTCAACTTATCTGCCTTCACCAACCCTATATCCAGTCAGTTGCCAACTCTTAATAATTTGATTTTGACACTGTTTCTCACATCTCTCCACTGCTTTCCTCTTATGTAGCCTATTTATTCTCTGTCCTTGTAATTGATTTCCTTGCTTCCAATATCTTGCTTCACTAATTTGTCTTCCATGCAACTGAACACTTGATTTTCCTAAGATGCAAATCAGTTAATATTAATTTCTTTTAAGTGCTAATTATGTACCAGGAACTTTGCTAAGTGCTGGTGATAGAAAGAAAGGCAAAATACTCCCTGGCTTCAGGAAACTTAGAATTGAATGGGGAAGATAAAACAAAATGAAGTTGAAATATAGCAGGGGTAGGGAGTGGGTTGGGATATCAGTCAAAGGCTCATAGTAATGCAGCCAGGGGAGAAATTAACCCAGTATTCCAGATATGGTCTGAATAAGGCAGAATAGGGAGAAACTCTCTACTCCTTGGTTTTGAACTTTTTGTTTCTGTTAACATGCCCTTTTGTGCCAGCTATTCTATTGATTTGTGCTGATTTTTTAGTCCTTTAAAATTGTCAATTTATTCTCTTTTAAAAGTTGTCTCCTCTATCTTGTACTTACACAGTTATTAATCAAGTGTCTTATTCACTTATCCATTCATCCATCCATCCATTTATTTGTTTGCCTGTCTGTTTGAAAACCTATATATAAAGTCCTCTAGGATTTACATTCATTGCCTTAAATTTCTTGTTAACTTTGGCCCCCACCATTCCAACTTGCTAAGATACTTTACAATCCTCTTTGTGTTATGTAATGTCAACACATTATCCTCAGTTTTTTATACACATAATTGATATGCATGTTTTCTGAATTCATTCAAGTCACTGGTAAAATGATAAAAAATGTTGGCCTTTGCCCATAAATCAAGCTCTTCTTTACCTATGGCCATTTGAATAGCTATAAACTAATAATTATATAATTTGTGTTTGTTGCTTTTTTCTACAAATATATCAAGAGAGACTTTGACAAGCGCCCTGCTGAAATCAAGATACATTATATATCTAAGCCTTCCTCAAATGTACCCATATAATAATCTTGCAATGTAACAAATGAGATTAGATTGATATTACTTTTTCAATTTGAACCCATACTAGAGGCCAGTGATAAATATTTCCCATTCTAATAATTCTTTCTGTGGTTTTCCTGGTGATAGATGCCAAATTCATCTTAGAATTTGTCCCCTTTCTAAAATTGAGTTAACAATGTACTTTTCTCCAGCCTCCTGGCTTTTTCCTAATGTCCACAGGTCCCCAAAGATTACTGAAAACTGTTCAGCAATCATATATGTAAGTTTTTCTGGGGGTATCCTGAGAGGTATAATTTCTCCTGGCAACAAACTCGAATTCATTTAAATCAGTTATCTTCTGTCTTACAATCTCTTGACCAATTTGTTACTTCAGTTTTTTTCTTGTCCTATCATTTCAAATTTGAAGATCATTTATCTTTTTTTTTTTTTTTTTTTGGCAAGGCAATGAGGGGTAAGTGACTTGCCCAGGGTCACACAACTAGTGTCAAGTGTCTGAGGCCATATTTGAATTCAGGTCCTCCTGAATCCAGGGCTGGTGCTTTATCCATTGCGCCACCTGAAGATTATTTATCTTTATGGTGAAAATATCTTTATGGCAAAATAAAACTTGAACAGTTCTCAATATGTGGCTGATAGTCCAACTAACACTAAAGTTGAATTAGTGGTTTGATTATTCTTCCAAAGAATATTCACATCCTGATGGCATAGAAAAAACACTGCATAGCTTAGAGAAATACATTACTAATTTTGGCAACTTTTGACATTGTGGAATTTTCAGGGGGTGCAGAGTGATTAAGGAGGCAAGGAAATCTTCAGACCATACCACTTGCAATTCTATCGTTGTGATCACCCGGCCCTGATCAGAAACTGTGCTATTCTATTGTTGTGCAGTTCAGCATCATTTTTTTTTGATTCTGTAAGCATGTGTCATCCCATTACTCTCTGCATAGCTTTGTACTGGCTCCCCATACACTATTAATAAAGTTTACTAAACTTCCAAGAAGTCCAAGGGTCATTTATCCCACTGGACTCGGCACAGCATTTATTGATTCCTGCCTACTGCATGGGTGGTCTTTTGATCTTATTGAATGCCCCATGGCCTGTTCTTCTTGTCCTTTGAGGAGGAATCTTGTCTGCTCACTGGTTTCTCTTGCTGCAGGCCGGTGCCTAGAAAAATCTGTCAAGCAACAGAAAGGTTCAAGGTTGTCTCATCCCTCAGATAAGTTGTCTTATCACCTTTCAGCACCCCTATCCCAGTGGTGCTTAGCCTGACTTGCTGAAATTTTTCAGAGCAATTGCTTTGCACACTGTCCCTGCTAACCCCAGCTCTAGCTCCAGAGGTGACCTTTCTCTAGGCTGCATTATTTATTTCTATCCTGCAGACCCACTAGGGAAGTACATTTTGGCCTCCAACCAAAGATTACTATCTCTTAAATGACCTTAAAATATTACCCTTGAACATGGCTGCCCATTGGGAGGGTTTATAGAAGTTCATTGACTTCTTATATTAGCTGCTTGGCATAGTGCGGTCCTAAAATAATGGAAGCATCCCTTGAGATCCATTGTACTCTCAGTGGAAAAAAAAAAAGGATTCCTTAGATCCCTCTTATTCTGAAGACAACTCTGAGGGTCAGGTGAATTGCAACTAATATTTTTTTTTTTTTGCGGGGTGGGGCAGGGAATGTTACTGTACAGAGTTTTCTAATGCTCATGATAATAATTAGCTCATTCATATGGTGCGATAAGGTTTGAAGATACATTTTATGTATGCTAACTCATCTGACCTCTTAAGTCTAAAATTGACTGTATCATAAGCCCCACTTTTTAGATCAGAAAATGGGGTCTCAGAGAGGTGAATCAACTTGTGCAGGGTCACACATCTGGTAAGTAAATATCTGAGGTGGAATTTGAATTTAGGTCTCCCTGCCTCTAAGCACAACACATTATTCAGTATAACATGCTGCCGCTCCAATTATACCTCTTTAGTCAGTTATTTGCTTGCAAGTTTGTCTGTAATGTACTGCTGTCGGTTTGTTTGTTTTTGTGGAGCAATGAGGGTTAAGTGACTTGACCAGGTTCACGCAGCTAATAAGTGTCAAGTGTCTGAGGTCAGATTTGAACTCAGGTCCTCCTGAATCTAGGGCCGGTGTTTTATTCAGTGCACCACCTAGCTGCCCTGGTCAATTTGTTTTAAGCAAACAAATCGGGATTTATGCATCCAAATGGATGCTCTCTTCAGTATAATCTTGACACAATTGATCTTGGAAGGCTTATACACTTGTCCAGTGAGGCTGCAATGGCTTAAAATATTTTGGATTCCTGGAATTACTTTTAGTTAGTTTATGAATCACAAAAATGAAAAAAAGTAAACAACAAAAAACCCCTAACCGAAATGACCCCCAAATATACATTATTAATTGGACTTGACTCCAAATGAATTTTGACAGATTACAAAAATCACATGTACTCTCAAAGGATGAATATTTTTTCTACCATTGGGAGTTTTTGAATGATGAGGACATAAGCTCTGAAAGTAATTCCCCAGATGGAGTAACAAACTTGTCCCTAACAAGTTATTGTATCATCATTATGACACTTATCATTGTTCTACATGTATACATTCCCAGGATGACTGCTTTGAAATGCGTAAGTCAAAAAACATTTATTAGCTACTTACTGTGTTCTAGGCACTCTGATAAGTGCTAGGGATACAAAAAAAAAGCAAGAAACAGTCTTGATTCTTAAAAAGCTCATAGTCTAGTAGAGGGGAGACAACATGTAACCCACAATGAACAAAAAAGACATACAAGGATAAATAGGCGTTAACATAGAGTGAAGACTACCATCTAGAGCATCGGAAAGGCCTTTTGTAGAAGGTGGTATTTTAGCTGAGACTTGAAGGAAGTCAGTAGGCTGAGATGAAGAGGACGAGGGTTCCAGGCAAGGGAGGTAGAGGGTAGAAATTCCCAGAGTGGGGAGAGGGATTTTCTTGCGTGAGGAACAGTAGGGTGGCCAATGTCATAGGATTTCAGAGAAAATTAAAGGGTAAGAAAACTGGAAGGGGAGGGAGGGACCAAGGTTATAAGTGCTTTAAAAGTCAACAAAGCATTGTATATTTGATCCTAGAGGTAATAGGGAGTCATTGGCATTTGTTAAGTAAAAGGTTGATATGGTACTACTTGCACTTTTGGAAGATCAATTTGGCAGTTGAGTGCAGGATGGATAGGAGTGGGTTGAGATTTGAGGAAGAGAGACCAATTAGCAGGCTCTACAATACTATAACCATGAAGTGATAAGGTTTTGGCTGGATCAGGTGGCGACAGTTTGAGAGGAGAGGAGGAATATATAAGAGATGTTAGGAAAGTAAAATTGACAGGCCTCCACAATTGGTTAGATATGGAGGGAGGAAAGGGTGTTGGGATACCTAGATTGTATGACTTGGGTGACTGGGAAGATAGTGGCGCTATTGGTGGTAAGAAGGAAGGAAGTTAGGAAGAGGAGAGGGTTTGGGACGAAAGATGAGTTGTTTTGGAAATGTTTAGTTAAAGATGCCTACAGGATATCTAGTTAGAGAAATCTAATGGGAAGATGGCAATGAAGACCCAAGATCAGGGGAGAGATTATGGCTAGGCAAATGGATCTGGGGATCCTTTGCATAAATGACATTACCCATTTGTATGTACAAGTTCTGGGGCATATGGGGGCAGCTAGGTGGTGCAGTGCATAAAGTACCAGCCCTGGATTCAGGAGGACCTGGGTTCAAATTCAGCCTCAGAGACTTGACACTTAGTAGCTGTGTGACCCTGGGCAAGGCACTTAACCCTCCTTGCCCTGCAAAAACAAAACAAAACAAAATCCCAAACGACCAAACCCTGGCATATTTTAAAAGATGTGTTATTTTATAATCACACTTGTGACTTTTCTCAAGCACAACTGAAATTGCCTTTTAGCAGTACCTTCCCCACTTCTATCCCAGGTAGATTAACCAAAATACTTCAAAAGATGTAACTGTTTCAATCAATGGTGTACCTACTATCTCATATACAGTATTTCTAGGTGCAGTAAGGCTGCTGGGAAAATTGCCAAGAAAAGCTCATTGGTCCCTATTACTCTTTCCTATATGGGAAGGGGGACAGCAAGGGAAATGAATACATAATGTTCTCAAAAGCATTGATGATGGATTCTAAATCAGTCAATCAGCAAGTATTTATTAAGCACTTGCTGTATGCCTGACCCTGTACTACATGCTGGGGCCACATGGGTGGATATAAGACAGTCACTTGCTCTCAAGAAGCTCACAGTCTGATGTGCTGCTGAATGTTTTGGTTCAACGGAATTTGGAATTTGCAAACTTTCCTAAAACAGCTGAAAAATGTGTTTCTCCTTATTTGTTCTTCAATGTCCACATTGGAAGAGAGACAAATCCAAAGTACGTAGTGATTGCTTGGTCTTTGTGTCCAACTCTCTCCTTTATTCAAGATATGGTTATTTGGATGTTATGGGGTATATCACTGTTCATTACCATATGGGTTGGGTTACTTCTTTTCCTTATGTAAGGGGTGACCTGCCAGTGAAGGCTTAATCCTTAGAGCATATATAATATCCATGTGAAACTGCCTCTGGAAAGTATGATGAAGGGTCCCTTTCCCTCCCTGCTTCAGAACAGGAATAGGTATCCTCTGCTTATTTCCTATCAGTCTTCTGGGTTGTGTGTGTGTAAACAAAAGCTTCAGTTGGAATAGGCTTTCCCTATTTCCTGGCAACTTTCAAGCGAGAAGGAAGAAATGCTATGGGTCTCTAGATGGGGGAGAAGTGGTAGTAGCTACCTACCATTCACTGAACTGACAATAAGGCATTTTTTTTTCTGGATCTCTGATTTAATTAAGTTAAATCAACATATATTTTAAGGCTTGGTGCTGTCAGTGCAAAAATGGGCTGTGAGGAAGATAGTAAAAACAAACATTAAAAAAAATATGGCTCAGGAACAGAAATAAGAGGATAACAGGTTTATAGGCTGCAGAGAAACCTCACACCTGTATATTTGTACTTTATATTTACTATGTATTAATACTTTTTTCAAGAAGAGATTGGGAAGGAATTGGATAAATGTGTCGGTACCAAATGACAATACAAAAAATTAATATATATGTATATGTGTTTCTTATACCGAGCAAGGAGTACTGGTTATCAATGGGAAGTCATGCCTGAATTAGAAGCCTTATGAGTGTCAAATCCAGCCTCAGACATTTACTAGCTTGGCCAAGGTGCTTAGTTAGTAAAACCTCTGTTTACTTCACATCCTCAAACTAAAACATGAGAATAATAACACCATCCTTCTAAGGTTGTGAGGATCAAATGAGATAATATTTTAAAATCTCTTAGTGTAGTGCCGGGAACATGATAGGTACTACTGCATCCAGAGAAAGAACTGATAAATAGAACTATGTCTAGAATGATTTTACACACACACATATAAAATATCTAAAACATGTATACATATATGTAAAAACACCCATTTGTGTATGTGTGTAATGGTAGCCATTGATAGGGTAGGAGGGGGGATGGAAGAAAAAAGGGAAAAGAAATGTACATGATAATTTTATTATGTATTTAAAAGGAATGGCAAATTATTTTTAAAATACAGTTTCATGTTAATCTCTTCTTTTTGGTTATACTATGTTATCACAATGCTTGTTTTATTCCACAAATATAAAAAAAAATAAAAAATTACAGCATAGGTAAAAATCAATACTCAATTAGAAGAGAAAAGAGAAAATATGATAAACAAAATAGCTCCAACTTGACCTATTTAAATGTCATTGACAGGGGCAGCTAGGTGGCACAGTGAATAAAGCACTGGCCCTGGATTCAGGAGGACCTGAGTTCAAATCTGGATTCAGACACATGATGCTAGCTGTGTGACCCTAGGCAAGTCACTTAACCCTCATTGCCCTGCAAAAAAAATGTCACTGATGCTGAAAAAGTAGTATATAGATAAATTGATCATAATTAAAATAGATTATTACCACTTTTATAGCAATTTAATGGATGGAAAAGCAATTGCTACAGCAAGATCTAAAGACCCTAGGAACTAAGTCATCCAGTAAACACTTGATCTCCTTGCCAAATGGAAAGACAAGGAAGCCAAGTATAACACTGGCTTAGAGTATAAACTTGGAAAATGGCAGAATATCTGGACCAGTGTTGCCTTATGAGAGGTGAAGTTTACAGAAACTTTCAGTGACACCCAGTTGAGACATATCATTCTAAAACCATTTAAGGATAAACCTGAATTGAAGGCAAGTAGTGACAAATAGAAAAAAAATTATTAAATATTTCTATGACATCCATGTTTTATCCATCAAAGACAGTGGAATAACTTTAGTCCCTATTGCACTGTACTGTGGAAGTTGAGATGAACTTACTGAGATGAAGACCAGAAGAGAAACTGAACCAAAGTAAGTCTACACTGGAGGTCCATATTGAGGATATTGAAAGAATGATTCTTGGGATACACAAAAGAAGGGACAATATTAAATGATCGGAAAAGATCATTGAGATTGCTTTTCTATTAAAAAAGATGATTAAGGGGGACATCTAGGTGGTACAATGGTAGATCACCAGCCCCCTGGATTCAGGAGGACCTGAGGTCAAAATCCGGCCTCAGACACTTGACACTTACCAGCTGTGTGAACCTGGGCAAGTCACTTAACCCTCAGTGCCCTGACCCCCAAAAATGATTAAGAGAGAATTAATTAGTGCTGAATAGTTGGCTATTATTTGAACCTTTAAAAATATTTATAATAGATGGAGAACTGGCTTTGTTGTGCTGGGACTAGTCCCTGCTTATGACAAATACATCTAATATGACTTCAGCCAAGTCATTTAACACGTCAGGGCCTCAAGGTCTTAACAATATAAGACTATATGTTTTAGACTAATTGCCATTAGTATCATAATAACTGTATTATAATGACATTCATATGAATATTTATGTTATTAATTGCTGATGTGTATTGGCAGTGTTTCCTCTCATAGAATTTCTTATACTAATGCAATCAGAAGGTCCAGACTAAAATGAAGGGATGAATAAATGAATAAATAAATGAATGAAATGTTTGTTAAAATAACATACTCACATATGCTGAGGATCTGAAATGATAATAGGTTTTCATAAATGGTATTTTAAGGCAGATCATATTTTCCAGTAACCCAATAGTGAGGAATGCTAGCTATCAAAAAGCATGTGATTTGACAAAATAAAATTCAGCCTTAAAGATTCTCTTATGACAGAATTCCTTCTATGCACATATCCAAATTATATAAGGTCCTTGATAGATATAAGACATTACTTTGTTTGATGATTAGCTGATAATATTAAGTGAGGCAGGTATACAGCCAAGGGACATAATGCTTTCCAAAAGTGTTGACAACTCTCATACAAGACTCAGAGTGCAGAATCCACATAGAAGAAAGATTCCCTAGGCAGAGCAATGTCTTCCTTATCCTCTTCTTTGATGATACCATCATCTTGTCTTTCTAATAACACACCCAAGTGTAAATAGAATTAAGCATATTACAAATGATAAATGGTTCATAGAAAGTACCAGAAAATGAGTAATCAAAGAGATGCATGAACAAACAAGGTAGTGGTGAGAGTGAAGCATAACAAATGAATAACCCACATACCACATGCATCAACATGTATTTATTAAGTGCCTCCTGTGTACTCAGGAACTGGGGAAGCTGTCCTTAAGGCATTCTATAGTACCCAGTAACCACAGGCTGTGAAGAAAAGTGAAAGAAAGGCAGTGAGAACGGTATATTGACTCCCTACATATGCTTTATAACCAGGCATGGACAGGAGCTGCACAGGATGAGAATATTACCATTTTACACCATTGATATCATAGCTACATTGAAGCAGGTTTTTAACATTTAAATACTCTGTGAGTTCCTTGTAATTCTCCTATGAAGTATGGATTTAATGAAGGAAGTCCTTTGTCCTTGGGGTTAAATAGAAGGTGTTAATCTCTTTCTGGGTATAGTTGGTATTAAGGTTTTTTGGGATGGGGGGCTTTTTCCTGGGATGGGGCTCTTTGCTTCATTGCTTTGGTATGTCTTCCTTGCTTTTTTTTTGGGGGGGGGTGAGGCAATTGCGGTTAAGTAACTTGCCCAGGGTCACACAGCTAGTAAGTGTTAAGTATCTGAGGCTGGACTTGAACTCCAGTCCTCCTGAATCCAGGATCGGTTCTTTATCCACTGCGCCACCTAGCTGCCCTGTCTTCCTTGCTTTTTATGAAATCATCTGTTTTCATCCTTGCATCACTATTCATTTCACCAGAACCCATGAGGACAGTACTTATCTAATAGAAACAGGTTTGCCAATTCAGGCTTCTCTTGCAGTATGACAGTTTTTTGTCAAGATATATAAATATGCCTCATAAGCATGAGGCATTGCTGAAGGACCCATTTGCCTCAAATTATTGTTGTTGTTGTTGGTGGTGGTTGTTGGTGGTTTTCAAATAGGATCATCAAATTAAATTTTGGATTTAAGTGAGGCAGAGTTGCACAAAGTCATCAGCCTCACCCTCTCTTCCAGAGTTATTGAAGTCCAGTTGCAAGACAAAAGTCAAGAAAACACCAGCAGGTATTTTCTGATCAACTCTATTTATACTGATGATTCTTCTCTCTACTGCATAACCAAAAAAAAAAAGTTATTTTCATTACCCCCACTAAATGTTACAAAACATCAAATAACATAGCTGGCATCTTTCAAAACATAGTAAAGTAGTGAAGATTGTTTCTGATGCCTTTCCATCTACCCTTTCGATGACCTTCTCATAAGTTCTGGTGCCCCTAGCTTCCTAGATAGCCACATTTCATTTGATTTCCTTCCTATACCTCACTCAGGTGTCTATCCTCATTGTTTTCCTCCAGTCTTTCCTTATTGTCAATCATATGTCAAAGATTCTCTCTTATGAATAATGGCTTAAAGTATTCCCATCAACTCTAGAGATATTTGCATTACAATAGAGAAACTCAAGGTTGAAAACTCATTTTTAAAGAACTGGCATTTTAATGCTGGAAATTTAGGCATGATTACAAACAATGGAATTGTATGCGTATTTTGGGGGGGTTTGCTTTGACCTTCAAATAATACATACAGACATGCATACACACCTACATGCATGGATATATTGCCTCATTTGTAAAAAGTTTCTTAATTTGCTTTCCTGGTTTAGGGTAGTTGACTCTCAACAGTTTATTTGTTTGAAGCTTGTCTACTTATTGTTATGAGGAAAACAATTGGTGAGTGTTCTGAAGAAAGCAGTTCGTAAATTTCATATAACAGGGTAGAGAGGACATGCATTGCTCTCTTAAACTTTCTGCTGTGAAGAAGTAATAGAGAAAACATGTTTCATTCTCCATTGTTACTTATTGTAAAAAGAAACAGAGAGAATAAACTACTCTCCTGTTGCTAAGGATGAAAAAGGAGGAGGAGGAGGAGAGGAGAGAAGAAAGACAAAGAAGAAGAAGAAGAAGAAAATCTTGACAAATTAATAGAGTTGGAGAGGCTTTTGTCAATATCAGGGAAAGGTTATCAACTTTTCCTAAAAGAGCATAACACTACTTCAGCTGAAGGCATCTACTAAGCTGGAAGCTGCAAGTGGTAGTACAGTTGCTGATGAGGAACAAGCCCAGCTGAGCAGAGGAACATATTAGAAGCAGAATATCAGAAAAGTAGACTAACAGATTAGTGAGTTCACTTGCTGAGGTGTTAGTCAAGCACAGTGTGGATTAGCTCAATTTAGTGACTGAGACATTTATCTACAGAAGCTCTGCTCATCAGGCACCTTTTATTGATAATTTCTGACATGGAAAGTTCCAGATTTGTGAATTACCTTGTTCACATGTATTCCCTACGTGTATTTCTCGCTACCTTGTAACCAAGTGTGTGTCCATTTTCCATGACTCTATATGCATTAGTGGAAAAATATGATACAGGTTTTTTGGATAGAAAGTTACACAAATTTTGTGTATTTGCTTCACATTTTGACTAAACGTTTTAGTTAATGTTAATTTCATACTAGTAGCTGAATAGGAAGTTTATCAGTGGAGCCTCTGGAGCTGCAGATTTAGTAGGAATTATCACCCTTAAGGGTTACCCTTAAATTCCTTACAGTAATTTGTATCAATCACTCTTCCTCTGGGAAACGTTAATTTGAGGGATATGGTAGGTTGAAGGAAGATGAATCGGGGAGAGAGAGAGAGAGAGAGAGAGAAAGAAAGAGAGAGAGAGAGAGAGAGAGAGAGAGAGAGAGAGAGAGAGAGAGAGAAAGAGAAAGAGAACCTTTATGTGGGCAGGAGGTGAGGAAGAAAATCACTTATTGTATTGTGGGCTGGCTTATGCTGGTCAAGCAGGTGCTACACTGGTCAATCCAGCTTTGACTAGAAATAAAGGAACATAGCTTCACTAGTGATAAAGAAAGATGATGGGGGCAGCTATGTGGTGCAGTGGATAAAGCACTGGCCCTGGAGTCAGGAGGACCTGAGTTCAAATCTGGCTTCAGACACTTGATACTTACTAGCTGTGTGACCCTGGGCAAGTCATTTAACCCTCATTGCCCGGAAAAATAAAATAAAATAGAAATAAGAAAGATGGTGATTAAAGGTTGACTTCCATTTCCATCCCTTCCCCAAACCAAAGTATCATTAATGCCTTGGTTTTATTATGAAGAATTCACTATTTTGTTCATTGTCTCTTATGATGATATTCATGTACCTGGTTCAGAGTTGACCCACATGGATGCTGCTGACAACAATATGTGTTATATAAGTGGGCAGCTAGATGGTGCAGTGGATAAAACACTGGCCCTGGATTCAGGAGGACCTGAGTTCAAATATGGCCTCTGATACTTGATACTTACCAGCTGTGTGACCCTGGGCAAATCACTTAGCCCTCATTGTCCTGCAAAAAATAAACAAACAAACAAACAAACAAATAAATGAATAAACAAGTGTTGTATAAATGGAGCTGTCAGTAAATAAGTAGATCCTAAGGTAGAGATATTTAGCCTCCTCAAACCAGCAGATGGGTATATTCATCTGCTGATTAGTTTCTACATATTTTCTATATCAGTCTGCTGAGGTTTTACATTTTATTGGCATAGTATAATAGCCTAACAATATCCAATAAACTTTTAACAAGTGCCTACTATGTGGTAGGCACTGTACTAAATTTTGGGGAGACAGTTAATAGAAAGGAAAGGAAGTCCCTGCTTACAAGGAGTTTGCAACTTGAGGAGGAGAGGGAGACAACACACAAAAGGAGGCAGAAAGGGGCAGGGACAGGACACAAGGGGGTCTTGTTTCATGAATTTGAAATCAGACAGAACAACAGATGCAAAGTGGAGGGACCATAGATGCTGAAAGACACAATATCTCTATCTTTGGACATATCTTCTCTTAAATTGTGAGTTTTATATACTCTGCCCAGATTCAGTCATTAACTTAGGAGAGGATACCTTGTCCCTGTACCTGCGAGAGCAAAGTACTATGGTGAAAATCTTCTGACATTTCTGTACTATCACAGGACCTGGGCTATTAGGAGAGCTCTCAGGAAACCAGCGACTTGTGAGCAAGCTTGGCTCACAGGATCTTCTCAGAGGCAGAGCAATCTGGGACCCCACCTTTACTTGAGAGTAGGTAAGAGGAGACAGAGGCGACCAACTGTGACATTCTAAATCAGTTTTCCAATTAATACACAGTAATTTCAAAAGATGTTTCATAGCTTGGAAAGTTCTACAATATCCCTGTGAAATTCTTCTCAAGGGGCTGGAAAGATACCTTGCTCTGCACGTCTCTGTGGAGATTGTTAGCACTGAGGTGGCAAATCAATCTGTACTCACCTTTAAATCTCTTTCTGGTATAGCCTATCTTTTTTACATACAATAAAAATGACTGGATTAACTCTTAGGGACAGATGTGAAATTTCTATAAACTTGGTATTGGACCAAAGTCTGTTTGCATATAAACTTTATTCATTGGAATAAAAGACAAGGGAAAAAAAGAAGGGGATGTTCTTTTCTCACTATTGTTCAGAAACAAGAGAATGTCAGATTCCTCTACTTTATCTGGACTTCTCTATCTCTCTTTTTTTCCCCCTGCTAAGTAAACAGTAGAACTTCATCCATTATTCAGCTATCAGAGACTGTCAGGATTTTCTGGCTGTGGAACTTGGGAGTTCTTACATTTCTTTCAAAATGTGGAAAATTGTATTTGCAAAGCTGCTGGAAAGGGAAATGAAGAGAGATATCAACTTCTACAAAATAATTAATCCTTGTGAGCATCTCCCCCAGAGGGCTGACTGGAGTTTTTCTTTAGTAATGGGAATTTAGTTTTATTCTTTTTTTTTTCTTTTTCTTTTTTTTCTTGGTTGTTGTTATTCACATTTAACTACCTGTGGCAAGTGCTATGAAGGAGCAGGATTGCTGTAAACAGAATCTGGGTGTGGAGGGAAGGAAGTGCTTTGAAAGTGTACCCCATGAGAAAATTCAGAGAAGAGCAGTGTACTTTTTGTATGATAAAGCTAAGTTAACAAACAAACTCCTGGTCCTGTCCCAACCCCCAACCATTCCTTCCTAGCTTTTCTATCTGTGCCTTGGGCTGCCTTTCTGCCATATTTTCAGTGTTGAATGTGGCAGTTTAAAGCCTTTTAAATAAATTTCCTGTGTCACAAACTGAATGTGTCAGAATGTCTACTTGAATGTGAGGATACTGCATATGTAAATATAATTACTTCCATCTATCATATCCATCAAAGAGAATAATTTGGATTGAAAGGTCTAGTGATATTATCTTCTCTGGGTTTTGCATCCCCTCTCTCCATTCTCCTTGCTGGGCTGTACCTTTTCAGTTTCCTTTGCTGGATTCTCATCCCTTTTTTGTGCCCTAAACATGGGGATCCCCCAAAGTTCAATCCTGGGTCCTCCTTTTTCCTACACTCTCTTGTGACCTCAACAGTTCCCATAAGTTAACATACCATCTGTATGCAGATGGCTTTATATCCAGATATCCAACAGTAATTTGTCTCTGTAGCTCCAGCTCCATGTTAGCAAGCCATCTTTGGACATGTTGAAATGGATACCCTGTAGGCATTTCAAACTCAGCATGTCCCAACTAGAAGTCATATTTTCTCCAAATCTTTCTTCTCTCTCCTCCCTAACTTTTCAATTTCTATCAAGGGTGCCATCAGCCTTCTAGTCACCTAATTCCTCAACTTTGGAGTCATCCTTGATTAGTCTCTTTCCTTCTCTCCTGTCCTACCTATATCTAATCTTTTGTCAAATCTTTTCAATTCTGCCTCCACTACATCCCTTTGAGTCCCTCTCCTTTTTACTCACAGGACCACACCATAGTTTAGATCATAATCTTTTACCTGAACTAGCCTCCTAATTGGTCTCCCTGCCTCTAATCTTTCCCCTCTTCAAATCATCCTCTATATATCTGCTTAGATAGTCTTCAATTATAATCTGACCTTACTAACTCCCCTGCTTAAAAAAACAAAAACAAAAACAAACTCCTTGGAACTCCCTGTTGCCTCTAGGATAATATGTGGATTCCTATCTTTGACATTTAAAGTCTTTCACAATTTATCTCTATTAAACCTACATAGGTTTATCAGATATTATATCCTATTCATGGTCTCTATCTATCTATAGTCCAGCCAAACTGTTTTATTTTCTGCTCCTTGTACTTAACATCCCATATCTTGCCTCTATGCTTTCATACAGGATTCCCCCACCCCCCATGCCTGAAATGTTTATTCCTTAACTCCACCTCCCAGAATCCTAAGTTTTCTTCAAAGTTCAACTCAGGTAGCTCCTTCTGCACAAAGCTTTTCCACTTACTAGTGTCTCTTACAAAATAAATTTGTATTTACTTTGCATATTACACACACACACACACACACACACACACACACACACACACACATATATTTGTATGCAGCAGCTACAAATCAAAGACTCCCAACTCTCTCTAGACCTTCTCTTGGACTGGGTCTTACTTGGCCTAGGCCTCCACTGGCAGATCAGGGTGCTTCCCCAAAGGGGCAGCCATGTGGCTTCAACTCACTACTAGGGATAACCTTGTTATGGGATAATTACATGTCTATACTCACAACTGTGGCTCCTGATTCCTCACTGCTATGGTTCCTATTTATAAAGGTCAGCCACAATGACACTGTTACCTCTTAAATATGAAACATTTACTAAACAAGAAGACAGAATCATGAGTAATCAAAAAATAACACTTCCCTAACAAATGTGAGTCACACTCCCCTACCAAAGCTCATAGAATCTATGATAAGATAACAGGCACTAACTTGTATAAGTCTAGTTGTGGTAATAGCCTCATATTTAAATAGTACTTTATCATCATAACATACTTTATATGTACTATTTACTTTGATACTCACAACCCTGCAAGATAGAGCAATGTTCTTCTTCCTGTTTTATAGATGAAGGAACTCAAGATAGATAAATAATAGAGCTGGGGCCTTAAACCCTCATGCTGATCTTTCCACTGTACTCTGGAGTTCTGATAGTTTGATGCAATGGACTAATGTTCTAGGGTCACAATGGCCAAAAATAGATAAATAAACCCACCCCAAACTGAAAAAATCCTTGCCTTCAAATAGTTTGCATTCTTTTGGATAAACTTCATCTTCTCTTCTTACTCTGTGATAGTGAAATTCTGTTGGGATATAAGTCAGGTCCACTTTGTGTGAATGCAGCTTCATGGTAAATAGTGCTATAGAAACATGAGGATATTATTAATTGGCCTATAGTACTTTCAGTGCCTTCTGGGTAGTCAGCCAAAGTGGCCTGGCTCCTCTCATTATTGTTTCTGTGTCTGATATGAAGGTTTTGGTTGCTTGTCCCTCCCTTTTCCTCTCCTTGATTGGAGGATGAAAGGTAGAGAGGTAGGGCTAAGTGGAAGAGAAAGAGATTTGTGGAATCTTGCAAATATTATATTTTTTCTGTCCTTTGATGCTTCCTGGCTTTTATTTTCTAAAATTCAACACTTGTCTCTTTTGTAAAATATCCAGAAAAGATGACATCATCATCACCATTAATTGTCGTTGCCTTCTATATTGCCTTAGAGGAATAGGTCATTATTCAAAAAATCCAACTGTACTCAGAGATACTCATGAGCAGCCTATGAGATCTTTTATGGGGTCTCAGACACACAGAACCGAATTGGGGGCAATTTATACCCTAAAGCAATGCCAGAGGACATCATCATTTTACAGCTTCTAATTTTCACCTTGGTGACCTGTAAATTCTTCTAGAGAGCTAATGAGATTAAATTCCTGTCTCAGACCCTGGTTACTTTGTACAGTTTCACAAAGAGCCTGGCTCACATTTACCTTATAGAGTAATGCACGAGTGTGATAACACACCTTCCAGTTTTACCCATATTTAGAAAAGGAAAAAAAAACCAAACCTCTGGGGTACAGTGCTTTGTAGTTTGAAGTTAGAATTGGTTGCATGAGTCCTTGTCATTATAGTCCTGTTGATCAGTAAAGATTAGGCTGAACCAGATGCTTTTCAGCCATTGTCTATTCTGAACTAGACCCTTTTTAGCTATTATCAGTTTCTTAAGATGAATTATAGACTACCTGGGCCAAATGGATGATGGGAAATGGCAATCAAATTGACCATGGTGATTGTTGCCCAACTCAGCCATATGAGACCTGATTTTTCTATACCTGCCAATACATTCATTTGAATGAGAGTCCTTCGATAGGACTCCATTAAGAAAAAGAAAGAAACTATGTTACAGAAGCCCCAAAGCTAAGGTAACCAATCCTACATTGCATTAAGAAGGTATACTTCCAGGACTAGAGAGTTGAGGCCCTTTGTTCCCTGCCTTGGACCCGACCACATCTGGAATTTTATATTCAGCTTTGGGTGACCAGTCTTAGAAAGGATATTGATAAGCTGGTGATTATGTAGGGCCAAGGGAAGGTTGATGGCCTGGAGATCATGAGAATCAATTGAAGGAATTGGGGATGGAGCCCAGAGAAGAGTGGAAATAGGTGATCTGATAGCTGCCTAGGTAATTGAAGGGTTGTCACATGGATGAAGCATTAGATTTATTCTGCTTGGCCCTTGAGGACAGAACTAAGACTAATGGTTTAGTTAATTAACTAATTAATTAAATTAATTAATGATTTATAAAGAGGCAGGTTTGGGTTTTGATATAAGGAAAAACTTTCTCACAATGAGAGCTATCCGAACGTGACATGGTAAGTAGTGGGCTTCCTCTCACTTACGGTCTTCAAGCCAAAGTTGGATCACCACTTGGAAAGCATGTAGCAGATAGATTATTATTCAAATACAGATTAGAGTAGATGACTCTGAGGAACAAAAGAGAACAAACGAACAAAACCCCTTTTCATTTTGCATCATCTACTTATGAACATGAACGCTGAGAAAAATCTTTCTAGAGATTGTTGCTAATATCTTTATTTTTATACCTGATCTATGCTACTCTGGCTTTGGTTATTAAATTTTATTTGTTGGGCGGGGGAGATCATCTATATCTCTTACCTAGCCAAAAAATGTACATACAGAGACACACAAAGCACTTAACAAGAATTAGCTAGTATCTTGTGAATGTGTCCACACACTAATTTTAGTGAAACCCATTTTTTTAAAAGCTCTATTTGGATATTATTAGACTCCTCACTTAAATTAATTCCTTTATTCTCTGAACTGTTGCCCTGGCATTAGCATAAGGTAATTCTTCTCCCCTTTTAAATATACTGGCACTTTATTGAATGTGTTGGTTATACTGAACATTAAAATAATGACTAATACACAAGGGGCCAATTTAGTAGGAACCCTTAATCATGACTTCCTGCAACTGGGCCCCTGTTGGAAATATATAATTACAGATCAGTAATTGTAGATAACAGAACGCTGAAAAATTGAGGGCATTCCAATAGAAACCAGCCCCCTAGCTCTTTTAAATGTAGGTTTAAAAAAATGAAAAGTTATCTAGGATGTAATCCTATTTTATCTCTTATGTTTTTCTTTCCTTACCTCTCTCGACCTCCAACCTCAACCTTTATCATTCCCGATTTGGTGAGGCCTAGAGTTTGAAATAACCAGGATGTTCAGGAAAGAAGCAATCTCCTTGTTTTTCTGGGTAAGATTAGGGTTTTATTCTTATCTTCTATAACTTGTTGGGCATGAGAAAAACTTCAGGGGCAAGAACTGAGTTTTGGAAGACATTTTTACACTAATATAATACCTACCTTTTCTGCAAAGATCATAGACTTAGAAGTATGAATGAATTTCTTCCCCTCCATTTTATATATTATTTATATATAAATATATTATATATATTTCCCTCTATTTTAAAATGTGGTTGCCTTGTTAAATTTAGTGGTTTATCAGACAGCAAAATATTCTTCAAATAGACTGGGAGCTCCTTAAGATCAGGGAGTGTCTTTTATCCTTCTTTGTATCCCTACAGCTTAGCACAATGTCTGGCATATAGTAGGTGATTAATACATGTTCAAAGACTGACTGAGATGTAAATAAAATTGCAGCTATGTTCATAAATTATATAATGGGATGATTCATGTAACTTAATCTGGCAACCTTAAGGTCTGGCTCAGTTTCTTGTTCATAATAAGCACTTAATAAGTGCTTGTTGGAATTAATAGTTGGTATTCCTATAGTGCCTTAAGGTTTCTCTAATTCTTTGTAAACACCTTATTTGATACACATAATGATTATATGAACTAAGTACCACCGTAATCTCCTCCTTGTGCAGACAAGGAAACTAAGACAGAGATATTGAATGACTTGCCCTCAGCCACACAATTAGTCATCAAAGAAGGCATAATCAGAACATGTCTCTCCCTGCCCCATGTCCAGCATGCTTTCTACTACACTGTGCACAATCCTTGGCAAATATCAGGAATGTAAGTAAATGCTTATTGATTCATTACACTATTCTGCCTCATGTAATAAGGGTGAAGTACCAATGTAGTAGGAAATGTAGTAGTAGTAGGGAAAAAAACCCAACCAAAAACCATTGTATTTGAGGCCAGGAAAACTGACTGTTAGTCCTAAACGTTTCTATAAATGACTATTACACTTTAAAAAAAATTGCTTCTTTGGGCTTTATTTTCCACATTCATAAAATGTCTCAGGTCAGTAAGTCAATTAGATTTATGTACCTACTATATTTTCAGACACTGTCCTAAGTATTGGGGATAGAAAGAAAGGTAAAATACCATCTCTGGCTTCAAGAAGTTGCTAGTCTAATGAGGGAGGCAACATGCAAACAATTATGTACAAACAAGATATACACAGTATAAATTGGAGGTGATCTTAGAAGGAAGGCAGTAGTATTAAAGGATACTGGGAAAGGCTTCTTGTAGAAGGTGAGATTTTAGCTTTTACTTGAAGGAATACAGGCAGGCCAGGAGATGAGAAGGGAGAGAATTCAAGCATTGGCAATAACCAGTCAAAATGCACAGAGTAGGGAGATGGAGATCATGTGAGCACCCTCAAGGAGATCAGGGTCATTCGATTTCTGAGTATGTGGGTGGAATAAGAAGCAAGAAGACTGGAAAGGTTAAGAGGACCCAGCTCATGAAAGGCTTTGAATGCCAAACAGATGATTTTATATTCGATTCTGGAAATAATGGGGGACCTCTAGAGTTTACTGGATATGGGGTGGGAGGGCATTACATAGTCAGATCTATTATTTGGGGAGATCTATTTACCAGGTGAGTTACCAAGATTTTTTTTTTTAGCTAAAATTGCTCTAGACCAAAGGTTGATACTTAGTCATGTTGCTCCCATTTACCCTCAAATGAGAACATCCTATTTTTTCTGAGAACCACTATCCTACTGCATAAATAGGAAGAAGGGAGACAAGCATGTGCATGGTAATACTGAAAGACCACTGTATTTGAAGTCAGGGGATCTGAGTTCTGTCATTTACTGCTGTGTGATCTTGGGCAGGTCTCTTCAACTTTCTGGGTCTCAGTTTCCATATGTGTAAAATTAGGTGGTTGGACTAGACTTCACAAATCTCTTCCAGCTCTAAATTTGTGAATTTTTCTTTGTTTATTTAGCTTCAAGGCCAATTATCTTTCCATTTCACTATGCTATTATCATATAATATATATATATATATATATAATATTATTAACCTTATTATTTAATTTTAGGTCATTTGGCTGGGTGACAAAAGGGACCAGCTTTCCTAATCAAAGCCTTTCCAGCTTGGTAGAACCTGTCAGAATTTTAGATATGCTGGAATAACCTTAGATGGCAAAAGGTCACCTACATACCATGATGAGGCTTCTTTCTTCTTCGTCGTCTTTGTCTTTGTTGTAATCTTCCCCTGCCCCTTCCCCTTCCCCTTCATCTTTCCCTTTCCCTTCCTCTTCTTCCCCTTCTTCCTCCCCGCTCCTTCCTCCTTCTTCTTAGGCTATTGAGGTCAAGTGATTTGCCCAGGGTTACACAGCAAGTAAGTGTCAAGTGTCTGAGGCCAGATTTGAACTCAGGTCCTCCTGACTCCAGGGCCAGTGCTCTATCCACTGTACCGCCTAGCTGTCCCTATAATGAAGTGCTTTTTTCCATATAAATATTTTATTATTTTCCAGTTACATTTAGAGATAGTTTTCAACATTTGTTTTTATAAGATTTCTAGTTTCAAATTTTTCTCCCTCCCCTCCCTCCCCCCTCCCCAAGTAATCTGATATAGGTTATATATACGTACAATCATATTAAACATATTTCTGCATTTGTCATGTTATGAGAGAAGAATCAGAACAAAAAGGAAAAATTTCAAAAAAGAAAAACAACAGCAAAAAAATAGAAATAGTATGTTCAATCTTCATCTAGATTCCACTGTTCTTTTTTTCTTTCTTTTCTGGATTTGGAGAACATTTTCCATCATTACTCCTATGGAACTATCTTGCACCATTGTATTGCTGAGAAGAATGAAGTCTATCACAGTTGATTCACACATAATGTTGTTGATACTGTGTACAATGTTCTCCTGGTTCTGCTCATCTCACTCATCATCAGTTCATACAAGTTGTTCCAAGTTTCTCTGAAATCCACCTGCTCATCGTTTCTTACACCACAATAGTATTCCATTACATTCACATACCACAACTTGTTCAGCCATTCCCCAATTGATGAGCAACCCCCCAATTTCCAATTCCTTGCCACCACAAAAAGAGCAGCTATAAATATTTTTGTACATGTGGGTGCTTTTCCCTTTTCCATGATCTCCATGGGAAAAAGACCTAATAGTGGTATTGCTGGGTCAAAGGGTATGCATAGCATTATAGACCTTTGGGCATAGTTCCAAACTGCTCTCCAGAATGGTTGGATCAGTTCACAGCTCTGCCAACAATGCATTAGTGTTCCAATTTATCCACAACTTCTCCAACATTTATTATTTTCCTTTTTTGTCATATTAGCCAATCTGATAGGTGTCAGGTGGTACCTCAGAGTTGTTTTAATTTGTGTATTTTTCTAGTCAATAGTGATTTAGAGCATTTTTTCATATGGCAATAGATAGCTTTGATTTCTTCATCAGAAAACTGCTTGTTCATATCTTTTTGACCATTTCTCAATTGGGCAATGATTTGGATTCTTATAAATTTGATTTAGTTCCCGAGATATTTTAGAAGTAAGGCCTTTATCAGAAGTACTGGCTATAAAAATTGTTTTCCAGCTTTCTGTCTCCCTTCTAATTTTGGATGTATTGCTTCTGTTTGTGCAAACCCTTTTTAATTTAATGTAGTCAAAATCATTCATTTTGCATTTCATAATATTCTTTATCTCTTGTTTGATCATAAACTGTTCTCCTTTCCAAAGATCTGAGAGGTAAATTACTCCTTCCTCTTCTAATTTACCTCTGGTATCACCTTTTATGTCTAAATCATGTACCCATTTTGACCTTATTTTAGTATAAGGTGTAAGATATTGGTCTACGTATAATGGGGCTTCTTAAAAAGGATATTTGTAAAGGCACTCTTAGCTCTATGGAGTTGAAATTTATGTAATGAAAATACCATTTGTCTGTGAACAATATCAGGTCTGAACAAGAGTTATTTGCTATTTGTATACTCATCCTATTGAACAATAATCTCCTTGAGGGTAAGAATTAAGACCTCCTCACCCAGGTATCCCTCTCCTTGAAACCTGGCATAATACCTTGTGGATGGAAAGCCCTCAAATAATTTGCTGAACTTGATTATATGAAAGAGGAGAAAAGGGGAGGAATCCCTTTGGTTGGCTCAGTGAGAATGTGTTCAAGCAATCTAGAAACCTTCCATATCTCTTATATACATTCCATTATCTCCTTTCATATGTACCCCCTCCTAGTTTTGGTTTCCACCATTTCTCACCCAAATTATTGCAGTAATCTCCCAATAGTCTCCTTGCTTTACTCACTTATCTGTCCTCCAAACAGGCTGCCAAAATATTTTTCCTAAGGCACAGGTCTCAAAACATAACACTCCCACTAAAAAACCTTCCATGGCTTCTTATTTCCCTTAGGATAAAATACAAATCCCTTAGCCTGACACTTCAGGCCTTCTAATATCTGACTGACTAACCTTTAAATTCCACCATTATTTTTCTTTTCTCCAGTTTATGCCCTTGATCTTCCGGCCAACCTGGACTCTTTCCTCAACTCATACTGTCATCTGCCACCTCCATCCCTTTGCACAAACTGCCCACATTCCTGGAAGACGTTCTCTCCTTGTCTTCCTCTAAGAAGCATCATATTCCTTCAGTGATGTGTCAGTTTCTCTATAATACTGTCCCCTCAATCTTTTGTTCCTTCTCTCATTTCCAGTTACTTTGCATTTACTAACCTGTATATTCTATTGTATCTCCTATTAGAAAGTAAATTCTGTAAGGGCAGGAACCATTTTCAGTCATTTTGGGGTTTTTTATCCTCATGTCACAATGTCTTGTACCTTACAGATTTCACCTTAATTGTGAAATTCAATTGTGTATACAAATGACCTCCTTGCCCAGAAGTGAGTATCTCAGAGAAGTAAGGATTCATTTTTTTTTATGTTTTCTTGTATTTTTATTTATTTTATGTTTCCCAATTACATTTTTTAAATTTTATTTTATTTTTTTACATATAAGGTATTTTATTTTTTCCATCACATGTAAAGATAGTTCTCAACTTTTGTTTATACAAGCTTTACAATTTCAGATTTTTCTCCCTCCCCTCCCTCCCCCTTCCCCTAGACATCAGGTAATCTGATATAGGTTATATCTATATATCTATATATCTATATACATATACATATATATATACACATAATAACATTAATCCTATTTCTGCATTAATCCTGTTACAAGAGAAAAAATCAGAACAGTGATGCAAAACCTCAAAATAGAAAAAAAAAAAAACCAACAGCACCCAAAACAAAAGAAATAGTATGGTTCAATCAGCATCCATACTCCACAGTTCCTTTTTTTTTTTTCTTGGATTTTGAGATCCTCTTTTATCATGAGTTCCCTGGAACTCTTCTGTACCATTGCATTGGTGAGAAGAATATAGTCCATTACAGTAGGTCAACACTCAATGTTGACGATACTGTGTACAATGTTCTTCTTCTGGTTCTGCTCATCTCACTCATCATCAGCTCATATAAGACCCTCCAGGTTTCTCTGAACTCCTCCTGCTCATCATTTCTTACAGCACAATAGTATTCCATTGTATTCATATACCACAACTTGTCCAGCCATTCCCCAATTGATGGGCACCCCCTCAACTTCCAATTCCTTGCTACCACAAAAAAGAGCAGCTATAATATTTTTGTACATGTGGGTCCCTTTCCCCCCTTCCATGATTTCTTTGGGAAAAAACCTAAAAGTGGAATTGCTGGGTCAAAGGGTATGCACAGCTTATTGCCTTTGGGCATAATTCCAAATTGCTCTCCGGAATGGTTGGATCAGTTCACAGCTCCACCAACAATGCATTAGTGTTCCAATTTTCCCACAGCTTCTCCAACATTTATTTTCTTCCTTTTTTGTCATTTTAGCCAATTGATAGGTGTCAGGTCGGTACCTCAGAGTTTGTTTTTAATTTGCATCTCTCTAATCATTAGAGATTTAGAGCATTTTTCCATATGGGAATAGATAGCTTTGGTTTCTTCATCAGAAAACTGCCTGTTCATATCCTTTGACCATTTCTCAATTGGGAATGACTTGGGTTCTTATAAATTGATTTAGTTCCCTATATATTTTAGAGATGAGCCTTTATCAGAGGTACTGGCCTCAAAAATTGTTTCCCAGCTTTCTACCTCCCTTCTAATTTTGGATGCATTGCTTCTGTTTGTACAAAATTTTTTTAATTTAATATAATCAAAATCATCCATTTTGCATTTTATAATATGCTCTATCTCTTGTTTGGTCAAAAACTGTTTTCCAAAGATCTGATAGGTAGACTATTCCTTTCTCTCCTAATTTACCTATGGTATCACCTCTTATGTCTAAATCGTGTATCCATTTTGACCTTATTTTAGTATAAGGTGTCAGATGTTGGTCTATGCCTAATTTCTGCCATACTATCTGCCAGTTTTCCCAGCAGTTTTTGTCAAATACTGAGTTCCTATCCCAGAAGCTGGAGTCTTTGGGTTTATCAAACACTACATTACTAGTGTCATTTACTACTGCATTTCCTGAGCCTAGCCTATTCCACTGATCTACCACTCTATTTTTTAGCCAGTACCAGATAGTTTTGATGACTGCCGCTTTATAGTAAAGCTCCAGGTTTGGTACCGCTAACCCACCTTCCTGTGATTTTTTTTTCATTATTTCCCTGGATATTCTTGATTTTTTGTTTTTCCAGATGAATTTTGTTATTATTTTTTCTAGCTGTATAAAATAATTTTTAGGTAGTCTGATTGGTATGGCACTGAATAAGTAAATTAATTTCGGCAGTATTGTCATTTTTACTATATTAGCTCTGCCTATCCATGAGCAATTGATATCTTTCCAATTATTTAGATCTGATTTGATTTGTGTGAAGAGTGTTTGGTAGTTGTGTTCATAGAGTTCCTGGGTTTGTCTTGGCAAGTAGACTCCCAAGTATTTTATATTACCTACCGTTACTTTAAATGGAATTTCTCTTTCTATCTCTTGCTGCTGGACTTTGTTGGTCATGTATAGAAATGCTGATGATTTATGTGGATTTATTTTATATCCTGCTACTTTGCTAAAGTTGTTAATTGATTCAAGTAATTTTTGACTTGATTCTCTAGGATTCTTTAAATATACCATCATATCATCTGCAAAGAGTGATAGTTTTGTTTCCTCCTTGCCTATTCTAATTCCTTTAATTCCTTTCTCTTCTCTGATTGCTAAAGCTAACATTTCTAGGACAATATTAAATAATAGGGGTGATAATGGACATCCCTGTTTCACCCCTGATCTTATTGGGAAGGTCTCTAATTTATCTCCATTGCATATAATACTTGCTGATGGCTTTAGGTAGATACTGTTTATTATTCTAAGGAAAGCTCTCCCTATTCCTAAACTCTCTAGTGTTTTTATTAGGAATGGGTGTTGTACTTTGTCAAAAGCTTTCTCTGCATCTATTGAGATAATCATATGATTTTGGTTGGTTTTCTTATTGATGTGGTTGATTATGTTAATAGTTTTTCTAATGTTGAACCAGCCCTGCATTCCTGGTATAAATCCCACCTGGTCATAGTGTATTATCCTGGTGATCACTTGCTGTAATCTCCTTGCTAATATCTTATTTAAGATTTTAGCATCAATATTCATTAGGGAAATTGGTCTATAATTTTCTTTCTCTGTTTTTGCTTTGCCTGGTTTTGGTATCACCACCATATTTGTGTCATAAAACAAATTTGGTAGAACTCCTTCTTCACCTATTTTTCCAAATAATTTGTATAATATTGGAATTAATTGTTCTTTAAATGTTTGGTAAAATTCACCCGTAAACCCATCTGGCCCTGGGGATTTTTTCTTAGGGAGTTCATTAATGGCTTGTTCAATTTCTTTTTCTAATATGGGTTTATTTAAGGATTTTATTTCCTCTTCAGTTAACCTGGGCAGTTTGTATTTTTGTAAATATTCATCCATTTCATTTAGATTGTCAAATTTATTGGCATGCAGTTGGGCAAAATATTTCCTAATTATTGCTTTAATTTCCACTTCATTGGTGGTAACATCACCCTTTTCATTTTTGATACTGGTAATTTGGTTTTCTTCTTTCTTTTTTTTAATCAAATTAACCGATATTTTATCTATTTTATTGGTTTTTTCATAAAACCAGTTCTTAGTTTTATTGATTAATTCTATAGGTTTTTTTGCTTTCAATCTTATTAATTTCTCCTTTAATTTTCAGGATCTCTAATTTAGTGTCTAATTGGGGATTTCTAATTTGTTCTTTTTCTAGCTTTTTAAGCTGCATGCCCAATTCATTAATCTCCTCTTTCTCTTTTTTATTCATGTAAGCATTTAGAGCTATAAATTTTCCCCTAAGCACTGCTTTGGATGCATCCCATAGATTTTGGTATGTTGTCTCATTATTGTCATTCTCTTGGATAAAGTTATTGATTGTTTCTATGATTTCTTGTTTGGCCCATTCATTCTTTAGAATGAAATTATTTAGTTTCCAATTGATTTTCATTCTACTTTTCCCTGGCTCTTTCTTACATGTAATTTTTATTGCATCATGATCTGATAAGGATGCATTTACTATTTCTGCCTTTCTACATTTGACTATGATGTTTTTGTGCCCTAATACATAGTCAGTTTTTGAAAATGTGCCATGTACTGCTGAGAAAAAGGTATATTCCTTTCTATCCCCATTCAATTTTCTCCAGACATCTATCATGTCTAACTTTTCTAGTAATCTATTCACCTCTTTCACTTCTTTCTTATTTATTTTTTGGCTAGATTTATCTAATTCTGAGAGGGGGAGATTCAGATCCCCCACTAGTATAGTATTACTGTCTAATTCCTCTTATAACTCATTTAACTTCTCCTCTAAGAACTTGGATGCTATACCACTTGGCGCATACATATTTAATATTGATATTACTTCATTATCTATAGTACCTTTAAGTAAGATGTAATTTCCTTCCTTATCTCTTTTAATGAGATCTATTTTTGCCTTCACTTTGTCTGAGATAAGGATTGCTACCCCTGCCTTTTTTACTTTAGCTGAGGCATAATATATTCTGCTCCAGCCTTTTACCTTTACTCTGTGTGTATCTCTCTTCTTCAAGTGTGTTTCTTGTAAACAGCATATTGTAGGGTTCTGGTTTTTAATCCACTCTGCAATTCACTCCTGTTTTATAGCAGAGTTCATCCCATTCACATTCACAGTTATTATTACTGACTGTCTATTCCCCTCCATTCTATTTACCCCCTTTGTACTTTTCCCCCCTTCTTTCACCCTATTCCTCCTCACCGACGTTTTACTTCTTACCCCTGCCTCCCCCGGTCTGCCCTCCCTTTTTATCACCCCCTTCTCTTTTCTTTACCCTTTTCTCCCTTGCTTTTGTCCTCCCTTCTATCAGTCCCCCCTCCTTTCCCTTCCCCTTTTGCTTCCCTAAAGAATGAGTTAAGTTTCTTTATCCCAATGGACGTATATGTTATTCCCTCTTTGAGTCAAATCTGAATGAGAATAGGGTTGAAACAATGTTCCCCCCTCCTTTCTTTCCCTCTATTGTAAAAGGTTTTTTTCCCACCTCTTCATATGATATAATTCATCCCATTCCACCTTCTCTTTCCTCTCCTCCCCATAGACTCCCTTTTTATCCCCTTAATTCTTTTGTATCATCACATCAAAGACAATTTATATTTATACCCTCTATGTAAAGTCCTTCTCTCTGCCCAAATACATTTACAGTTCTTAAGAGTTATGAGTATTATCTTCCTGTGTAGGGATATAAACAGTTTAACCTAATAGGGTAACCTTTTTTTTCCCCCTCTGTTTACCTTTTTAAACTTCTCTTGAGTCTTGTATGTTGAGATCGAATTTTCTATTCAGTTCTGGTCTTTTCACCAGGAAAGATTGAAAGTCCCCAATGTTATTAAATGTCCATCTTTTCCCCTGAAAGAAAATGCACATTTTTGCTGGGTAATAGATTCTCGGCTGCAATCCAAGCTCCTTTGCCTTCCGGAATATTATATTCCAAGCCTTGCAGTCCTTTAATGTTGAAGCTACCAGGTCCTGAGCAATCCTGACTGTGGCTCCGTGATATTTCAATTGCTTCTTTCTGGCTGCTTGGAGTATTTTCTCCTTCACCTGATAATTCTGGAATTTGGCTACAATATTCCTTGGAGTTTTCCTTTTGGGGTTTCTTTCAGGAGGTGATCGGTGGATTCTTTCAATGATGATTTTATCCTCTGATTCTATGATATCAGGGCAGTTCTCCTTAATAATTTCCTGGAATATGGTGTCTAGATTCTTTTTCTGGTCATGGCTTTCAGGCAGTCCAGTGATTCTCAAATTGTCTCTCCTCGATCTTTTTTCCAGATCAATTGTCTTTCCAATGAGGTATTTCACATTTTCTTCTATTTTTTCATTTTTTTTTATTCTGCTTGACTGATTCCTGGTGTCTCATGGATTCCTTATCTTCCAACTGTCCCACTTTAATTTTTAAGGCATTGTTTTCTTCAGTGAGATTATGCACCTTTTTTTCCATTTGGCCAGATGAATTTTTTAAGGCTTTGTTTTCTTCAGTGAAATTATGTGCTTCCTTTTCCAAGCTGCTGATTCTTTTTTCATAGTTTTCTTGTTTTGCTTTCATTTCTCTCCCCATTTTTTCTTCTACCTCTTGCAATTGATTTTTAAAATCCTTTTTGAGCTCTTCCAGGAAGGCTTTTTGTTCTTGAGACCAATTCACCTTCCCTCATGAGGCTTCAGATGTAGGCAATTTGAGGCTATTGTCCTCATCTGAGTTTGTGTTGGCTTCTTCCCTATTTATACAGAAGCTCTCAATGGAGAGGGCTCTTTTTTGCTTCTTACTCATTATTGCAGCTTATTTATTTATTTTTTAAGTTGAGGTCTGCTCTGAGGGCACCAGGGACCCTGTTTTGGGCTTCTTGTGCAGGGGTATAGGTGCTCTGTGACCGGGTTTTTACTCTGTGGCCTTTATGGTGTGTGGAGATCCCCCGCCCTGCACTTCCTGTCTGATTGTGCTCGGCCAGCCAGGCGCCGGACCCCGGCATCTGATCCTGCCTGACCCGTTCGTGGCCCTCTCGGCCGGTGCAGGTAGGTTTTTCCACTGTCCTTCTTGGCCACCAGATTTTTGAACCAGGTTCCAGGGGCCTCAGTTGTTCGGCTGTGCCCCGCAGCTCCTGCTGACTTGCCCCGTCCCCCTCGGTGCTGGGTTGCTGCCCTGCGCTGGGCCTCTCTTTTGCCCAAGTCAGACCAACTTTTTCCTGAAGTCTTCTAAATTATCTCTGGTTGGAGGACTGTGTCTCTCTGTCTCTTTGCAGGTTCTGTAGTTTCAGAATCCATCCAGAGGCTTGATTAAATGTTCGTTTTGAGGGAACAGAAGGAGAGCTCAGGCAGCTTGCTGCTTCCTCTCCGCCATCTTGGCTCCGCCTCAGAAGTAAGGATTCTTAAGGATGAATGGGTCTTTATGATTTGTATTTTTCTTCTCTAGTTTTTTTAGCTGTATACTGAATAGTTAATGACTGAGATATAGAGAAAATGCCTACCTTCATGGAAAATTATGAAAACTATCAGGCATTATTAAGGGTTAATGACCAGGTATGCGATTAGATGCAATGGGGAATAACAGAGGTTGAGGGGAATCATTGCCACTTATTATGTTCAATCTTTAGAGATAAAGTAAGGCAAGGAATGGTGTTTTTTCAAGGAATTAATTTTTGATAAATACCTTCGTGAAGCAAGCAATTTCTTTTTTTTTGAACTATATAGCCAATGACCTTGTCATTAGAGACTCGTTCTCTCCGGATGAATTTCATCATTGGCAGCTTCACAGAGGGTTAAATTGATGATGTTCAAGTCTCAACATTGCCAGTCTAGAATCAATGGTAATTGGTATCAGGATCTTACTGGAAAAACTGGCCCTACCAGCTTTATATCATTGCTTTATCTTACATCCTTTGGGTCCACAGGAAGAAGCCTCCCCACTTAGTTCATTTTCCCCAAGGTGTTTGCTTTCCCTTAAAAAATATTATCCCTGTTAAAACTTGGGGACATGATTTTATTTTCATTTTGGGGTCCTAATTCTTCTAGTCAGTCATGGAACCTTCTTTCAGTTGACTCCTTCCCAATCACAGTAAAGTTTAGCAGGAGTTCTTTTCAAGAATCCTTCCTTAATACTAACAATCATCTCAGTTCTTACAGGTACACAGCACCCTCTAAACCTGAAGGCAAAAAGTCATCACAGACTTCTTCCAAGTCATTTTAACTGTGCCAGGACTCTGGAACAGCATGTCAGTTCAACCACAAAGACACGAGTCACCCTGAGGGGAGCACACGCACCACCTACTCTTCTGGCCTCCTTCCCATAAAGGCTGACGTACCAAGAGAGTATACTGATACATGCAGAAAATGGGAGACTCTTGGAGACCTAAGACTACCACATTGACATTGCCCCACTGCAACTAGAATATGATATGATTGCTCCCTTCACATCTCCTCTTGCTGTAGTATTCTGTATCAGGAGAACAAGTAAGGGGCATCTCATATACACCAACAACAATTTCATTGCTTCTTCCACTTAACTCCATTGACTGCCTACACTCATGGAACAGACAGTAATACAACCACTTCCTTCGTAGTTCCATACTTCAGCTGCTTTGCCTTCCCCAAGAGGAATGGTAATAATAGTGGGATAAAAGGAAGTTACATTCAGCGTATAAAAGACTTTCAATACTGTGTTAAGTAGGCTGATTTCAGAAAAACCTGGAAAGACTTAAACAAACCAGTGCAAAGTGAAATGAGCAGAACCAGAATAGCATGTACACAGTAACAGCAATATTGTATGATGATCATCTGTGAATGATTTAGCTATTCTCAGCAATCCAATCCAATCCAAGACAATTCTAAAGGACTCATAATGAAAAATGTTGTCCCCCTACACAGAAAGAATTGTTGGAGTTTGAATGCAGATTGAAGCTAGTCTTGTTCACTTTATTTATTTTGTGAATGTGGTTTTATTTTCTTTCGGTCTGTTGTATTTCACAACATGACTAATATGGTAATTTGTTTTGCATGATTGAACACATGTAACCCATATCAAATTGCTTACCATCCCAGGGAGCAGGGAGATGAGGGAAGTGTGAGAATGAGAGCGCCACCTTGAGGAAAAAGCATGTGATTAGCATCTGAACAGTTATATCTCTTTATAGAAATGCCTGTAAGTCATGTCAATCACTGCTACCAGCTAATTAGCTTGGAGCTGTGTGTGTAGGGACAACCCCTGGTAAGGCCCACAGGGGGCTTCTGCTCCAGAGAATGGGGGATCACTTTTTCCACTGGAGGTGGCCCAAGAGGAACAGCTGCAGGTGCAGGGAGGGAGGGCCTTTTATTTCTTTCTCCACGTGTTCTCTTTACTAACCCCTAATATACTTTAATAAATACTTAATGCCCAAAGATTGGTGCTATATGTTTCTAATCTAAGGCGACCACTCATTAGATTTTTAGATATGACAGTTACATTTTTAAGCTTCACAGAAGGAAGGAGGAAGAAAATTTGGAACTCAAAATTAACAACATGAAGAATGTTAAATACCATGCTAAGGTGGTTGGACTTTTATTTATTTATAATGTAATGTGGGGCCATTGAAAATTTTTGAGCAGAGGTGTAAATTAGGATATTATTCTGATGGAGGCATATAGGATAGATTAAAATGAGAAGAGATTGGAGGTAGGAGAAGGCCCTTGTATTAGCCCAGGTGACTAACATGGAAGCAGTCAATCCAAAGAATGTAAAGTACAAATGTGTTCAGGGACAAGTTAAGTGATTTCTGAAGTTGTCTGGGCATGAGGAGAGAGTGGAAACTGAAAACATGGGAAATATTGGGAAGATATTGGGAAGAGTCTACAGGATTTGGTGACTGGATATCAGAGGTAAGGGAAATTAGAGATTCTGAGCATGGGTAGCTGGAGGAATGTGGATCCCCTTAACACAAATGTGGAAATTGGGAAGAGTAGGCATGAGAAGAATATGGTGAGTTAGATTTTAGGTATTTTTAGCTCCTGCAAAGAATGGGACACAATTGAGTGTCTAGCCAAATACAGAACCTGAAAAAGAGTCATCAAATGTCACTGACAATAATTTTTAAAAAAAAAACTTAGGGAGAACAGTATAAAGGAAAACTAATTGAATTATTTCCATTTCTCCCAGTCCTTTGATGATTTTTTTAAACTTAGTCTTTGAGAGTTTACTAAGAACAAATCTGGTCTTACTGTGATAAAGTTCCCATTACCTAAAGGAGAAAGGAAGAAGGGAATACAGAGATGTCTTTGGAAAAGGAGAAAGAAATCAAGTTTAAAACCATGAGATTAAGATCTTACAAATCTCATAGCAAAGTACAGATTGGTCCAGCTTGACTACTACTAGCTGGGAAGAAAGTATTGAATTGATATGAGCAGCATGTTTTTGACATGGATTCCTGGAGGGTTGGAATCCTTATAGCTCTGCTTGCCCTTTTACAGTGCTCATCAGGCTGTATACTGCCATTTTCAATCATTGATGCCAGGTGTCCAGGCTGATTCAATATCTCTCAACAGTGGTAGGAAAGTACATTGAATCAGACGTATCACTAAACCTTAATTGCCTGATAGAAAATAAACACTCCTAGTTACGTGATCCTGCCACTCACTGGAATAACACCAAATCAAGGAGATCTGTGATAAGGAACAATTTATTATGAAAGGGAGGTTACGTTTCTCCTTAAATCTCCCTGAGTTGAAATTAAGCTTATGAAATAATTCCAGATAAGAGCTACCAGTTCAAATAAACTCCAATTATGAGGAGTGAAAATTAAACATAACCAGATGCTTGAAAATGTTACTTAAAGATGCCACTGCAGGCTTGACTTGGATATATTTAGAAGCTATTTAAGCCTTGATCCATCTTCCATGCAGCTGCTAAAATAATCTCCTCCTAAATTGCAGGTCTGACCACATAGCTTCAGTGTCTCCCCTTTGCTTATAGGATAAACTACCAATTCTTAAGCTTAGCATTTTAGAAAAACAATAATGTCATTTCATGTAACTCCCATTTTAGCCAAACTTTTTCTTTCTTTCTCTTTCTTTCTTTCTTTCTTTCTTTCTTTCTTTCTTTCTTTCTTTCTTTCTTTCTTTCTTTCTTTCTTTCTTTCTTTCTTTCTTTCTTCCTTCCTTCCTTCATTCCTTCCTTCCTTCCTTCCTTCCTTCCTTCCTTCCTTCCTTTCTGTCTTTCTTTCTGCCTGTCTTTCTTTTTCTTCCTTCCTTTCTCCATCTCTCTCTTATTTCTTTCCTTCCTCCCTCCCTTCCTTCCTTCATCCTTCCCTCTCTCCCTCCCTTCCTTCCTTCCATCTATCTATGATCTATATATCTCTGTCTGTCTATCTTTTTTGATCTCTTCCTGCCTTTCCTAACCTTCTGCTTTTCTCATTCCCATAACATACTGCCTTCACATTTTTGCATTTTGGAATACTTCCCTTAGAGAGGTGGTGTTGCATGCTAGACTTGGAGTCTGAAAACTCAGGGCTCAGATCCTGTTTTTGAAACTTTTTAGCTGAGTGACTATGGACAACTTACCCTCCTAAAACCTCAATTTCCTTATCTGTAAAATGGGGCTAAAAAGCCTACAAGTACCTATATCCTGGAGCTTTGGGGAAGTTTGACAGAAAGCACTTTGAAAACTCTAAAATTTAATGTGAAAGTGAGTTTTTCTTTTCTATGAAGGTTCAGTTTAGATCTTGCTAGTCTCAAATTCTTTAAAACATTTTATCTGGATATTTCTCCTGCTCTTGCCCACTGTCTCCTGTAGTATGCTGGATTTGAGTTAGGAAGCCACAAGTCAGAATCCTACTTCAGATCCTTAGTAAAGCTATAACCTTGGGTGAATCATTTACCATCTAACAGTGTTCCATAGATAGAGAAATAAATAATTATATATGAATAAGATTTATAATTTATATTATATTAGAAATATTTTTAATACTTCTAATAAAAATAAATAACAATGATGTAAATAGTATTTATGTTAGTAATATATAAATAAATACATAAAGAATTAAGGATAATAATAGGACCCACTTCATAGATTTGTTGTGAAGGTCAAATGAAATAATGTGTAAACCTTTATTTGAATACTAGATGTATTGATATTATTTTTTTTAATTACCACTGACTGTACTTTTTTGCAAAGTTCTTTTTATACTTCATCTCATTTGTAGTAACCAGCTTACAACAACCATGTGAGCTAGTTACTACAGGTCTTATTATTCCTGTTTTATACATGAGCAAACTGAGGCTTAAGAGGTTTTGCGATCCAGCCAAAGTCACAAAGCTACTGAATGTTAGAGGTAGGATTTGAATCTGTATCTCCCTAATTTCAAGACTACCACATTTGTATATGTGTTTCATCTCCATCTCTCCCTCTCCCTCCCCATTAGATTGCTAACTCCTTAAGGACAGGAATTATATTTCAATCTTTGTATTTTTAGTACCTAGAAAAATGTCTTGCACATAGTAGGTGGTTAACAATATTTGTTCAATTATATAATGTTAAAGAAATACTTTCTAATAAGAACATTTATGTTCTTGATACCCCAGTCACTTTTCTTTCTTGGCATACATCCCATGAAAGTTTACTATGGTGTTTGTACAGGATACAAAAGGAAAACCCAATTGGTGTAATATTTACATGTATTAACATTGTATTTTAATGTGCATATGCCTTTTTTTCTTCTCATGATCCCCCTCCTTCCCCTCCTCTTTCTCCTATTAAATATGGCAGACACCCTAAATGAGTATCATTTATTACTGCCTCACTTTGTTCAGGGACAGTACCAAATCCAGAAAGAGATAAATAATTCATTTGCCAAATTGTACAAATTAGAGACCCCCCAGAATGAAAGGATTCCTGGAGAGTTCTCTCTGCCCTTTCTTTGGCTGGTTATGCTGTGAGCTTGCCTGTAGAATCCCAGTGTGTCTCTCATTGTGCCCTGTGGAGTATACAATATCCCCTGCTTCTGGTTTGAAGTGACTTCCAGGAGGTAGCTGACCAGGAGGCCTTTCCCAAGTATATGGGAGCAGCTGAGGAACCTCAGCTAACAGCAACAGTTTTCCTTCTCTCTCACCACCTCCATCACCCATCCCTGCCCCCCACTCCTGGCTGGCTGCAGCCTGAGGCTAGCTCTCTAGAATAAATGAAATATGTTTGGTCTCTTCCTGTCTCCCTCCTTGTCTCCTGTCTTCTGACCTGTTGTGTTTCCTCTTTAGATCTAAATTTTGGGAAGTGAAGGACAGTGATTGGGTGGGGCTTATGGCTTGCCTTCCCTGGCTTTGGCAACAAACTAGTTTTTATAGCCCTTAAAATCTAAATGTTACCTAAACAATTTTGGAGTTGCTCTTTCTCTTGCCAGAAAAACAAAAATAGCTTTTCCTTTTTGAAAGATTTTAAGAGGGTCCAAATAGCAAAATGAAACACTGAACCTAAGAAAGAAATGTTTTTAATGTTTAAAAATCTTATTTCATCACTGTGAGGAGAAAAGGTACTTTCAGGACTAGAATTAGTATATCTAAATTCTAGGACTGGCTACGTTCCACTAACTAGCTGGATGACCTTAGGCAAACTGCTTAACTTTTTCCAGACTCCATTTGCTTACTTGAAAAAGAAAAGGGTGGGACTTGATAATCTTGTTATTCTTTATAAAAATTCAGGAGCAGCTAGGTGGCACAGTGGATAAAGCACTGGCCCTGGAGTCAGGAGGACCTGAGTTCAAATCCAGCCTCAGACACTTAACATTTACTAGCTGTGTGACCCTGGGCAAGTCACTTAACCCCAATTGCCTCACCAAAAAACCCCACAAAAACCAAAACAAAAAACCTAAGCATTTTGGGGCAGCTAGGTGGTGCAGTACATAGAGCACCGGCCCTGGAGTCAGGAGGACCTGAGTTCAAATCCGGCCTCAGACACTTAACACTTACTAGCTGTGTGACCCTAGGCAAGTCACTTAACCCCAATTGACACACACACACACACACACACACACACACACACACTCTCACAAATTCAGTACTATAATAAATGGTGGTCACCACCACCACCACCAATATTACCATCACCACCATTGCTGCTGCTTCTGCCGTCATCATCATTGCCGTCATCATCGATTATGTTCACTAAATGGTATGTACTGACAAAAGCAAAGGGTTGTTATTTCCAGATTACAAGGGCTACTGTTTTGAGTCAGATCACTTTCAGTCTGAGGGTTTCAATTCATATTTTGTAATTTTTTGACATTCATTAGGCCTGATTTTCCCAGGGTAAGAGATACTAATGAGGAATTAATGACCATTGGAAGAAGGGAAAGGAAGCAAAGGGATGGATATTCCACACTCTGGATAAGCTCCCCTTGAATTGAGTATGCCATCTATGTATAATTATTGAGCCCTATAGTTTCAGGTAAATAAATCTACACTCTCCGTATAAGTTAGGGATCTGGGACACATACACATATACATGTATACAAGCCATACATACATGATACTATGTTCTATATGTATATACACACATAATACATAAATTGTGTGTGCATGTATACATACATTTCACAATCACAAAGTATACATGCACATATGGATATGTGCATACTAGTTATATACATACATGTAACACACATAGGGAGCCAAGATGGCAGAGGACAGGCAGTGTCTTCTTGGATTAACACACGTAGTATCAAATATACTTAAATACTTATCCACATACATGCATATGTGCACATATACATTTCAATAAACACAAAACATGCATACATATATGTATACACACATGTGTTATAGATACATGCCATGTGTGATATGTATGGATACACACGTGTACATACATTTTGTGTGCACACACATTTCACAATGAACCCAAAGTATATGTATACATAGATGTATAGATGCATATATACATGTACTGTTACATATACTGCTATACTATGTAATAATGTGTCTACACATATGCACACATACATACTTTTCACAAATAATAACAATGTATATATACACATATATACACTTTTAAACATACACAATTCTTCAGGGGACTGAGGTTCTAGTTAGAGAATTTCTGCTTCAGAGCAATAAATGAAATCTTGTTACCTTTGAATTCTAAGAAAGTGAAAGGAAGGGGGCAGCTAGGCGGCACAGTGGATAAAGCACCCTCCCTGCATTCAGGAGGATCCAACTTCAAATTCAGCCTCAGAACCCTCATTGCCCTGCCAAAAAAAAAAAAAGGAAAGGAAAGAAAAAGAGGTAGTACTCTACTACACTTGCTAAGTTAACAGTTGTTAAAAAATGTTTGGGGAAAAATGTGTATATTTTTAGAGAGAGACTATAGAATTACTATTGTATACCATTCATCCATTAATCAGACACCAAGGTGCTCCTGTTTCCTGCAGAGCTGTTTGCAAAATGGTACCTATGTGGCCTGAAAAAAAAATACCCTTCCAGAAGTGGTTACTGTGTTGAGGGTATAGTTACTCCTGTGAGAAGTTCCTTGCTAATAATGGACTCACATCTGTGATAAGGGTAACCTCTAAATTATATATCTTTTCCTTCCCCTAATTTATTAAATGAGTAAACCGTTTCCCTGATTGTCTGTAGGGTATGTTCCTATAGCTGATCAAACATATGTTCATAATAATGATCCCAATTGGAAAGTTAGTATGCTGTGCAATTTAGCAGTGGAAGCATATAAGACAGGCAAATTATAGTTGGATCTTCCTTGATACATGTGGAATTGTATAGAACAAAAGATTGGTTGTTCTTGCTATCTTTTCCTATTTCCCTTGTGTCTGTATGTGTTCATGTTAGTAGATTGGAAGAGTTTCATCTTTCCATTTACCTAATAATACTGTAGCTATTGTTTGTAATTCTCTCTCTGTTTTTGCTCATGATGTTCCTTATTCATGGATTCTCCCTTCACCTTGTGTCTTCTTCCCATCAGCACTATCTGTGCAACTCCTAGTCATTCTTTGAGGTCCTCCTTAACTGTCACCTCTTTGACAAAGCCTTCCCTGCAAGCTGAAAGTAATCTCTTCCTCCTCTGAGGATTTTATACTTTTGTTGTGTATCCAGTCTTGCTTCAGACTAGCTAAAATGCTCTCTACCTTCCAAACAAACACACACCTTGTTCTTAGGTCTCCACTTCTTTGCTAACAAGATTCCCTATTCCTGTAATTTTCTCTCTTCCCTTCTTCAGTTCCTACCCATCTCACATGACACCTGCCTCTAGAAAGCCTCCTTTGATATCCTCCTACTACTAACAACCTTTCCTCTGGAGACCTCATTTAGTACCTTATTTTCTAACTTTATAATGGACTGATCATGGTGTAGTATCTGTGTTGATGTCATCTTCTTAGGCTCTAAGCTTCAGGAGGGCTGGTTCTTTGTCTTAGCTAAACTATATCTTCTCCACAACATAGCACTGTTCTCTACACCTAGAAGGAACTTAATGTTTGTAGTTATCCTGCCCTGATACCCATTTCCTAAGGGAAATAATGGGTAGCTAGGTGGCTTAGTGGATAAAGTACCAGGCCTGGAGTCAGGAAGACCTGAGTTCAAATCTATACTTAGACACTTACTAGCAGTGCAAACCTGGGCAAACTTAACCTTGTTTGCCTTAGTCTCCTCATCTGTAACATGAGCTGGAGAAGGAAATGGCAAACTATTCTGGAATCGTTGTTAAGAAATGGGGTCATGAAGAGTTGGACATGACTGAAACATCTGAACAACAACAACAAAATGGGACATAGACCATCATGCATGAATTTGCACTCCCTATGCTGCAAGGGGTCCATAGCTGACTGTATTCTTTTTCATGCACAAAGTCTGGACAATTTGGACTTCCCAACAATCAAGTTTCCAAATTTTCTTCCAATTCATTTCTCAACTCACTGACAAAGTAGAGGTAACAGATAAGGTCACCTCTTTCCTAGATCTGTGAATATAACTTGAGTTGTCAGTTACACATATTTCTCTACCTGTGTTATCTATCTAACCTTAAGATACCAATTTATAGGGGAATGAATCCTATTCAATAGAAGCTTATAGTATGAAAAACCTTTGAAATATACTTATCAATAAGAGAAACTTCCCTTTCTGCTTCCCCCTTCCCCTGCCCCTAAGTAGAGACAGATTCATGGCATCACGAGGTCTCTTACCAAATTTTCACAGTTGATCTTCTAGTTATTTATGTACATGTCTAATATCTTCTACTGGACTGCAATACCCTTGAGATCATGGACTGTGTCTTATCCATCCTAATATCCCTCACAAGCCCAGTGCTTCACACTAAAAATATTTGTTGAATGAATTAATTTCTTGATGAAGGTCATGGGAGTAAATAGAATAGGGAGCAGGTCACAGTACCAAGGCTGAAACCATAAAAAAGAGCCTGTAATATTCTGGAGGAGGATGAAGGCAAGGAGCTAGAAGCTGGCTGGCAACAGTCAGGTCTTAAGCCCTATACCTCAGTCTATTTCAGAATTTGTTCTTCTTCACTGAAAAGTATTCCCACTTAAAGAGTCTATATAGAACCCCACCCCCCTTCACTGTGCATTGTTCTTTGATGTTCCAGAGATCAGCTTGGGGAGTGAAGGGAAGAATTCAAGACTACTTCTTTGCTTTCTTTTACTTTTAAGGGTTTAATAGGGGATTCCAGCAGAAGCAATAAATCAAATTGCTTGTGTGTCAGCCAGGTATTCCCTAAAAGTTTCAAATTCAATTTTAAGGAACATGGTCACACGTTGGAAAAAAAAGGATGGCAAAAGGTTGACGAGAATGGCAGGGTAATGAATTGGAGCATTGGACTTGGACACAGGAAGATGTGGTATTTGGTAATTATATAACCCTGGACAAGTCATGCTTCTGAGCCTCAGTTTTCCTTTTATATAAAATGGCAATAAGAATAGCATCCATATCTTCCCGCATTGTTGTTTTAAGCCTCAAAGGAGGTGAAATTATACAGGTCTTTAAATCCCCATTCTCTTTTTATGTATTAGGCCACAACAGGTTATTATTTTTGTCCTCATAAGATAGAGCTGCAAAGTCAGGGTATTCAGGAAACAGCCTGTACCCAGAGAGATACCCTAAATCCAGGCTCTCAAGTTACTAGATCTGGAGACTTCCTGTGGTCTATATGACCACAAAAATATATTCAAAAATTCATTTGTTTTAATATGTTCAAAAATGTATTGATTTAAATATATTCAAAATTTTATTTTTACAGTCTGAGCACCAATCTCCAATATGGTAGTATAGAACTTCATAAGATTTAGAGGAAACTCTCCATTTCCCATCAGTGGCTTGGCTTGGTTCTTATTCCATGGAACATCCTGCCTGTCCTGCCAAAGCTGATCCCCTGAAATCTCATTACCTGAATTCTTATCACCAAGCAGAAGAATGACTTTATTGTTGTTACTCAATAACTTCTCAACTCCTTCAACTGTCTCTCCCCTCATTGGAGGGCTGAGTGATGGAAAGAGAAACCCCTCCCCAAACCTTCCTCTATAGAGGGAGGGCTCAGAACTTTGCAGGCAACACTCCATTTTTCTATCAGCTACTTGGTTTAATATCAACTCCATGGAATATTATGCTACTATGCAGTGTACCCCCTGGTGCCACCCCGCCCCTTTTCAGTTCCCTTTTGTGTATGGTCTTTTTTCCCATTAGATTTTAAGGTCTGTAAGGGCAGGAATTGTCTTTTTCTTATTTGTTTCCCCAACACTTAGCACAGTGCATGACGCAAAGTAGATGTTTAAAAATATTTTATTTAAATTGAATTAAAGATCAATTTCTTATCCCTGAAGGAGGCTATTATAAGAAATGTCCAGTACTATATTGGCATAGACTCTGAGTAAGTATGTGTTCATGGATTTAGAACTGGAAGGGCCCATAGAAACCATCTAATCTAACACCCTCATTTTACAAAGGAGAAAACAGGCTTAACTAGCCTCAAGTGACTCGCCCAGGGTCACACAGCTGGTAAGTGTCAAGTGTCTAAGGTAGGTTTTGAACTCAGGTCCTCCTGAATCCAGGGCCGGTGCTTTATCCGCTGTGCCACCTAGCTGCTCCCAGAAGTATAGTTTTAAACCAAGTGTTCCTAACATAAAGTCCAGCACTCTATGCATGCTGCCACTTCAAAGGGAGCCCAGCTTTCACTCACTCTAACTTCTCCTTTGCCACTTTGTCGCTTACTACTTGATCTAAAGAGAATACACTTTTTTATTTTTCTTCTTCCTGTCTTTAAAATGATAATTACAACAGCTAGCATTTATATAGAGCTTTAAGATTTCAAAGCACTTTACAAATATTATCTCATTTGTTTCTCACAACAACCCTGGAACATGGATGCTATTTTAAATTCCCATTTCACAGAAGAGAAAACAGAAGTAAACCAAGGTTGAGTGACTAATGCAGGATCACACAGTGAGGAATTGTCTGAGGCAGGTTTCAAACTCACGTTTGTCTGATTCTGGGCCTAGCCCTACTAACTACTATACAACCTAGTTGCATTTTGCTATCCTGGTTGAAGACCACATAAATTAATGGTAAATTAATTTCCAGATGTGGCATTCTTCTTCCTCTTCTTCCTGATGTTTGGATAGGGCTTCTGAATTCAAAGTACTTTAATGCATGATTTCATGTGAGCCTCCCACTAAATCACCTTGAGAATCAGATACACCTGCTACCTGTACCCCTATTTTACTGACAAGGAAACTGAGGTGGTGTCTGACAAGGTTAGCTACTTACCGATGATCGCATGGGTTGTTAGTATCTGAGGCAGAATTTTTATTCAGGTCTTACTGGCTCAGAGTCCAGCCCTTTAACTACTGTTACTTTCTGTTTCTGTGTGTTCTTCTGTGATACCTTTACTCTGGACTTGCTTCAAGAGAGATTTTGGAGTCAGAAATAATGGAAGGAGAGGCTAAGCCTCTCTGTTTGGATCCTTAGCTCTGTTTCTCTGCATGAGAAGGGCATAGCATGGATTTGATGAATATAACAGTATTCAATTATAGCTTTCCATGCTGGGGAAAGGACATCCTGTGTGTGCTCAGTGACTGACTGACTGAAGAATATGTTTGGCTCATGATTCTTTGTTCTAGAAGAGCAGCAACACTAACAATGTACATGTCTAAATAACTCATAATTCACTGCAGCTCAAAATACAAGTGATAAAGCCAAGTAGTCCTGGAATATTGTTTTAAGTCTTTAAAACACACTCCCATACTGGAGCTATTTATTTAATCCCAGTGCAAATGTTCAGAATTCTCTTGTCTCACCCCTTTGGTTCTATAAATATGATTGTCCAATTGTACTCAGTCAGAGACACTTGTCCTCAGTTACAATTGCTGGCCTCTCTGAAAAACCGCAGCAACAGAGGAAGAAGAGGAGGAATCTTTCAGGAAACAGGGTTGACATTTGAACCTGCCAAATTTAAAAAAATGCCTGAAACAATTGAGGGTGGGTTGAGGTCAAGAAAGGCTTTGTAGGCTCATTCAATGTAGTTGCTAGGCATAATCAGGTTCCAGTAGTCCCTCCCCTCCTCCCCTTCCCCAAAGTCTGGTGACCCAAGAATCAGTTTTCCAAAAGGAAGAATTCTGTACTCTGACACAGTGGGCAAGCACATTTCTGTGGTCTTGCATTTGTCTTGCCTCTGAGGAAGCTATTTACAGTTTTCACTCAGTGGGATAGTTTTATGAGCCAACCCTCTCATTTTTATGAGGGTCCCCAGGGGGAAAGCAGTTATACAATTTTACTCCAGTACACCAACTTCAGGGAAGTCCAAACAATGTAAAGTAGGCCATCCAGTCTAATAAAGCAGGCAACACGGTAAAGTCGTGATTTAAGTTCACTTCAGCGGTGACCTGGCTTATTACGATAAGATAGCAGATTGAATAGATCCTGCTCAGAGAGAGAGAGAGAGAGAGAGAGAGAGAGAGAGAGAGAGAGAGAGAGAGAGAGAGAGAGAGAGAACACGAACGAGAACCAGGGAGTAAGGAATAAATAATTCATGGTGCTCCTTCCAGAAACTGTAAGTTAAAGGGTTGGAAATCTTGTTATCAGAAAAGGGACCAAAATTCCATTTCTGGCCTGCCCTCTCAAATTATTTTGCAGATTTGTCTGTTGAGGGGAATGACACCCTCGCCCACCAAATATTTGGTCAGCAATCCATCATCAACACAACAAGCCTTTCAGATCTTAATGCCGTTCTCTATCATGTGTCAGAATGAGCCAACTTTTCCCTAGTGAACCTGTCAAGTCTGAGGTCTCTGGGTGTGCATGTATTTACAAATGGGCTTGCTTGGCTTTGACTTCATAAGAAGACAGGGTTAATTATGAACTAGACTATGGATCTGAAATTTATCAGCAGGCTAAGTAGCTGGTGACTGCCACAATCAGAGTTGGCAGCAAGGAAATGAAATGGGACTTATTTACATTTAGAGTGATGCCCGGCTTCTTAATCACCTCAAAGCATTTAAAAATTAACTTTACTACCAACAGCTCGAGAGGCATAATGAACCCTGGGAGGGAGTTTGCTTTGCTTTCATTTTTTTCCTGTAGCTGCTTATTCACTTCTATTAGTGTGTGCTCTCTGTCTTTCTGCTAAACCCCAGAAAGTTTCTTTCTAATTCCATTTTTCTAAATAACACGTGGTCCATTTGGCAAGCTTTAGGAAAATGCCACTCCCTAAAACCAACCCCACACACTACTGGGGATATATGCTCAGTGAAAGACAAGAAAGACCCTGGCAAACCTAGTACTGCTTTTAATTTATTATATGTATGGTTCTGTTTATGCAGATGATAATTGTTTTTTGGTGGAAATGACTGGTTACTCATTGATGACATGTTATACAAGAAAGCAGATTCAATTGTCTCTTCATACACCTGATTTAACCCTTTTGATGAGTCTATTTTAGATAAGTAACTGGCTTATATCCTGATGATTGAATCCAGAAACCAAACTGGCTATGCATGTAGACACAGTCTGTATAAATTCTCTTGCAGAGTAGGTATAGGCTAACAGTGTTAGTCTGACTATACTATAGCAAAATCTTCGATTTCATGTGGAATTCTTGGAATCTAGCTGATGTTTCACTTTCGAAGTATTTTCACATGCTTCAATTTATGTAACTGAAAAACCACAATGTTGGGGGGGGTGGCAGTTGGTGTGGAAGAAAAAAAAAGAAACTAAATTTGAAAATATTTCTTTCAATATAAAGAGGAGACTTGTATTTGTACATGATTTTATTTAAGAATTTACTAGTATGGATTTGCATTAACCAGATTTTTTTTTCAAAGCATGAATGCTTGACACACTTCTCTGTTCTCATTTTTCATACTGAAGTGTAGTCTAAACTACAAGGTTCTCAAAAGTGGCCTGTTTGGGACATGGAAGAAAAAGTCTCTCTTTATCTCTCTGGTTCTCTTTCTCTTCTCTCTCTTCTCCTCCCTAAAGTAATGAATTCCTTCCAATTTAGCTGGAAAATCTAATGTATAGAGTCCAGACTGAGAATGAGATCATATTGTTTCTCTAGGATGCCCTATCCTGCAGCTGACTCATTTTTAGCTTTCTGTCCAGCACAGCCATGTAGTATTTCACAAAATGTGAACTGTACTTTGCCCATATTACACCTTCCCCCACCGCCCATCTTATATTGTGCCCTTGGTCCAGGAAAGGACTTCCTACATTATGGGAAAGCTGATCAAAAATGAGAATTTATCAAGATGAATACTTGAACTTATTCTTTTTTTGTTTTGTTCATATATAGCCACACAAAATATTTAATTTAAAGGGATTGTACATTATCCATTCAATAAATTTATTATTGTGTGATAGCCAATGTGGGTAATGACTATGTCCTTCCCTGCATACAGTCTGTTCATTTGCTGGAGGAAAATTACTGGGAGTCTGGTTTCCAGAGCTGCAGCTCCAAACTCCTGAAATCAACTAATGGCTGCCCTGAATAAGCAGCATTGGCTGGGCTCTAAGAACCTGCCTGGGGAAATGAGCTGCGATAGTTGAGTCTATGCTCTGTATCTTTTTTGGAGACAGGCTGTCCTCTTCATTGTACTGTCTGTTGGAATAAGATTGGCTGCTATACCTCTTGGGCCCTCACATAATGAGATGCTCATCTCTTGAGGCTATCTTGGTGAGCCAAGTTGTATATAAAAAATCCATACTAATTAAATATGCTACTCTCTGGGGGGAAGTACCTTCATTATAGGGATTTATTTCAGTGAAATATATATATATATATATATATATGTGCATATCTATATTTTAGTATTAAGCAGTGGTGTATATGTTTGCCTATGAGAGAATGTTTCCCCCTCCCCCTTCTCCCCTTCTCGTCTCACATCTTGCCATCCAGAAAATCGTACAGTACAAATCCCTTGAGGTTGAACATGCCTTCAAAATACATAAAGTTAAATCCCTCTCAGATTCATAGATTTTTTCCATCATAGGTAGAATAAGTGATTTCTATATAAGCTAAAATTCTGTTGGTGTCCTCTCTAATTAAAATGCCATGGTCAATTAGACCTTTCATAGCTGCTCTTTGAGGTTAATGATGATTTCAGTGATATAGTCAGTGCTCTTGTACTTTAAGATGTTATGGAGGTGACTTTGTGGTCTTGAAGGTTTTGATGAAAGAATATCAATGCTGGCATATTCTACAAAGCTGGAAAGTCTTTGGATACAGGTCTACAAATAGTCATTGGGTCCACATCTGAGGGCCAGCTAGCTAAGCTTGGAGATTAATCACCAGAAGATTGGCAACTGAATTTCCCTGGACATGGGAACTCATGAAGATCATCTACTAAGGTGTAGAGGTGTCTATGATCTGTATCCAGGAAGTGAATATTCACATTGATTAGAACATAAATGATGGTTATCATACCACCCAGAATCCTTATTCCTCTGTGAATAGTTCATGGAAGAAAAGTAAACTACTCAGAATGGTTCCTTCATTCCCTCCTGAATATGAATATGTACATAATATTCAAGATGCATATTATATAACCATACACCGAGTTTTTACCAAACATCAAACTGATAAATTTAGCAGTGCTCTATTTCAGAATACATATCAAAAGAGTACTCCCGATACGAAATTCTAGTTTTAGAACAGCTTTGTTTTGCTTGGCTTCAAATACAACCTCCTCAGAATAGAACTAGACATAGAAAAGTACCAAATATACAGAATAGGACTATTATTCAGAGATATTTTTTAAGGGGAGAAAGTCCACAGCTATGATTTTAAAATCATAAGGAACATCATCTAGTGTGGAAACTTCCTGCACTGAAGTAGACTGAGAATTTATCTGTACTTTATAGTCTTAAAGAGTTCCCTTTCAATACAGCCTTCTTCCACAAACACACAGCTAATCAAGACTTGAACCCAGTTCTTCCTGATTCTGAAGATGGTACTCAATCCACCATGCCATGCTGCCTCTCCAGAGAACACTTACAGATCATTCTTCTTTGCCTCAGTCCCTAGTGAGAAGTCATAATTGTTTATTAATTTGTATTCTCTTGTGAAAATGATCACTTATTATACTACAGCTGATCCCCATGACACCATGGACATTAGAGAAAGCAGATATAGAAACTAAGAGGTCAACAGAATTTCCTAGGGTAGTATTTCTACAATCCCTTCTTGGCGTTCTACCAAAATATATAAATAGACCTGGGCTTCATAAGGGATATTTATGTTGGGCACAAAAGCAACTCTTAGCTTTCATATTGATAGCTTCTAGTCTATAGCTGTGTGAAGTTTTTTTTTAAATGAAATATATATTTATATAGTATTTTGGTGGGATTTTCACTAAGGCAACTGAATGAATGATTGATGATACATATGACACATACAGGAATAAAGTCTTAGACCAATTAGATGAAAGAATCAGAATCTAAAGAATCTTGATAGACTTTTGTGGTGAACTGATTCAGTTCAGCATATTCAGTCCAAAAAAGGCAAGGAGATATTAGAACATAGTAGCTGGGGGAAAATGTTGATAGAAAACAGCTCATGTCAAAAAGACCAAAGGTTCCTAGTAGACTGAAAGCTTAAAATGAATTTGCTATGGGATATGACACCTAAAAGCAGTGGGATCTTAGGCTATATTCCATGCACTCTCCTTTTCCCTTGAATTTGAAATATTTCTTTATCTCATCCTACTTTCTCTCACCCCTATGCATTTACCAAGCCTTTTCCTTTATGTCTGAATTGTATTCCACCCATGCCTCCACCTGTCATAATCTTCTTATTCTGTTAAGACTTGGTGAAGGTATTGTCTCCCCATGATGCCCCGTTATTCCTAGCTGAAAGTGAACTCTCCCTCCTAAAATCCCTTATAGCACTTGTTTATATATATATATATATATATATATATATATATATATATATATATATATATATATACACATATATATACATATATATATACACACACATACACATATATATGTATGTATATATACATACACACAAATACATATACACACATATATGTATATATGTATGTATATATATATAGTTCTAGAAAACTCTTCTGCTTCATCACTCATATCATATTTACTTGCATATTGTGTTTTCCTTATTAGATTGAAAATTCACTGAAAGCAGGGATTACATAGCTTTTCATCTTTGTATTATCAGTCCCTGGTACAGTGACTTGTGTAGAGTAGGTTCTTTTTTTTTTTTTTTTTGTGCGGGGCAATAGGGGTTAAGTGACTTGCCCAGGGTCACACAGCTAGTAAGTGTCAAGTGTCTGAGGCCGAATTTGAACTCAGGTACTCCTGAATCCAGGACTGGTGCTTTTTCCACTGTGACACCTAGCCGCCCCGTTATAGAGTAGGTTCTTAATAAATAGTACTGTTAATTATATCAAGAATGAGGGAGGTGATTATGTTCTTTTTCTACGCTGTCTTGGTTAGACCCCATCTGGAATCTTGTGCCAATTTCTGGGTGGTCCATTTTAGAAAAGACATTGACAAAATAAAACAAGTCCAGAGGAAGGCAGTCAGAATGATAAAGTTGCCTGGAAATTGACATATGGTTTAGTTGATGCAACTGGCTTGTTTTGTCTGGAGAAGCTAAAAGTTTGTGGTGATGTCATAGTAATTTCCAAATATATGAAGCGTTGTCATGTGGAAGATGGGTGAGGCTTATTATGTTGAACCCCAGAAGTCAGAGTTTGGACCAATGGGTCAGAGTTACAGGACAGTAGATTTTGGTTCAAGAGGAAAAAAAAAAAGATTAACATGTAGAATTGTCCAGAAATTAGATGGGCTACCCCTGAGGGTAGTGAGACACTGAAATGCGCTAGAGCTTTTAATGTAGAAGTTGATTATGGTCTTGTCAGGAGTATGGTAAATGGCATTCATCAGCTCAGTAGTAGTTAGATTTCTATTGTTGTATTGGACATTCTAAGATTCAGAAGCTGCAGTTACTTAAGGTCAACCTGAACTTGTTGAACCTTTCATTTTCTGAAGTTGTACCCCTGGATGAGAACTAAAGGGGAAGCAGTGGCCTTTATGGTTGAACGATGCAGGAACAATTGTTACTTTTTTAGCTATTCCCTTCAGAAAGGTACATTTCAATTATGATTTTGTTTGGGTTTTTTTTTCTTTTGCTGATGACAAAGACAATGTAGACTTCATAAAACTGATGAAAACATTGTGACATTCACAAAATATAAAGGAAATTTGGTCATATAATGGTGGGGAAGTCATCAAACATAATCTACAAGTATTAATGGTGTTTCCATTAGAGATGTGTCCAGCTTTAGGAGAATGTGTTATTGTAAAATTCAAACCTGTGAAACAAATGAAGTGACCCATGACTCACATTCTCAAGGCTTCTTTGTTTTTTAAAGTTCTCTAAATATTCATTGCCCCTTAGCACACATAAGCACGTGATCACAAGCCTACTGGTAGTGATCTATATGCTGAACACAGTAGCAGGGGGCTTATTTTTTCTTTGCATAATCTTTGAGAACACATTCTCATCTCCATGCCACTGAAGCACTGTAAACCCCACAAAACTTATTCCTAAATGAAAATACTTGACTATATCCTATCTCCCGCCCCCATAAAGATAGTTCAGTGTTGTCTTCCGATACAGCTTTAAATCCATGACCTGTGGTTTTACTGATATAGGGAATGTCTAGTAAGAAAACTTCCCCTTCCAATATACATCAGTACCTGCTTTGTAATATGTAGTTTTGGCATGGCCTGGGGTGCTGAGAATCGATATGAATTCTCATGGTCCCACATAGAGTTTGTTATAATGGTTGGACTTGAACCCAGCTCTTTCTGACTCAGAGGTCAATTCTTTATCCACATCTTACTGCCTCTCTACCTAGTACAAAGCAAGTCTTTAAGAAATACTGATCATATTATATTGTTTTTTTTTTAATTTAAGCAATGAACAACTTACCTAAAAATTGGTAAAAGCAGGCAGCAGGTGAAGCCTTTCCTGAAGAAATTGTTTTTCTCAAAAACAGTGATAATCAGCCCAAAATAGTACCCTTTGGCTTGTTTTCTTGCTGTTGTTTCTACACCAAGGAGCTTAACAGTAAAAAAAAAAGATCTTAAGGAACAGTGATGATGATGAGGATGATGATAGTTTTCCTTCAAAAATAGTTTCCCAGAACTGCTTTTGATTTTAGAGTGCAAAATTATAATTATCTAGTGTTGCAAAATGTCGTGTTCTTGGGAATGCTTACCTCCCAAACTATCCTTTACACAGTCTTTGAAGAATAGGAAATTAGGCATGAGATCTTTGAAGCAAGAGGATTTCCTAGTTATTTCTTTAATATTGCAAATAATATGTACACAGCATTAGAAGCAATAAGCCAGGAACATTTCTTTACCATTAGATGCCCCGCTTTAATTGCAAAAGGAAGAATTTTAATTTCTTTTTAATCTCTCAGCTATTCTCAGCAAAGAATTGTGGTATATGTATATTTGTACATATATATCTATATCTATATCTATATCTATATCTATCTATCTATCTATCTATATACACACACACATTTACATGCATATATAATCATCTATTCCATTCTGGATAACATGTGTTAGACTGAGAAGTAGTGAAAGGAAGACATTTTACAGTGATGGTAGTAGAGCGTGCCATATTCAATGTCTGGAAGTGGAAAGGCAGGGTGGCAATGGTGGAGGCTGACTTCTCACTGTCAAGTCTAGCTAGTCTCTCAGTCCACTCACCCTGCTTTCTTATGATCCAGCTGTAACTGGAAGTCGTTGGAGATATCTGCCAGTGGTAATAAGAGCCAACATTACTATAGTTCTTCAAAGTATGCAAAGCGCTTTACAATTATTATCTCATTTGATCCTCACAACTACCCTAGAAAAAGGTCTTATTTTTATCCTTCTTTTATAGATGAGGAAACTGAGGCACACAGCGGTTTAATGACTTACCCAGGGTGATACAACTAATAAATGCTTGAAGCCAGATTTAAACTCATGTTCTTTAGTCCAGGTGAAGCACTCTATTCACTGTCCATTTAGTGGGTAAGATTATATATCTTGGCTACATAGGGTAGTTGCTTCTCCTGTGTCTACCTAGATAGGGTCATTTCCCATGGTGTGTGTCTCAGGTCCAGAGTTTCTGCCTCTTCATTTGAAGAGTGGTCCTATTGGATATGGAGGTTGAGTACTGAATGGACATCCCCCTGGGGAACTAAACAAATACAAACTGCATCTTTAAGAACTTCTAGTTGGAATCAATCCTCTAGCTGGGGATGTCAAAGATAGTCAAGGATTGTCAAGGATAGTGGTAGGTTCACAACTAACTTGGAAGATTGTTTTATTGTTATTTTGTATTATTGATCAGCTCAATGAACATGATTGAATTGATATGATATCAGCTGTGATGAGTAAAAATCATTGTTTGCAATATCCAGGATGTTAAGCAGCTATGTGTTATAGAAACTAGAGCTCTCACATTGGAGTCAGCAAAGCACATTCACATCCTGCCTTAGTCACTTATTCATTGTGTGATCCCCGGAAGGTGACCACTTATCTCATACTCTGTTTCATCATCTGTATAAAATGAATATAATGATTCCACCTCCCACATCACAGTGTTGTTGTGAATATAAAATGAGATAATATACATAGAAAGCTTTGCAAACATTAAATAGTACTATTATTATTATCATCATTATTACTATTATCGTGTATTGCCTGCTTTGCTGGAGAGCCAACTTCTTTATTCCGAGGACTGGTGACTGGGCTATCTAGAATATAGTGCTTAAAGGAGGAGGCAGAGTTTGCCATTGGGTAGGGACTCAATTTCTGATTGGATAAATCCAGAATTCTTCACATCCTCTTGATGACAAGTTAGCATTCCATCTCTCTTCCACCCCATCCCCAGCAGAGTGAGAGAAGAGCACTGACTTTCTGAAAACAATGACCCTAAGGTTTCCTTGACACTCCTGCCTAGGAAGGCCATACAAAAACTGCCAGGGTGAACCTGGTACTCTATAAGACTCAAGTCCTTTTTACTAGATGGGATGCAGTGAGTGATTACTGCTGCCAGTTTGTAGTAAAATAAAATGGTTTCAGGAGAGGGGAGGGAGCAAAGGAAAGGATAAGGATGGGCTTCCTCTAGGAAGTAGCTCTGGAGCCAACACTTGAAAAAATCTGGGGATTGTAAGAGGTTAGGTAAGAAGGAATTGAATTCTAGGCATGGGCAATTGTTTCTGCAAAAGTATAGACAACTGGAGATAGAATATTTCCAGAAATAGGCTAGTTTGCTTGGAATATAGAGGAGAGAGAGAGAGAGAGACAGAGAGATAGAGACAGAGAGACAGAGACAGAATGAGAGCGAAAGAGACACAAAGACAGAGACAGAGAGACAGAAAGAGGGAGACAGAGACAGAGAGACAGAGAGAGGGAGACAGAGACAGAAACAGAGAAGCCTGGAAAATAGGCCGGTCCAGATTGGAAAAAGTCTTAAATTAAGATATAAGAAGTATGTGATAAATGCAAAGAAAAAGTCAAGGCAAGATGCTATGTGAAATTTCATGGAACAAATTAGTGAAGGGCAGATAGGGGCTCAGAGAGAAGAGGAGAAAGATGATTTTGATGTGAAAATAGAAAGTTCCAGAGGATTGGAACTGAGATCTGGCCTTCCTAGAATCAGGCATTGAGTCTTGTGTGAGAATTCCCACTTCAGTAGATTGGGGACACAGACCTGAAGGGCTTGGCAGGATCCCCAAAAGGGAGGGGAGATGGTGCTAAAGATAACCTTTGCATATCTCACAGCCCTGTGCAACTCAGATCCTCAAGTTAATAACTAGGAGAGAAAGGACCTTGGGGCATTAGAGGAACTGCAGAGCTCTGGGCCTTCCTCTACTGCTGACTCATAATGTGTCTTTCATGCTTGCTTCTTCATAAGGAAAAACTGATTTGACAACTTCCATCCGTGGGGCTTCAAGGCACTGAGTCAGTGCTAACTCATCCAAGTCAGTGGTAGGTTTAAAAATAGCTCCTCTCTAGGTTTCTATTAAAGATATACCAGAGTGCTATTCTCCTGAGCTCTTGCCTGATATAAGCCCTGCTTTGCCCCTCTCTTGGGCATTCAAAGGTTTACTTTATTATCTCTCCAAGTAGGCTTTAAAAGTCTCTATGCAAAAGATATAGGTTTAACATTGAAGGTCCAATTGTATGCTGGACCCATGGGGGCTGGGCTACTTGCCTCTCCATATTCTGTCTAGTTTGGTTTGGATCAAGTTCAGTCTTGAACACCAGTCTCTAATTAGGGGAATAATGCTCCCCTTTCTCATACTTCAGTTTGTTAAATCTCCAACCCCAGTGACCGAAGAAGAATTTTGTTTATGGCTCAGGTCTAAAGCCTCCCCCAAAGTGGGGATAATGAATGTCTTCAATGAACAATAGGAAACAAGTACAGGCCAGGTAATTTATTCCAACACACACAAGGGTGAAATATTTTAAAAATGTGTATGTTAACTAGATAGAATTTAATAATTTAACATGGCACAACCTACTAGATGGATTTAAATTTAAATTTAAACTTTATCAGAACATAAATCAATTGGAAAAACTACTACTTAGGCACTTTATATATCACCTCAACTGGGCACTATCCAAACAACTCTCACTACTATTGGTAAAATTGTTGAACACCATCTCTTATGCAGAAAGAGGGCCTCCTGTCCAAAGTCAAATCCAAGCCAGAACCTCCAGACCCTTTGACCTCACAGGATTCTCTTCATTCCTGAATACATCCATCTCGGCATACCTGTTCATCCTAAGATCAGGAAAGAACAAACCCCAAAGAGGCAAAAATAGCTGGGGACCCTAGAACAAGCTTGCCTAATTCGAGGACGTGATCCATGTGCAGACTAGAAAGGTGGTCATCATGATACTAGGACTTAGGGCTGCCTCACTGGAGTCACATGATGCCATTTGGAGGTTGGCAGGCAAGAGGCCCCAGCCAGAAGCTATTTCCTCTTTTAAAAAGTTAAGTCACCAGTTCCTCCAGCTCAACAGCCAATCAGATAATTCTTCATCATCTTAAAGTGTTATCCCTTTATCCTTGAGTGACACATGGCTGGAAGTTAGTGTCAAAGTCACACACTACCAATCAGAAACCAAAAAAGGTCATTTGTTAGCTCATTTTAAATATACAAGAGAGGCAATATGGTGCCATAGAGAAAGGGCCAGCCTTGGAAACAGGAATGCCTGGGGTCAAGTGTGGCCAATTATTTGTTATATGGCCCTGGGAAAGTATGCTTCTCATGGGGCAGCTAGGTGACACAGTAGATAGAGCACTGGCCCTAAAGTTAGGAGGACCTGAGTTCAAATCTGACCTCATACTTATTAGCTTTGTGACCCCATGCAAGTTACTTAACCCCAATTGCCTTAAACATCTGGGGCCATTTCCAGTTGTCCTGATGTATATATTGTTAGTGGACCCATATGGCTCTGGAGGAGAGAGTGAGTTTGGTGACTCACTTAAATACAATTCAATGCATGGTTCTCTTTGAGGATGAAAGGCAACCACAATACTTCTCATGAAGGCAAATTCTCTGTGACAGAGGTTCTTTTTGTTGTTGTTGCTTTGGTTTTGTAGGGCAATGAGGGTTCAGTGACTTGCCCAGGGTCACACAGCTAGTAAGTGTCAAGTGTCTGAGGTCGGATTTGAATTCAGGTCCTCCTGAATCCAGGGCCAGTGCTTTATCTGCTGTACCACCTAGCTGTCCCCAACAGAAGTTCTTAATCTGGGATCCATGTACCCAGAGATTTCAGGATGTGTGTGAACTTGGATGAAAAAAAATTGTATCTTTATTTCAATATGACTCCCTTTGTATTCCTATATAGTTTATTTTATTCATGAAAAACATTATTCTAAGAAGGGATCCAAAGGCTCCATTGGATTGCCAGAGGGGTATCCATTTCCCCATTTAGTAGCTTAAAGATGGAGGGACCTTCCACTGGAAGGCATTGCCTTACTTTGATGTGGGATGTAAAAAACAAATGTAGTATTCATAAACAAAGATAATACATGCTATGTTCTAAAAGTAAGTCTCCTTATGAGACTTCTTATAAGGATGTTCAATTATATGAATGTTCAATTCTTGTTAATTTTATGACTATGTAGACTCAAATCTCCCATTTTTTTGCCTTTTTTCATTCACACAGGGCATATTCTATGTGTAGAATGGACTCCTTTCATCAATACTTATCAAAATTCTTCTCTTGAGGTTCATCACATTTTTCTTCCTCCATGAAGCATTCCTTGAGCCACACTATTGTAAGTATTCTTTTCCTCCTCAATTTTTTCTTAGAATATTCTGTCTGGGTCTTTCCTTTTCCTCATTCATACTACCATATTATATGGATCTGTGTGCCTGTAATAATGATTCTACTAGACTCTTCGAGGGAAGGGAATATATAAATTTTCCATCCCTATGTTCCTAGCACCTTACACATAGTTTTACTTTATAAAATGTTTTATTGCATCTTAATAATCAATCCCTGTGTCACTTTGAAAATTGTCACCACCAGCAGAAATTTCTTCTGTAAATGTTTAGTTGGGTTAAGGTGTTCTTTTGGACTTCATCTTCTTGTCATTTGCTAAAATATAATGGATACTGAAAACCAAGTAGTTCTATTAATAACATCAGTGACATCAGATAATTATAGAAATGACAGCAGATCCATCCCATTTCATGTCTATCTGTTGTCATTCCACTTCACTGAAAACCATTCTCGTGAGAATCTCTTAGACTGGTTTTCTATCAACTGCTTGTCACTGATTTTTTTTTTTGAGGTAATATTTCTTATAATACTCTGTCATCTTATTCTGTAGTCATTTGCCAATGAGATTGTAACATAAATTGGTATTGTTCTTAACTATTGTGTCTCTTCATTTAGCAATGAGATCAGTGGTGATTGAGGAAGTTTCTAGGCTCTTTTTCCCCTCACTTCATTGTGGTAAACATTTTTCTCAGTCTCAAGGAAATGTTGATTGTAAAGGTTTAGGTCTTTACTTTTATCTATCTACCGTTTAAAAAATTGACAGCTTTAAAAAAAGGTCTGTCCATTTGATATAATTGATTTTGGCCTTGTCTTTAATCAACTAATAATCTGATTGCATCCATACATAACCAACCAATTGTAAAATGACTGCTATATTGGTAATTGGACATTTATAATTAATTAAGATATAATAAATTTCCTTCCCACCCCCAATATTTAGTACTAGCCATGTCAATGGCCTTCTGACTCTCTTCTAAAATGTCTTCTTGAAACACAGGGGTGAGACTTTTAAAATAGTATATAAACCTTGAACCATTTATTTCTTCATCCTGAATTGAATTTTCCAAGATATTTTTTTTTTACTATCCTCCCTCATGTCTACATTTGCATTGATGTTACTGAATATCCACATTAATTCAGTTTGGAGGATATGGGCAAGGTCTTCAAGTAATTTCTCTATTTCATCTTCTGCAATAGATTTTGGCTAATAAACTGCAATATTTTTTCATTTTGGTCTGTTTGCTTAGGCTTATATTGAGTATTACAATTCATGGGAACAAGTATGAAATGATAGAATCATAGAACATTCAATCTTTAAAAAATTTTAGAAAGCATTTTGTTCAAGCTCATATTAATGATAAGGGAAATAGAGGTTCTTAGAAATGAAATGACTTGCTCAAGAAAACAAATCAATACCAGTGGCTGACTAGAACCTAGGATCTTTATTTTTCACCTTAACCTATATGATGAAATGAACTCTACCAAACTGCTTCTTTTGCCTCCCTTAGGGAGAAGTTATGGGCCATCCTTGTATTTAACTACAAAATTTCTTTGTCTTTTGATTTCACTTATAGTAACAATGCCAGTAGGTATGTGATTTTTCCTTCATCAGTGCACCAACTTTTTGGTCATTGGACTAAGAACACACTTTAATAATATCTATGGATAAATTCAGGTTTTCAAATAATCTAAGGACTTTGTGATTCTTCTTTGTGAACCTTCTTTCTTCTATTCTGCAGAATCAGAGGCCTGAGGGTCATTTTGTAATTTTACCTATTTCATTGGTTATTATAAGTAAAGGTTTTTCATTACTTTGTGGTCAACCTTCTGGTGATGAGTCTCTAGAAACTTAGGTGCCAAATTCTTGGACCACAGAGAAAATCTTCCACAGGAGCATAATCAAACAGTTGGTAATGAATCATTTATTGAATGACCACTACATATTCAAGGCACTGTGCTAGTCACCAACGTTGCAGATGCAGCATATATTGTAGGAGGGGGATTAAGCTCCTAACATGGAGTCACTGGTGACCAGGGAAGGGGGTCGTGGTCTAGGCTGTCCCAGCTATTCTTAGTGGAGGCATGTGGCAAAATCTTATCATGACCTTTCCAATAGCAATGGCATTATTGGCATGTTGTTTCTTGAACAGGAGTAAAAACATATAGGAAGGGAGAAGGTGTGCATGGTTCAACAGAAGGATGCCTGTTTGATCTGAGTCTTGGTGTCCTGGTGGATGGCTGGCTGGATTGGACGAAACATGTTCTAGTGGTCTGGGACTGGAGAGAAATAGAAAAAAAAACTTTCCAGGTGACAATGACAATGATGACAACAATAACAATGGCTACAGCAGCAGCAGCAGCAGCAGCAGCAGCAGCAGCAGCAGCAGCAATAACAACCAGAAGTATTTATGTGGCACTTTAAGATTTACAAAGTTCATTAAGCATAGTACCTCTTGCTCCTATCACTCTCCTAGTTTTTCAGGTGAGAGAACTTAACAGTGTTGTGGACCGTTACGGAACTTATGGACCCTTGGCATCACCTGTGTCCTACCATTGGGCACTGGGTTAGAGGTTTTGTGTCAGATAACCCTGTTCCAGAAAGAAAATCCCAGAAAGCTCTTTCCAACATCAACTCCCTCAGAAAAGCAGCTGCCTGTGGGAGCTGCCTGAAGAATGTAACAAAGAAAATTGGCCTGGTTTTACCAGTGGTATAACCTCAACATGGATTGTAACTCTTCTCCTGCTGTTTGTTTCTTTTCTTGCTTGCTCTGTTTAAATGATAAATCAACTTGGCAGGGACATTATGTTTTTATTCATTTGCTGTAACACCAGCACACTGTGCATGCTTGATACATGCTAAATGATAATAGTATGACAATGAGACAAAGCCTGTGAATCGGGAGGTGGCATTTAGAAAGCCAGTGGGAAGTGGGATTCAGAAAATAAATCCAAGCTTGGGCAAATCACTCACCTTTGCCATTTAAGTGGCTTCCAAAATATACTGTATCCAGGGATAGATTTGAATGGGGGCATTATTCATGAGTGGTAAAGTATGTGCAAATTGTGGAGAAATCAAGCTGAGAGAAGAGGAAACAGCATTCAAAGAAACAACGCAGCTGCGGCAGCCAATGAGCAGCCGAACAATGTGACAGATCCCAGAGGCATCTTGGAAGCTGCCAGCATCATTATCCATGGACCCTGTCACCTTAGCCACTTTGGCACCTGGGCCCAAGTCTCTGGAAGTGGAGGATGGCAGAGGAGTGATTATGACTGGATTAATGTGTTTTCATCACTGTTCATTTCCATTTGTTTGTTTCTTACTCCAGAAAAAGGGACTGTGTGGGCCTTGTTAATGGGAATGGACAATGAGAATCACAGACTGTACTAGTTCAATTAAAAAAAAGATTATGATTAACTGTAAAAAGTACATTTATGGCTATTAAGCTCTGTGACTGCAATTTGAAAATGTATCATCACATCTAACAGTCACCAGCCTTAGTTTCTTGGGCTACTTGCCCTCAGAGAGTTTTAACGAAAACACAGTAAGAACTGTCTTCTCTAGAGCCAAAGAATCCAGTATGAAAAGTCCCTGGAGGGAGAGAGTGATGTTCTTCAATAGGCCGGGATATTTTCTCTCTGCTGGGCTCCACAGCAGGGCACTTGACGGGAAGTGATCTCTGGTACCTTATAAAACTTCAGTGCTGCTTTCCTAAATTTAGAAAAAAAAAAAAAAGGGGGAAAGGAAAGGAAACTGTGATGTGAAAAGATAGTGTCATTGGGAGAAAACTCAGAGGATGCTTGCTAGGAGCCTCTAAGCAGGATTTTTTGTAGAGAGCTCCTTCTTAGCCCACTTCTGACCTGGCATTCTGAAAGGCCTCTAGGTTTGTATGATGGCTAAGAAGCAAGCTAACATGTCTTCTGCTGCTTCCTGTGTGCTTCAGTGTAGCTAAAATCACTTTGGTACCAATAGGTGAATTCCCCCTTTTGGCTTGAGGGTTGCCACTTCCTGTTTGAGATTTGCCTCTAACTGTGGCAGGAGGTGCTCAATGACCCTCCCTATAAAGAGCCACCTCATTTCTGATACTTTCAGGTCAGTTTTCCTCACTTTATTACTGCTGTCCCTTTCACCTGGCTTGAGAGGGGACAACGGTGGAGCTTGGGGGTCTTGACTTTTACTAACTACTTCTGTTTCCTTTAGCTACCTGGCTTTTGAGTATCTTACTTCTAGATTGTGATCTAACAGAGGGACTGGCAATCTAGCATCACTCAACATACCTGTAATTACTACCTGAACATCTCTGTTACAGGGAGACTTTATCACTAGGCAACCTATGTCTACTTGCGGCTTGCTGCTCCTCAATTCTGCTCCATGGTCTATCCTTTAGAACCCTGGAATAGATTTTAGAGTTGGAAAAGAACTTAAAATTCATGTAATCCAGTCCCTTCTGTTTATAAATGAGAATTGGGGAACACAGAAGTGAAGTCGTTTGCCCATTTACAGAAATAGCAAGTAGGGAATGCAGGGTTAGAATGAAGGTTTTCTGGGTCTCAGTTCAACTAGTTCACCTCAATTCAACAAATATTAATTAAGCTCCTACTACATATAAAACACTAGGGTAGGTGTTTTTCTGCCATACCAATCCTAGGTCATAGATAACTGACAGTCCACAATTTGAATCTTGACTTGTCCTCCAAGTAAAAATCAAATGATTCTTGGAAAGATAATATTTCACCTTATTAGACTTTAGGCCTAATAATGAGTTGCTGTTTATGACTTTTAACTTCTCTGTAGAGCAGGTTTTTGTATGGGAGAAGGGTGAGGGAAGGTAAATATGTAGGCTTCTTAGATTAGGATGGAGGTATCACTGAGAATGGAGAAAAGGTGTCAAAAAGAGAACCATTTACTAGTTGTATAACCTTAGATAAATCACTATATTTCTCTGAGTCTCTATTTTCTCATTTGTGAAATGGAAATAGTAGTGGTACTATGTACCTCATAGGCTTTTCACAAAGTTCTCAAATGAGATAATATATATAAAGCCCTTTCTAAATTGTAAGTCATCATACAGGAGGTCTCAAAAGTCTTAGTGTAATTTTAAGCTATTAAAGCATTAAGCTTAAACTAAAAATTTTAAACTTTCAAAACCTGTTATGACTATCCCTGTTGTTGTTAATAATAATAAAACAGATTTGATATGATTTTAGTTAGAAATAGAAACTTCTCATTCCTATTCCTACTGTCTCCCATTTAAGCAGAGGTGAGAGTTTAAAGGCCTCCCAGCCTAATCTTGACACTGATAATGATTGTGACAGAGATCTTGTTGGTTCATTTCTATACTGTAGTTTTTCCTTCTGAAACCAGGAGATAATGATACTTCCTTACCTCCCAGGGAAGTTGGAAGGGTTAATTAGATAATGTTTGCAAAAGGGCTTTGAAGATGAAAAGCATTAAATGATTGTTACTAAATATTATCATTCTTCCAGAACTCAGGAATACTTGTGCTGGAGGGAACACCTGAGCATGTCCTCACTTGTATTACCCTGGTTAGAATAAGACTTGTCAGGCAGTGCTGAACTAATGATATTTTGGGGGAGTGATGTAGATCAAACAGTGAAAATAAATAACAAACAGTGAGATCTTGTTAGATCATAGGAACATGGCTAGCGAGGAGCCTGGTATTAAAGGAAGAAGCCCACCCATTCAGTTGTTAGCTCTGGTCCAATATTTCCTACAACATATCCTTGGCACAGCAGGAAATGGGGTCCATTGTGATAATCCGACTCCTCAGACCAGAAGGTGCTGAAGTTTAGAAAGTATTCAATTCAACAAGCATTTATGAAAGATCATAGGTTTTAGAGCTTGAAGGAAATTAGAGACAATTTACTCCAACCACATTTTACAGATAAGACAACTGAGGTCTAGAGATTGGAAAATATCTGGCCCCAAACCCTTTCTGCTTGGTGCAGTGAAAAAAGTACTGAGAAACTGGATTCAAATATTGATGATGAGACATGCTAGCTATATGACTTTGGATAAGTCATTTAATCTCCCTTGGCCTCAGTTTCCTCAAATGTAAGATAAGATTAAGCTAGAAGACCTCAGAGATTTGTAGATCTTTGGGCCCTATCTAATATATTTATTCCTGTACATACCATGCTTTTTACAAAACCTCTCTCTCCCTCAAACTCATTGAGGGCTAGGGCTATACTTTTTTTTCTTTATTTCTATCCCTACTCTATATAATGTTGCCTTGAACATTGCAGGGGATAAATAAATGTCCAATTATAATGTTTCTCCCATCTATATCTTTGCTTTTTCCTCTTCCCATTAAGACTCACAATTTCCTTCTTGTGTTGCCTTCTATGTCTTAATCTCTCCCTCTCTTCTGCATCTATGCCACTTAATAACTTCCTCTCTTGAAATCTCATTGTAAAAACTTTCTTTTCTGCTTCAGTTTATGATGATTGATGGTCTAGGTAAAACATTTTGGGTGGCTGTCTATTAAGGCTGCCATATGAAAGGGGGAGACGTTGTGTTAATGAGACCTGCTGCTGATTCACCTGTAGTAGTCAAAGATAGTTCATGTAGGGAAGAAAAGATGTGTTAGTGAGATACATTTGACAGCCTGGTCAGTAGTAATCTTGTCTGATAAATATTGCCCCTTTCTAAGCAAGCTCTGTGAAGATGCACAGACTAATAGAATCTTCGGCATGGTACCCAAAAGATAATCTAGTCTAATACTCAACCTGCTATAGGACTCCCTTTTGGAACATCCGTGTCAAGATGTTATCTCTGTCTAAATGCTTCCATGATGGGGAGCTCACTACTTTATAGGAGACCTCTAATGGATAGAAAATTATTTTTTCTATTGAAAGGAAAAAAAAAAACCTCCATCTATATATATACCAAGAGTGGCTGGGTGTCACAGTGGATAGAACACCTGACCTGAAATCAGCAAGAGCCATCTTCCTGAGATCAAATCTAGCCTTAGACACTTACTAAAAGTGTGACCCTGGGCAAGTAACTTAACCTTGTTTGCTTCAGTTTCTTCATCTGTAAAATGAGCTGGTGAAGGAAATGGTAAACCACTCCAGTATCTTTTCCAAGAAAACCCCAAATGAGGTCACAAAGAGACAGGACTGAAAATGACTGAACAACAGCAACAATGCGTATCCCAGCATAAACTCCCTCCACTGTTCTTATTTCTGGTCTCTGAAAGGCCATAGTACATATTAACTTCTTAGTGCATTTCTTCCCCATTATCTTGCTATTAAAAAGTACCAGGGCACACACACATATATATGTAACTTTTCATCTGATTTTACTTTCTTTTTTTCATGCATTCTCACATTCTACCTGTTGTTTTTTTTTTTTTGGAATGACTCCAATGCTCTTTCATTTCTTCCCTCCCTCTTTCCTTTATTTTTTTTCTTTTTCTTTATTTCTTTCCCTCTCTCCCTTTCAGTCTTTATTTCTCTTTGCATTTATCTGTCTTTTGGTGTGTCTCTGTCACTTTGTGTTCACCTCATCTCTTTCCTTCTTTCTTCCTATTCTTTTCTGTCTGTCTCTCTCCCTCTCTGTGTCTCTTTTTCTATCTCTGTGTCTCTCCCTCTTTTCCACTTTTCCCCCTTTCCCTCCTGCCTTCCTCCTTTACTATTCTTCCCTTCTATTTTTCTCTTCCTTCCTTTCACTTTCTCTTTTCTGATTACTAGAGATCTTTGCTTAAGGCTACTGGAGATTGTGTACGTAGGAATGCATGAATGCTTGTTTCTAATACCAGTGTTTTGTCCTAATTTTGATTATGTAAGCATATCAGGGCTCTGTATTTGAATTCAGGCTCAGAATATTAAAAAAAACACAACTCTTCAGCTATATCTAAAGCTGAAAGTCACATTTATAGTGAGACATTAGTCAGAGAAAGGAGAGTTGCTTACTGTACGGATTCCTTTTTGAATTTGGTAAAGGACTCAGTTTCTACTATTCAGATTTGGGGAACTAAAAAGTATTATTTAGAGAAAAATAGAAATAATCTCGGACAAGCGGTCATTTATGAAGTCTTTGCTTGAAGACCTCTGTGAAGGAGAAACTATTACCTCTAGAGACAGCATAATTCTCTTTGGGATTATTCTCATTTTTAGAAAGCTCTTCTTTATTTAGTTCCAGAAAAGGGAACAACCCTGACTTTTAGTTTAGGTGGGGGTATAACCACTTTCTTCCATTCTACTGACTCATCATCTTATTTATTTTCTCCAATATATAGAAAAAAATATATTTAAGTACAGGGTATGTTCAGATATTTCCTCATTATTAAAATTGTAACAGTCTCATTAATCAATTAGCTCTGAGGCCCCACCTCAGTTTGTCAAGTTTTTTTGTTTTTTGTTTTTTGTTTTTATCAAATAAGTAGGAGAAACCTTTTTCCATAAGGTTTTCCTCATTTCTCTCTCTATATGTAAAAGTCCTAAACTCTTAGGCCTAAATAAATATCAAGACTTTTTGTTATATAATTTTGTAATAGAGGAAGAAACAATAAAATGAAGACATAAATAATTATTTACAATGTATCAACTATTAGGAAGAGTATAGCTGGAATCACCTCTCACCATCAATCTGAAAACATGGCTAAACAATTCAGCTCTCTCAAGATGCTAGCTGAAGTCTCTCTCTCTCTCTTTTTTTTTTTTTTAGTGAGGCAATTGGGGTTAAGTGACTTGCCCAGGGTCACACAGCCAGTAAGTGTTAAGTGTCTGAGGCCGGATTTGAACTCAGGTACTCCTGACTCCAGGGCCGGTGCTCTATCCACTGCGCCACCTAGCTGCCCCTGAAGTCTCTTCTTAAGAAAGTCCTTCCTAATGTTTCTTTGCAAGAGAAATTTCAATCATCTCTCAGGAAAGAAGTACTCTTAGTCCTTCCTCCATGCCTTCCCAGCACCTCTAGCCATCATAATTAAAACATACTCCAGAATGACAGTTAAGCTGCCAATCTCTAAAGAGTTTGTTCTTTCTGAAAGATATAAGAACATTATCCCCAGTCTGGGAAGGAGATGCTTTTGAAGCTGGTGTTTGACTTAAAAATTAAAATGAGAATTGAGAATATACTTTGTCAGAAATTGCTATGAATACCTAATCTCACCTCATTTGGACTATGTCCTTTATTCTTTTTTTTTTTTTTTTTTTTTTGCAGGGTGATGAGGGTTAAGTGACTTGCCCAGGGTCACACAGCTAGTAAGTGTCAAGTGTCTGAGGCCGAATTTGAACTCAGGTACTCCTGAATCCAGGACCGGCGCTTTATCCACTGCACCATCTAGCTGCCCTCTCATTTATTCTTTAAACTGCAGTCTTGTGTCCCTAAACCAACTGTTCCAAACTTCTTCATGTCTTGCTTATAGGAAGTTAGCAGTATAAGGAGTAACATACCTTAGGTAGACCTCAAAGTCTGGGGACTTCTTGCTGGTCACACTAACTAAGGTGGAAATTTCGAGAAAGGACAGAGATGGAAGGTAATTCTTTGGCAATACTCTGCCAAAGGATTTTTTTTGGTTCTTGTTTCTCCCTTTCCCTTTCATGTGTGTGGAATACTTAAGGATCTTAAGAGTTTCTAGCCTTAGCTATGTACGGAAAGCACTTGGGAATCAGTAAAAAAAAAATGGAATTTTAAAAAATAGGTTAAATGTCCATGAACTCTACTTAGGGTTGGTCATTCTATGTTCCAAAATATCTTGACATCTGGAGGTAGATTGTCTCTAAAAATGCATATACTCAGTCATACCTTGCAGAGTCCATGTGCCACTGGAGATGAGCAGGGTACTGGCCTAGTGGGAGCAGTGCCAGGATGTGAGTTGCTCATTCTATTAGATGTCCATTGACACAATATTCATGTTCCTTGGCCATATAAGTTTCATATGTGTGTATCCCTTCAAAAGTGTTTCCTAGCTTTGTCCATCCTCCCCACTGATAGTCTTTGTATTTGGGAGAGAATGTATTCCATGTGTACAGGGAACATGTTTCATTATGTTTCTTACTATCTGATTTGATTAAATGACTTTCCTTTGGTTAAATTGTGTCTCATGGCTAACTAATATAAGTAAACACATTGATGGGGACTCATGAGCTATTGTGTAGAGAGGATGCATATTCACAGAGTACCTTCATATATATAGTAAAGGGAAGAAAAGCATCTAATACAAACAACATTCTGTCCACAGTTTTTAGTATTTTCCTTCATCATGCATTTTTGTGGCAATTCCTTGGATTAGCAGGGGTTTTTAAAAGAAGAGATTCTTGAATTGTGTGTTTTCAGAAAGCATCAATCCTACTGTAGAATATAATCCTGAAGACTAATTATCCTGGTATAATCTAATTTAAATTATGCTTCAAACATTGTATTTTCCCCGTTTTTATGACTTGTATGTAGCCATTAGAATTTCATGACTTATTCTTAAAACATTAGATTAATTTAGATTCAATAAAGCAATTACAGTTAGCAAAGGGATGAACAATTTAAAAGACCCTTTCCCTGTCCACTTCCTCCACCCACATACAAGCACACACACCAAAGGATAATTACATGCCAGATAATTTAGCTGACTGTGATGATTCAACTCAAGAGTCCTACTTCTTAAGTCTTCTTGGGCCCAATTCTATTCCCTGGTGCCTAAACTGCAAGCTGGCATGCAAATACTTGCTTCTCAGTGACTGAGGTCTATGCTGCTTTGGGCCAAAATTGATTGCTGAAGTTACATGACTGAAATGCCTCAGGTAAAAAAATTCAGTCAAAAGAAAAACATTAAGTAGACAGCTATGTAAAGTATGCTGCCTGACAGCTATTAATACTCCCCGGATGGAAGAGCTTCAGCAAAAAAAGGTCAGTGGAATTAACACTCAATTACTCCTTGAATATGAAAGGGGGACCAATGTGGATTTCCCTGAAACTTAGACCAGCACAAGAATCAACTCCCAACTCCGCAGGAATCCATGCTTTATTGAGAAGTGTCTAGAAACTGGAGATGCAATCATCCCCCATCCACAATATCCCCTCTCTCCATTTTTCTTCCACGTGAATTGTGCCATGATCTCAGCTACAAAACACTTAACTAGCTAAGAAACATCTCGGGACCCTTTATTTTCTTCCTTTTTTGATGACTATCCTTTTAAGCTATTCACAGTCAGACCAAATAAGGTTAGCTAGATCTTCCTTTCTTCCATCCTTCCTTCCATTTTTCAGTATTTACACACTACAGATATTGAGTTTATAGAACCATAGATTTGGAGCGGGAAGAAACTTGAGGTCAACCTCATTGCACAGATATGGAAATTGAGGCTGGTGGAGATCAGGCCCTTTGTCCAGTGCAAGCAAGCTAGTTAGCATCTGAGTCAGAATTGAAATTCATGTCTCCCAAACTCCTACTCCAGCTCTCTCCCCAAGGCTAAGCCTGGAAACTATGGTTTTCTAATTGTCTTTGTATTCATGGTACCTGGCTCAAAGTAGGTGCTTAGTAAGTACTTGTTGAATGGAATTGCTTGTTGATTCAGTCTTTTACTAAATACCTCCAATGAAATCTTCACTGTCTTTACCTCTGGAAATCCTTCCCACCCTTTGAGGTCTAGGTAATTGATGCTTGCTCCAAGAATCCTCCCCATATGTCCCAAATCATTTTTTTCCTCCTTATTTGGGTTTTGTTTTTGTTTTTAAATTTGTGCCTCTTCTCTGAATTTACTATATGTGAAATGCTAGTGGGACCATATATTTGCCAATTTTGCTTACATTTCAATTTGTTTAATAACTATTTGATACTTTTTGGTAATAATAATAGCTACCATTTCTATAGTCCTTTTGAGGATTGTAAAGTGCTTTATATATGGTAACTCATTTAATCTTCACAACAACCATTTGAAGTAGGTGCTATCATTATTCCCATTTTACTGATGAAGTAACTTTGGTTCAGAGAATCTAAGTCATTTGCACAGGGCTCCATAGTGACCAAATATCTGAGGTAGGATTTGAATTCAAGTTTTCCTCACCTAGGTGCCTCTCTCATACTAGACTAAGGAAAGGCTGTTGATTGTGGGGACAGTGAAATTCATTTTTATACAAGTCTCACAAACTAGGACAGTATCTTGGATATAATAGATTTACAATTGTTGAAGTTCTATTAAAGATGAATGCCAGAAAAATATAAAGTCTAAATCTCATTCACTGAACTGAAATAAATATATTCTTTTGTTTGCCGATTCAATTATTGTTTGAAATGGACGATTTTTGCATGAGAAGGTTGCACTTTTTGTCAAGTAGAGTTTTTTATGCTGTGACATGATTTGACTTGTATATCTTTCAGCAGCTAATAATATTTGACCAGAAAATGCAAATGAATGCTAGTTAATGAAGGACAATGGAACAAGAGAGGTGATGACATAGGGAGTGGACCACAACTCAAGCTAGGTGGCAAACCGGTATGACCTTGTGAGGAAGTTGGAGTTGAGTAGCATTTGGTTTTGTGGAGTTTATCCTAGACAAGTCTAAGGAAATGAAGTGGGGGTACTCATGTATGGGGTGGCCAGAAGGCTTGTTTATTTTCTGCATAGCTGTTTAATCTAGGGTAGATGGTGCCACTTAGAGGTGAGCCTTATAGACAATGATTAGAAGTTTAAATTTGTCCTGAGAAGCAATCAGAGCTGACCTGTGATCCATCTCTCTTTATTAGAATAAGATTATCTTAGAGTTGGAAAAGACCCCAGCAGCTTGGTTCATCTTTTCCAACTTGTATCGGGACAGGAATCATCCTTATAATACCCCTTATAAGTAGCCACCGAACCTCTACTTAAAGGTCTCCAGTAATGAGACCCTCATGAACTCCTGAGAGAGTCCATCCTACTTTTGACAAGCTGCAATTTCATTATGTCTAAATATGTGTCTGCAACTTCCCCACATAATCCCTAGTTCTGTCCTAGCAGGCCAAGTAAAACAAGTCTAATCCCTCTTCCATAGGAATATTTTAAAACAGCTATCATAGCTCTCTAAATCTTTTCCCAGTCAAATGTCCGAGTTTCTTTCAACAACTCCTTCTCTGGAGTGGTTTCAAATTCTATCACCATCTTGCTTTGGGTGTGTTCTCTAGTCCATTTGTGTCCACTAGCCTAGAACACAATTTTTTAATGTTCTAGATCTCTAGCTCTCATAAGCACCCATAAGTCTGAGGAGAATATTCCCCCATTTCAGGGAAAACAAAATCATTTTCATTGTAGATTTTTTTCTTTTCTTTTCTCTTCTTTTCTTTTTCTTTCTTTCTTTCTTTTTTAGGCTTGACTTTCTAAACTCTTGTATCTGAATTTTCCAAATCAGATAGTAAGTGAGAAGGAGGAGCCCTCCTGGTGGGAGTGGAGAGTATTCCAGTATGAAAGTAGGGAGGCTTTGAAATCTCTCTCATCTCATTCCTGCTCTTTGCATCTTCCAATCACTTCTCTGTCTCTGTCTCTGTCTCTGTCTCTCTCTTTCTCAGTGTCAGGTGTCCAAAGGCTGGATTTGAACTCAGGTCATCCTGAATCCAGGGCTGGTGCTTTATCCACTGAGTCACCTAGCTGTCCCCTAATCACTTTCATAGTGTAGGAGAGAGTTTAGCTGGGAATCACATAATAGATTTTTGAATTAAGTAGCTATGAAGGGAACCTGTCTTTAGATTTAAAAAAAAGGAGGAAAAGAAAGAGGAGGAAGAGGGAAAAAAGAGAAGGAAGAAAAAGAGGAGGAAAAAACAAGAGAAGGAGTAGGAACTGAGACAGACAATCAAGCAAACAAGTCTTTCCAGGCTTTTGGAAAACCCCTGTTTTCATAGGCACAAGGCTATAAGTGTGCTAGAAGCCTTGCCAACTCTCTTAGTCTTTATACTACATTTCTCAGAGCTTATCTCTTGATTTAATGTCCAGGAGGTATTTGGGAAGTTGTGTATGTATATTTCTCAGAAGCATTGTTGTTGCTAGTCATTACCATGACATCACTTCCCTTGACCTAGCTAGGGAGTCTGTGCCCAAGAGAGCCTTGGATTTGGATTTTTTTTTTTTTAAGATCAAAAGTGTTTTTTTTTCTTCTTTTGAATTTCTAGCCCATCCTTTCCCTCTCCCCTTTTACCACATTCATTTCCAATTGCTAGAGGACAAATTTGTAAATGGAAGAGAAAATCAACAGAAGTTCTCTTTTTGTTTTCCTTAAAACTTCCCAAGTTTGCAAGCTGGATAGAATTGTTCCTTTACTTTGCATTTCTGTTAGTGTTAAGCACATATGAATCCTCCAGAATGCCCCGTGGCAGGGACACCAACTAAGGAAACTTAGCAACACCCTCCCTCCCCCATGTAAAAAAAAAAAGGAGCAATGATGGGGAGGGGCAAAAAGTGAAAAATTATAAATTAGTCACATGGGTTTGAAAAACTACAAAATAAGGTTTTGGGTTTTACAATGATTTTTATAATATGAGGGGAAGAATGCCTTCTGTTGTTTGAGGAATGCCCAACATTCACATCCACAGGATAAAATTGATATTTATGCATTTATTCCAAAGAAACCCTGATGAGAATTAAGCTACTTGAGAACAGAAAGAGTTTCATTTTTTTCATTCTTGTATCCCTCCTTTTGTGCCAGGTATACAGTAGGCCATTAGTAAATGCTTGATAATTGATAAAGAAATATGGGGGAGGGGCACAGCTAGGTGGCCCAGTGGATAAAGCACCTGTTCTGGATTCAGGAGAACCTGAGTTCAAATTTGATCTTAGACACTTGACATTTGCTAGCTGTGTGACCCTGGGCAAATCACTTAACCCTCATTGCCCCACCAAAAAAAGGAGAAGAAGAAGAGGAAGAAGAGGAGGAAGAAGAAGAAGAAGAAAAGAAGAAGAAGAAGGAGAAAAGAAGAAGAAGAAGAAGAAGAAGAAGAAGAAGAAGAAAAAAAGAAATAAAGGGAAGTTGTATCCAAAGTCTTGAAGTATTATTTAAATATTAATTTTTATTGATAATTTATTTATAAATCATTGTTATTTCCCTGAACATGTATAGTATATATAATACACACATATGTACATACACACATCAGCCATCTCTTTTAATAAAGATTTTAAAAGGAGGAGGGTTGGTAAAGGAATTCAGCTAAAGTAACCAAAACATTAACCAAGTCTTATAGTATATGCATTGTTCCATATCCCATCTGTACAACAAAGGGAGAGGAGTATATTTTATCATGTCTTCTCCAAATCCAGGCTTGATCATTATGAGTACATAGTCCTTAGCTCCTATATTTCCTTCCTTCCTTCCTTCCTTCCTTCCTTCCTTCCTTCCTTCCTTCCTTCCTTCCTTCCTTCCTTCCTTCCTTCCTTCCTTCCTTCCTTCCTTCCTTCCTTCCTTCCTTTCTTTCTTTCTTTCTTTCTTTCTTTCATTTTTGTTTGTAAATAAGAACCTTCTCCTTCATTTCACTGGTTGTAAAAGTCTCACCAAGTGTTGTGAAAACTCCTTTGAGGAAGACTTTAATTTTTTTTTTTAACTTTGTAACCCCTGCACCTAGCTTGATACCTGGAAATGTTCAGTACTTTGATTACTTAGGAACCAGTCATGAAGTTCTAAGAACTCTAGCTCCAATTTGACCGATCTTGTTGCAACATATTAATATTGTCCTATGCTGTCCAATCATCCTCTACTTTAGCCCAATTATGTGGTTTCTGTTGCTTGGAAGTGATTCTGGGTTCTTGAAGGCTACATTAATAGAAGCAATTATGTGGCAGAGTGGAAAGATAATTGTACTTAGTATCAGGAACATCTGAGTTCAAAGCCCTCCTCAGACACTTACTAACTGTATGTTCCTGGACAAGTCAAGACCTCTTTCAGCCTCAGTTTCCTCACCACCAAAGTTGGAGATAAAATGATGTCCTCCTTAGAGTGTTGTTCTTATGATCAAATGAATATAAATCTTAAAGGGTTATATAAAAGCCATCATCATCATCTCTAGCAGGTTTTACCAAGCTGGACAAATTTTGAGAATGGCCCCAGTAATAGACTTCCCAAGGACCAGTCAAACTAAAAATTTTGGATGTTCTCATCTCTAATATTGTTGTCCACCAGCTTCCCCTTCCCAGTCCCCAGCCATTTTCTGGTAAGAGAAAGTTAAGTTGCCATTGATTGACAGGTGTAACCCATCTGGGCTATTTGCTTTTTTTTTTTTTTTAAAGGGTAGCTTGTTAAAACCAATTAATTTTTAATTGGTGGAATGTGTGTGGCTGAGCTCATTTTTCAGCCAGTTGCTTCATCCTCCTTCCACTCTTTCTTTCTATGTATAAGAATTCAAATCAGGCTGTCCCACATAATTGGTGTGTGACCTTGGGCATATATAATGACAGCATAAGACAATGGAAAGATCAGAGTAGGAGGGGGAACACTTGGGTTCTAGGCTGAACTTGTTTTTTTCTTTTCTTTTCTTTTTTTTTTTTTACTACCTTACTGTGGAGCCTTGGCTAAGTAATTTGCTTTCCCTGGGTTTCTTCATTTTTAAAATGGAAGGGTTGTATTGAATGATTTTTAAGGTCCCTTACAATTATAAATGTCTATAAAGTTAAGTGAGTCTGTAAACAACATATGTATTTTGTGATTAGAAAAGATACATGTATTTGTATGTATTTTTCTGATAATTGGAATTCAAAAGAAGGCAGTTTTTTTTGTATGTTCATTCCACTCATTGTCTGACCTTATATTTCCCATGCCTCATCCATTACTCACCACCTGCCCAAATGCTCTTTGCTTTTGTATAATAGACAAAGCAAACACATAAGGGTGTTTGTTCTCCCTCTGCAACCGATCTTATGTTCTTTCTGGATATGCCTCAGTGATGTCTTCCATAAGTGAAGGATAATAGAGCAAGTGATCTCTGAAGCCTCTTTTTGAACATAATAAACATTTTAATTTAAAGTTTTGAGTTACAAATTCTATTCCTTCCTCCCTTCCCACCTGTCTGAGGTGGTTAGCATTAAGATGTGGGTTATACATTTGCAATTATACAAAACATTTCATGTTAGTCATTTTGTATAAGAAGAAGAATAAAAGAGAAAATAAAAGAAAGTGAAAAAAGCATGTTTCAGTCTGTGTTCCATTAATATCAGTTCTTTCTCCAGAGGCAGATGGTATGCTTCATCATTAGTCTTTTGGGATTGTCTTGACTCATCATATTGCTAAAAATAGCTAAGTCATTCACAGCTCTTTGTCAAAGAATATCACTGTTACTGCATAGAACATTCTGATTTTGTTCACTTCATTATACATCAGTTCATGTAAGTCTTTCCAGGATTTTCTGAAATCATCCTGCTTATCATTTCTTAGAGCACAGTATATTCCATTGCAATCATATGCCACAACTTGTTTAGCCATTCCCCAATTGATGGGCATCCCTTTGATGTCCAATTCTTAGCCATCACAAAAAGAGCTGATATAAATATTTTTGTACAAATAGGTCTTTTTTCCCGTCTGTTTTTTGGATGTTTAAGCTTCATTTTGCTGTGGATCCCTTATGGGATTGAAGACTCCTGAAGGTCATATCTTTGAGCGAATTAGTATGAGAAAAATGCACTGCTTTGGGTAATGTCTACTACTGATGGAATACTGTATTAATTTTTTATTTTATGTCATACTAGACCCAGTTGATTACTTCCTTACAGGAAATCAGTAAGCTTTTGATCATAAGCTTAAAGGTAATGCCCTAGAAAATAAGACCATTTAAATATATTTGCTTTGTGTTGGGCCAGTGGAGGCAGTATGGATAGTGAGCCAGGCTTTGTGTCAAGAATACCTGAGTTAAAATATATCTCTACTCCTTATGAGCCATGTGACCCTGGGTAAATCATGTCACCTCTGTGTACCTGGAACAACTCCATAGCATTTATCATTGATCATATGATTGAACAAAGGATATACAGCTTTGGGAATAGGGGAAGGGGAGGTTGGGAAGAGAATTCCCATAACAGGAGCCCCCCATACAGATGAACTCAGAGTCTTCAGATTCAGGGCTTCATGTTCAAAAAAAAGTAATTCTTGCCGCTGAATTTCTTTCCTCAGATTTATGTATATACTGATATTCATGAGAGAGTCCTCAAGGAATATGGAATAGATTTTGGAAAGCGAAAGGTGTCGAGATTATAGAGGACTGGGGAAATGTATGGGCTTGATACTTCTAGTTAAGGCCAAACAGAGTAATATCTGTCTTTGTCTTCCTTCTGGAGGGAGTTTATTGACTTTTTGGTACTGAATCATTTGTGTTGAGTTCCTGCTTTAGCAAGTGTGATGAAAGAATGAAAAAAGGTCTGTTAAAAAAAAAAAGAATGAAAAAATGAACCCCCCTCCCCCCTTTTTATTTTTTTATTTTTGCTGGACTTTTTTTTTTTTTTTAAGCCTCCCTGAATGAGAGGAAAGCCTCCCTTGGGAAGGAAGTAGTTGATAAAAGTCCCTTTTATGCAAAACAACTAACTCTCTTTCTAGTGCAGATGGATTTTAACTAGTGTCCGATATTTGATCTTATATCCCAGACCTTTACTTGTCTAGGAAGAGATAGATCATTAGGTATGGCATGGAAAAAAAAGAAGAAAGAAAGAAAGACTGCCTTTAGATACACATCACATTGGCAGGCTAGAAAGGTAGTGGCTAAATTTTCCTTCAGTGCCTCCAGGCTGGTGCTCTGCAAAGTATTTCTCAAACATGGAGCAAACCCCAGACGTGTTCTATTTTGTTAGTTTTGAAAAAGAAAAAAAAACCCAGCAGGCTATTGCCTTTTCTTTGGGTTACAAGATATTTGCATTCTTTTATCAAAGTCAAATTATTCTTCTAAAGACAACCCATTATCTGCCTCTTTGGCTGAGACTGAATCACAAGCAAAGGGAGAAATAGAGTTGTAGTATAATCCAAGCAAGATTGAAGGAAAACATTTCTTTCTCAACATCCCTTATTCTTACCAGTTTTAAAAATCGGCTATTTTATGATGTAGTATTTCTCAGGTAATCCAATGTCTCATCTCCCTTCCTTATTTTGACAGTCTCTATAGGATTCGATTGAACAGGCTGTGGCACAGTTAGTTGGGTTATTCTAGTTGGCTTGATAACTAGTCCAAAGGATTATTGATGGCAATGAAAACTAATACAATGTTTAAAAAAGTAATAAAAAACCCCAAACCATCAGATGTCTCATCGGACATACTTTTACATGACCACAGCTATTAGAGAAAAGATCTGGCAGAGCATGTAACTTTGCTGGAGAAGGAAGCCCCCTTATCTGGATGATGCAATTGAGCCTTGGCATCACTGAATGTTAGAACTGAAATGTATTTAGGAGATCAAGTGATCCAAAGGCACCCTTCCCTTCTCCTCCCCCTCCTCCCTCCAACCCTAATTATAGGTGATTAATTTGAGGCCTAGATGAGTAAAAGGGCTACTTAGAGTCCAAGTGGATCACTCTCTGGGAAATCATTGATCCCTTGCTTCCCAAATAATTAAAATAATAAATAAGATAAGTAATATAAATTTAGAAGCAAGGAAGACCTGAGTTCATACCCTGATATTAAGTCAATGAATCCCTGGAGGTGTCACTTCTCTACCTTTACTTTCCTCATTTGTAAAGTAGGGATAATAACCGCATTTATCTCATTGTTCCTTGTTTGTTTGTTTGTTTTTGCAGGCAGTGAGGGTTAAGTGACTTGCCTAGGGTCACACAGCTAGTAAATGTTAAGTGTCTGAGGTCGAATTTGAACTCAGGTCCTCCTGAATACAGGGCTGGTGCTTTATCCACTTCGCCACCCCCAATGCTAGCTATTTTTATTTTTAAAAAGGGAAGATTTGCACATTTGTATTAGATGGAGATTTTCCTTTCCCTTGAATAAATGAAATGTTCATTTTCATCTTTGGTGAACTAAAATAGCTTTTACTTTTCAAGATGTGTATGCTTTATTGTTATTTAATCTAAGAAAAACATAAAATTATATTGTGCTTTAAGGTTTGAAAATGGCTTTTCACAATTATAACTCCTTTGATCCTCACAACAATTCTGTGAGACAGGTGTTATTAGTGACTCCATTTTACAGGTGAGGAAACAGAGGCAGAGAGGTTGTGACATGCCCACAGCTAAATATACAGCTAAGTAAGAGCCTGAGGCAGCAATTGAAGTCTGTCTATCTGGCTCCAAGTCTAAGACCCTACCCATTGTGCGCGGCTTATGGAAAAAGTGACTTATTGCCAGCTGTCAATTTTTCTTGAGGTTTTTCATTCCTGGCTCCCAAGTGGGAGTTGGGGGAACTCCTAGTCCCATCAAGGAGATGACTTGGCAAAAGTCACCCAGCTAGTGAGGGGCAGAACAAGAGCTGGAGCCCAGGCTCCTAACTCTTAGTCTACTGCTTTAGGAAATATTTTCCTGGGTTTGTTTGTTTTGTTTTTTAAAAATTTTTCTGGACCTCATAAAGGATCAGGGTTTTGAGGTTCCTTAAGAAAGGCAGCATTGTCCAGGACAAGGCTTAGGAGCAAGCTAAGTAGTGAGCTTCTGAGGATGGTGGGGAGAGGAGCAGAACTGATAAGTACAACCCCTTCCCCCTCCTAAAAGAAATGTTTCCTTTGATTCAGCCCTGGTGAGAACTCTGTTAAGAAGCCTGCTCTCAGCTCTGTCTTCAAAGCCATCATCTGGGGTAGCATCATGGGTAGACTAGGGACCAACCTTCTCCACCAACTGTCAGTCACCTGGAAGGCAAGGTCAAAACTGAAGCAGGGGGACATCCTGAGGGAGAGATGAAGGCAGAGTGGGTCAGCCAAGTCAAGCCACCAGTACCCCCAGGTTGGCCACCCCTCAGCCTCTCATGGAGAAAGACTGGGAACCCGAACACAAGAGCCTTTGAAATAGCAGTGATGAGGGAGCTAGGTGGCGCAGTGGATAGAGCACTGGCCCTGAAGTCAGGAGTACCTGAGTTCAAATCCAACCTCAGACACTCAACACTTACTAGCTGTGTGGCCCTAGGCAAGTCACTTAACCCCAATTGCCTCACCCCCCCCCCAAATTAAAATTTAAAATAATAAAAAAAAAGAAATAGCAGTGCTTCCAGCCCATTGTCCTAGGAAGCCATCATCCTGAGAAGCAACCCCAGTGGAGGGAGAGGCAGCCTGGCGAACGCTCCCCAAACTGCTCCAGTCTTACCTGTTGAACACCCAGAGAGAAAAGTCTTGTCATTAAAGTTCTTGGCATGGTCAAATGGCTCAACGTCAGAAACTGATAGGATTTTATCAGTGGTGCTGCTGAGTCCTATGGACCATGGGACTTTTCCATTTGTTTGTAGCTTCCTTGGGTGCCATCCCCACAGCTAGACTATCAGCATCCTGAGAGCAGAGAGTGTTACTTCTGTTCTTATCCCCAGTGTTATGCATTAAGTAAGTACTTAATGAAGGCTTCATTCACTTGTTGATGGATTCCTTTGAGTCACTAAAAAGCTAATAATCCCAGTAGCTATATAGAGATCTTAAACAGAACAAAGGGGGAAGAGATTACTTTAGAACTAGCTGAAAGAAAGATAGGAGGTGAATAGGGGATGCTTGTGTGGGAAGTGGTGGTGAGGAAGAGAGAAATTCAGAACCTGGAAGGGACAAGGGGAGACAGTAAAGATATTTACAGTGTTTCCATTTTCTCTAGAGTACTGGGCCTGGATTCAGGAAGACCTGAGTTCAAATCCTGCCTCAGACACATTTACAAACTGCCAAGTTATTTAGCCCCTGCTTTCCTCAATTTACCCATCTGCAAAATGAGGAAAATAATACCACCTATTTCTCAAGGCTGTTGTGAGGATCAAATGAGATATTTGCAAAGCACTTTGCACAGAATCTGGCACATGGTGAGTGCTATATAAAATGTTGTTGTTGTTGTTGTTATTCCAAGGGTCTGTGTCCTGTGAAGATTCTGTGGTTCAGTTTTTATAGAAAAAAAAATCACAAATTGGGAACCTCCAAGTCAGTTTGTGGTTCTCTTTCATTCTCTGTGTCTCTCTGTTTCTCTATCTCCATCTCTGTCTCTTTCTCTTTCTTTCTCCCTCTCCCTCTCCCTCTCCCTCTCCCTCTCCCTCTCCTTCTCCTTCTTCCTCTTTTCCTATTCCTTCTCCCTGTGATACTCCCTCTTCTCTCCTTCCTCCTCCTCCTCCTCTTTCTCCTCCTTCCTCTCCCTTTCATTGCTTCTCATTTTCTCTCATAATTCAGGTGGCCTGTTATGATTCGGGTCTCTGATAGCATCATTCAGAAAAGGGCTTTGCCTTTCATTTAAAGGGGGAGTAGGGAGTGGAGCCTGGTATATGAGAAAGCAGATCTGTTTTTTCTCCTAGCTCTGCAACTCCCCGTGGCATCTTGCAGCAAGTCACTTTGATTCTCTGGGTTTCAGTGTCTTTACTATAAAATGAAGGGCTTGAGTTCAATGATCTCTAGTTTCCTTTCCAGCTCCAGGATTCTACCCGATTTACAATTTGGGGTGGGTCTTTTTTTTTACCCTTGTTTAATCTCTTTGATAATGCTATTATAAGGAAGATGTCACTAGCCCCTGCTTTGAATAATGCTTGTGGGTTGCTTGAGTTGGTGTAATTTTCTCTTAACACTCCTCTGTATTTAATGGGATTGGTATCAGAGTCCCAAGTTCTGTGGTTCATCCTCTTAAGCTGCTTAAACTGTGCAACTTGATCTTTCTGAGTCCTGTGTGACAATATTTGAGAGAAGGACATGCTTAGTTCCCACTAAGAGCTTACAGCATGGAAGTTCTATGAAAAAAAGAAAAAAAACCCATAATCTTAATGTGTCCTCATTTTATAGAAGAAAGACTTACAGGGGAAATAAAAGAACTTTTTACCAACTTGGACTAATGCTGACCACAGGCTAAGTTAGGTCTACTCAATGGCACAAGAAAAATAATGTTTGAGCATTTTACTGTATGTTAGTTGGAATATGAAATAAACAGTCCTAAAGCACATGGAAACTTAGAAGTTAAAAGGGAAATTAGGGCTTGTAAGAAGTATAATTATAGCTGGCATTTATATGATGATTTAAGGTTTGCAATTGTAGAGAAAGTGATGATTGCATTGATAGAGTTTTCTCCACTGGGAGTTCCCTTGGCCACTGAAAGTAGCCCATCCTTCATAATGCCTTGCACTTAAGTAGCTAGCAATTGTGACTTTTAAAAGTAATCTATACATAGTAGGCTCTTGATATGTTCTTGTTGGTCACAACGTGCATTTACTATTACTATTATAGCCTTATCGATTAAGAAATCTAGGCATATAGAGATTGAGTTTCCAAGCTTTATAGGTGCTTTATGCCAAAGATTGGACTTGAACTCAGTTCTGTTATCTCCTAACCTGCTATTCTCTTCTTTTTGGCTATGTATTTCAAGCACTGAAACATAAATGATCACAAATACACAAATGGGATTTAAAATACTTCAATTATAACTCCTCCCCACCCTCCTGCCCCCTCCAACACACACACACATACACACACACACACAGAGCAGGAAAATCTGAAAACCTAAAATAAATATTGCTAGTGGACCAAAAAGTCATTCATGTGGAAGTCAAGGGCAAAAGGGAGGCAGCCCAACAAGACTGAAACACTGTCTTTGTATCTCCCCCCCCTCCCTCTTCTTTCCCAGTCTCTGTCTGTCTCTGTCTCTGTCTCTATCTCCCCCTTCTTCTGTTAATCTCCTTGAAGTTCATAACCATTAAAGGACCAGACAAACTATAACTAAATTGAACTAGAGGATAATAGCAAGCCCAGCCATGTATAGCTCTAGAAATCAGAATACATTTCTTTGAAAAGTAGTAGATGTATTCAGAAATCACACTTTTCTAGACATCAAAGGGAGAGAGAAAAAAAAACAAAACCCTAACCCCCAAACAGACTAATTGAACTATTTAATGCGTCTCGGTGAACCTATTTTGACTGCGCAATCTTGTGAGGACTATGGCATAAATCTGTTATAGATATCAATAACTCCGTTCAACTATATAGATTGTAAGGAGTGTGGAAAAATATTGAAATTGATCCCACAGGTGATTTGCAGTGAATTGGATTTTCAGGAAATTGGATTTAAGTGAGGGAGGGCTGTGCAAGGTTACCAACCTCACTCTCTCCTCCAGAGCCATCTGGGTCCAGTGGCAAGATACAAATCAAGATAACTGGAGATGTCCCCAGATGTTTTAGAGCAACTGGGGTTAAGTGACTTGCCCAGGGTTACACAGCTAGTAAGTGAGGTGAGATTTGAATTCAGGTCCTCCCAACTTCAGGGCCAATGCTCTATTCACTGTGCCACTTAGCTGCCCCCAATTATATATGAATGTCGGGAGCAAAGAAAACTGGTCAGGGTTAAAGCCAAATGAGAAAAGATTATATAGCAGGAGATGGTCAATAGCGTAAAATGCTGTAGATGATAAGAATGGAAAAAGATGCCATCGGATTGGACCATTGGCTAATTAGGAAATATTTCTCTCCTTGAGAGAATAGTTTCAGTTGAAAAATGAGTATGGAACCTAAATTATAAAGTGTGCAAGGAAAGTAGAGGAATTAGGTTTAAAGAAAAATTTCCAGATATTTGACTATAAATGAGAGAAAAGGCATGAACAATAGCAGAGTAGGTATTGCATAAACATTTGTTGGAAGGTAAATGAAAAATGATTTTGAATTCTGCTTTAGTCCCTTATTGTATGACCCTGGGTAAGTCACTTAACCTCTACCAGTCCAAGTTTTCTTATTTGTAGAATGGTGATGATAATAATAGCCTTTATCTTATAAGTTTTTTATGCAAATAAAATGAAAATATTATATATAAAATGCTTTACAAACCTTAAAGCATCATACAAATATTAGATATGATGATGATGACTATTATTATTGTTATCTGTAAAGGGGAGAAAATGATACCCATAATGCCCACTTCACGGGGCTGTTCTGAGGTTCAAATGAGATATTTTATCTGCCTCTGTCTCTCTGTCTCTCTGTCTCTCTCCCTATCCCTATCCTTATCCCTATCCCTATCCCTATCCCTATCCCTATCCCTATCCCTATCCCTATCCCTATCCCTATCCCTATCCCTATCCCTATCCCTATCCCTATCCCTATCCCTATCCCTATCCCTATCCCTACCCCTACCCCTATCCCTACCCCTACCCCTATCCCTACCCCTACCCCTATCCCTACCCCTACCCCTATCCCTACCCCTACCCCTATCCCTATCTCTATCCCTATCCCTACCCATCTCTATATATCTACATCTACATCCATATAATCCACCTATCACCTATCTCTTACCTATCTACCTTATCTCTCTATCATCTCTTTAGAAGCCCATGAAAGCATTATCGATTCTTATTATTACTGACCAGACAATATCTATTAAATTACCCATTATGGGCCCAGCATGGTCTATGCAGGCCAAGAAATTCAACTCTATTTTTTGCCCTCATGAATATTTTATAGTCTATTTAGTGAGACAAAAGTAACAATAAAAAAGGCCCTCAAAAGTACAATTCAATAAAAGAATTTGGTAATACCATAAGAGGTATAGCCATTCAGAGATGGGAGAGCTTACTGAGGTCTGGCATAAGCTTCGTTGAAAATTTTGAAGATGGTTTAGGCTGGGAAAGATGAGTACAATTTGTATGGTTAGAGTGGAAGAGGGAGAGCTTCATGGGGAGGAGGGGAGAAGGAAATGCTGGGATTCAGTGAACACCCAAGATTAGCTAGAATGGAAGATCTATGGTGAGGAGTAGTTTAAGAGAAAGATGGAAAAGGAGAGAGAGGAGGGGGAGGAGGGCCTGGGAGACTGATGATTAATATTTTTTGAATTCCATATTTGCATCTCTTTTTGGCATATTGATATCTTGCTTCACTTATTCAAGAAATTGTTTGAGAGTCCACTCTGTGCAAGTCAGGAGGTACCTTGGAAGATGTCAAAGCAAACATGCAGAGCTTGGCAGAAGCTATGAGATAGAGTTTTGGTTTTTTTTTTTTGTTTGTTTGTTTAATGTATAAGGTATTTTATTTTTTCCGTTACATGTAAAGATAGTTCTCAACTTTTGTTTATACAAGCTTTACAATTTCAGATTTTTCTCCCTCCCTCCCCTCCCTCCCCCCCTCCCCTAGACAGCAGGTAATCTGATATAGGTTATATCTATATATCTCTATACATATAGATATATATGAGATAGAGTTTTAAAACAAAAACAAATGGTCCTAACCAAATAGTGTGGCAATAAAAATCATTAGTTATTTAACATTTTTTTTCTCCCTTCATCTCCTTCCCCCTCCAGAATTTTTCTTCAGATGGGTTTGCTATCAGTGATAGAAATGGAATTCATTTAATAAGAAAATCTTAATTGTATCACCATTAATCCTTGTGGGTTGTTCAGTGACTTACATCCTGGTGAGGCCAGAAATCCAGAAACTACTTCCTGTTGCTCTCTGATCATCTATTGTTCATTCCTTTTTTCCCCTACTGTCCCTCCTTCCCGTCAAGAAAACAAAACAAAACAAAACAAAAAAAAATGCTTTTCACCTGTCTCTTTCTCTCCCTGGTTATTAAGACTTCAGAGTAGTTCAGACCAAAGGGGAATGAAGACTTTGAAGGATTTATGATAGTAGACAAGAGGAGACAACAATGAATTACCAAATGAATACAATCCATTGTCCTTTCCCTTAATTTTAAAATTACAATTCTCTTACTTCAAATAGGCTTTGATCTTTAACTAGTCTTTGCAGAAATATAGTTTAGATAATTTGTGTCTAGTTTATATCCTATTGATACAAAACTCAGGTGTACACACACCTACTTATTGGGTTAGCTTCATTTATCATTACCGGATTTTCTTGTCTAGCCTAGGGCTGGGCTGTAAGAGAGACAAAGTGCTTCTACATATGAGTTGCCCTGACAAACGTTTCCTTCCATCATGGCCCTCTATTCGTGTCCTTAAGGGGTTTTCAACTTTTTAAAAACTTCATTTGTGAATTGTGTGTGCAGGTATACGTGCACCTGGGTGTCTTCTGGTTTCTTTCCTATAGGATAAAGTATAAACTCCTTTGTCTGACATTTCACAATCTGGCACCAACTTGTCCTTCCAGACTTACTCCATATTTATTCTCTTTATACAATCTTCATTCTAAACATACTAGTTGATATTCCTCCACAGGCTGCCTCCATGCCTAGAATGCTCTTCCTCCTCATCTCTTGGAATCTTTAGCTCCATTTATTCCTACCACATTGGGAAAAAAACAAACCAAAAAACTAAAACCAAAACCAAAAATCAAACCTTCCCTGGTCTCTCCAGTTGCTAGTCTCCCTTCTCCATTACTTTCTTCTTGCTGTGTGTGTGTGTGTGTGTGTGTGTGTGTGTATGTGTATACACACACACATATGTATCTATGTATATATATGTATGTATATATACACATACATACATGCATATATATATATATATATATATATGGTGGGGCCTTGGGGGTTAAGTGACTTCCCCAGGGTCACACAGCTAGTAAGTGTCAAGTGTCTGAGGCTGCATTTGAACTCAGGTCCTTCTGAATTCAGGTCCCATGCTCTATCCCCTCTGCCACCTAGCTGCCCCCTCTCTGTGTATATTTTATGCTTGCTGTGCATATGGTGTCTTGTCTTCCTTCCCAGTCTCCATGCACAAGAATAAGCCTTCTTTAGGGCAAGAACTAGCTTCATGTTTATATTGGTATCTAGGTACCTGATACGTAGGATCATAGATCCAGAATTGAAAATGAAATTGAAAATGAACCCAGAGGTCATTGAGTCCACGGATTCTTAACATTTCTGGTGCTGTGGATCCAGGGGATAAATAGTTTTACACTTTTTTTCCCTTACTTGCAAACGAAAAATTTTCACATTCTTTTTAAAAAAACTTTGAGTTGCAAATTTTCACCCTCCCTCTCTCCCTTTCCTCCTTCTTTTTGGAGAAGGCAAGCATGGGGCAGCTAGATGGTGCAGTGGATAGAGCACGGGCCCTGGAGTCAGGAGTACCTGAGTTCAAATCCAGCCTCAGACACTTAACACTCAATAGCTGTGTGACCCTGGGCAAGTCACTTAACCCCAATTGCCTCATTAAAAAAAAAAAAGAGAGAGAGAAGGCAAGCAATTTGATATAGATTATATGTGTGCAGTCATGCAAAACATTTCCATATTAGTCATATTACAAAAGAAAATGCAGACCAGAAAAAAAGATAAAAAGGTCTTTGTTCAATCTGTATTCAGACCCTTATCAGTTCTTTCTCTGGAGGTAAATAGCATTTTTCATCATAAGCTCAGTGGAATTGTCTTGGATCATTGTCTTACTAAGAATAGCTAAGTCCTTCACAGTTAATCATCATACAATATTGCTGTTAGTGTGTATGATATTCTTTTCACTGATTCTCGTTTTACTTTGTATAAATTCATGTAAGTTTTCCCAGGATTTTCTGAAACCATTTCTTATAGTACAATAATACTCCACAATCATATGCTACAACTTTTTCAGTCATTCTCCAATTGATGGGCATCCCCTCAATTTCCAGTTATTGCTACCATAAAAAGAGCTTACACACATGTATATGTATATGTATATGTATATGTATATGTATATGTATATGTATATGTATATGTATATGTATATGTATATGTATATGTATATGTATGTATATGTATGTGTATGTGTATATATGTATATATGTATATATATATTTACATATAGGCCCCTTTATTTCCTCTTTTGATCTCTTTGGGGCATAAACCTATGTGGTATTCTTGGGCCAAAGGGTATGCATAGTTTTATGGCTTAGTTTTGTGCTTTTTGGGCATAGTTCCAAACTACCCTCCAGAATGGTTGGATCAATTCACAACTCAACCAACAGTGTATTGGTGGACCTGTAGTCTTGTGCCATTAAAGTGTAGCTCTTTATACCAACCAGTACATATTGATTGCTTGATAACTAATCAACTATATATGAAACATGTACTTGGGCATGAGTAGGAAGAAGATATAGGTCATAGAAGTACTGGAGTCTTTCTCTGGCCTAATTTTAAACATTGCAAATACCAATCAAAATGAAAAAACAACAACAACAATCTAATGCTTTCTCCAGTATATTTATCTCATGTTGTAAACTGGCCAGGATAAAACAACCAGGAAAAAATTTTAATTAAAAAAAAAAAGTCTTTCATGCCTTGAGTCCTATTCTGCTATCTGACCAACACTTGTCTTCCTATAGACAATTAGGCTTATACACTTTGAGGAAGAAGAAAAAGGGGGAGATTGTGGGACCAATGGTCCCACGTGTATAGACCTGACCTGAGACTTATTTGCCCCAGGTGAGCAAGCAAATGATTAATTTAAAATCTGATTTATCTTTTGCCTGAGACTTACATTTGGGGGGTTTCCCCAAACTCTGAATTATGCTTCATTTGTTTTCCCCCCAGTAGCACTGACTTTCTTCACTTTATTTTTGTCTTACTATTTCCACCAAGGTTGACCCCTGTTGCTTTTCTTCCTCTCTCTTTCCCTCACTTCCCTTCCCTCCCTCCTCTCTCTGTTTCCTTCCTCTCTCCCTTCCCTCTCCCCTACTCTCCTTCTCCTTCTTCTCCTCTTCCCCTTCTCTTTTTCTCTCCCCTCAATTGAGGATGTCAATTGATATAGTTCATTTAAAAAAAGGTATTTATAGACATTTTTATATAGACATTATAGAACCTTGTACTTTAGGGAAAAACAATTGGCAATATGTGAGCTTCATTAGGAAGTAATAAAAATCTTAGCAAAGAAATGGAATCAATTAATATTTCTATTTTGGAAGAAAAGGGAAAAGCTTTATTCAATTAAAATCCACATTTTACCAAATTACATTCATTATTGACCTGCTGTTTATAAACAAAGGTGACAGTCCTTATTTACTTTATTGCAATTTATACCTTCCTACAATTCCTATACTCCTCTTCCCTTTTCCCCTCCCCCAATGATTAGATTTTTCCCTATTACTAGTGTATTGGATTCCTGTAACCTGTACAGTATTATCCACAGTTGACATATATTCATGAAAATTATTTGGTAAATAACCATTATGAACCTAGGCCTGGATAGATTCTCTATAAGAGCTAATGAATACTTAACACATTCTTTAGAGAGCAAGGATCCCTATATAAGGTGTTAATAGGTATCTAACAACTTTAGAGATGCTTCCTGTCCCAAACTAACATGGAGGAGGGAGTTGTAATGACTTTTTTGAGACAGCTTTGTTTTGTGTAGGATGTGAGGAAAGTCTAACTAGCTACCTTAATTGAAATGTGCCTTGTTATTATCAATATGCATATAAATTTTAGTCACCTTAAGGTGTTTAGGTATTTGGTAGGTATTAAATGTTTGTAATATACAGCATAGTTACCATTTTCCTGAAAAAATGAGCATAAAACCAGACGTGGTAGTATAAGTCTGTAATCTCTTCTATTAAGGTGGGCTAACATTGTTTGAGATATTTGAACTATTGTGGGCTATGCTGATCATGTCCTGATTAAGTTTAGCATTAAAGCCTAGGTAAGGAAGGAGATCCACTTTTTTTTTTTTTTTTTGCAGGGCAATGAGGGTTAAGTGACTTGCCCAGGGTCACACAGCTAGTAAATGTGAAGTGTCTGAGGTCAGATTTGAACTCAGGTCCTTCTGAATCCAGGGCCAGTGCTTTATCCACTGTGCCACATAGCTGCTCCACTCTTTAAAAAGAAAATTGGGAAATCGAAGGAATGCACATCAATAGGGCAATGGCTAAACAAATTGTGGTATATGAATGTAATGGAATACTATTGTGCTGTAAGAAATGATGAACAGGAGTTCAGAGAAACCTGGAAGGACTTACATGAACTGATGCTGACTGAGAGGAGCAGAACCAGGAGAACATTGTATGATAACAGCAGCATTGTATGATGAACTGTGGGGATAGACTTGACTCTTCTCAGCAATGCAATGATCCAAAACAGTTTCAAAGAACTCATGATAGAAAATGTTCTCAACATCCAGAAAAAAGAACTGTGAAATATGCATGCAGATTGAACCATACTGTTTCTACTTTTGGACTGTTTTTTTCCTTCTTTTTTGGGGGGTTTTTCCCTTGTGCTCTGATTCTTCTTTCACAGGGTGACCAATGTAGAAATATGTTTAATATGATTGTACATATATAACCTATATCAGACTGCTTTCCATCTTGGGGAGGAGGGAGGGAAGGGACGGTGGGAGAAAAAAATTTGGAACTAAAATTCCTGTGAAAACAGATGTTGAAAACTATACTTATATGTTACTGGAAAATAATAAAATACTTTAAGATTAAAAAAAGAAAATCAACATCAATCAGTAAATCTAGATTCCTTAAAGATGAACTTGCTGTAATTTGTGATGACTGTGATTTGGCTCTGTATTGATGCAGCAAACCCTTCCTTTTCTATAAACAAATCTGAATGACAGTCATTGGTTAAATAATTTTATGTCAACATATTGTTGATTGAATTTATGTGAATGCTGTCCTTGAAGGCATTTTTGGTACCATCCTTGAACCATAGCCAACTCCATTTGCAGGTAAAACAATTATGTTTACATATAATGTGCCTAATGGAATATGCCCATTTCCAGCCTTAACTATTGAAGTGTGAGATGCTGCCTCCTCTGGAAATATATCTTAAACTATTTATCTGAGAAAGGATTAATTTTTTTTTTAGAATTGAATGAAAGCATTTGCATATGGATTCATCTTTTATAGATACACTGAAAGCATTTTCAGAATGTTGCTAGTAGCACACAGGGGAAATGGAGGTAATTTGTACTTCTTTTTAGTTCTTCCTCAATGTCTCTGTATTTTGAAACCTTTTTCTTCCATGTGGTTTGGAGTCTTGCCAGTTTGATATGGTACCACCTATTAAAAATAGTATTTATATATTTTTGTTGAACCATCATTGCATCCAGAGGATGTTGGGCCACAGTTATACCTGTGATAATGCCCACGTTCTAATAAAGTTTATTTGTCAAATTCTTAAGGGCATATAGAGATTTGTATTTATAGTACAGGAATTTATTGTCTCTTGGTTTTATGGATAATGAACACCTAATGTATAATTCTGGTCACTTGGCTATGTTAAGGGCTAAAATTCTAGCTTGTCTGTCTAAAATATCTAATGAGTGGTCGCCAATAAATTATAAACTTTAGCAAGAGTTAGACTTTTAAGCATTTATTAAGGAGAATAAGAATTTGGTAAAGAGAGAGAAAAAGGCCTAGATTCCTATCTATTAAAGGGAGAGCACATTTCTAGCTCCGCTCTCCACCAGAGTCCAGAGGAAAGAGCCCGAGACTGAGCGCCAGTCTCTTCCTTCCTCCTCCCACTAGTCCGCGTCACTTCCTGAATCCTGAAGAAAAGACTCCTGGTCTTGCCCTCAAAGACCTTCCCTTCATGGGCAGAACTCTTCTACAGTAAGTATCCAGCAGGTGGCATTATTCCAATCGTTACAGTCCCCCCTGTTGTTCCTCAAGAAACAAAATGTTTCCTTGACGGAACAGTAAAAAGAATATAATAACTATTGCTAACTAATAATATGTGAACAACAATATAGAAAAGGAAGAGAGAAAAGTTTTGTCCAGAGGGGCGATTTTTTTTTTTTTTGTCCTCATGAACCGACGCTTTGACATTAGTCTTGCAAAGGGAGGGCCTCTGCAGAGAATACATGTTACAGATGGTGTATATTATAACAGAAAGAGAAAAAAAAACAACAAAAACAACAAATCAAAACTGTTCATTTAAAGTCTCTGAAAGTCTTTTTTCAGATGTCCTCTAGGTGTAGTCGTGGAATGGAAGTCTTTACAGGGGTTGATGTGTGGATGCTGGTAATCAGCCAGGAAAATTTCCTACAAAATTGAACTTAACACAACTTTAAAATAGCTTTGTCAATAATCAAATCAAACAATGAAAGTTCTCAAAAACATGTCTAAGGGAATTCAGAATCTTAGTTGTTACACATGAAACATATAATAAAACAAAAATTGAAACATTCTTTAAAATTATAATCTTACTATAGTCCCCCCTCATGGAGGGTAATTGAGAAGACAATTGCTGCAATATTAATTAATAAAAATAATTTTTATCTTTGTTTTATCACTTTTTGCATCATCTGCCTAATTATCCTCATGCCATTATGAGAAATTTAAAAATCTAATATAATTGGTAACAGGTGTCAAGGCCAAATTCAACACTGTATTTATCATGACACCTGAGATAATTATGGGGGTTACCATAAAAGAACAGAGAAATGATGGGATATGAGCATTCCCACACTTGAGCAATATGTACTGCCCATACAGTATGCCAGGCTTAAAATAGGTGGATGGAATATACGTCCATGCCACCGAACATATTGGAGGAAACTGAGTCAGAATCAGATCCATGGGATTAAGATGTCCATGGCATCAGGCATATAGGAGGGAGCATAGAAGCCAGGTGTAGGAGTGAGATGGGTGGGATGAATACTTCCAGCCATCTGTACAATATTGTGGGGAAAAATAAAATAAAATATTAAACCAAGAGAATCCAACCTCAACATTTGTCAAAAGCCGTTCTCTCAGCTATACCTTGACTTCATGCATGTCTCCCCTCATGTGACAGTTCAGTGTCTGCTCTTGCATGTATTCCTCTTGTGATTGGATGGCACCTTGGCCAACTGGCATCTGATAACTCAGAATAAAGGCAATTAATGTCTTGAATGATAAGTTCCCATAATCCAAGTCTCATATGGATTTAAAATTGAGGATAATAAATGATTGCAAAAAATGTGAATACATCTTGACTCAAAATATAATATATAATTATGCAACAATTTCAAATAATACCCTTTTTTTTACTTAGTATACAATTACTTTTGTGAAAAATCTGAACATATTTAAATACAAGTTAAAGCACAACACAATCTCAAAGACAACTTTTACAAATGTTCCCCTCTTTTTTTTTTTTTTTTGGAATATGCTTATCAAAAATAATACTTCTAGAATCAATTTACACTTGCCATGGCAAACAATTTGCTAGGGAAATGCTTTAAAGAGTTTGATCAAATAATCAGTTGAGAAAAAATAACAAAAACAAACAACTCAGAATATGGGAGCACAATACTCCTAGAATTAACATTGTATTATGAAATCAAAACCATCTCTCAATTTTTTTTTAATTAGATAAATGAATAGAAGAAAATACACATGGAACAATAAAAAAACAGTGAAATTCAAACTAAGGAAATCTAAATGAGCATGAATTTAATATTAATAAGAGTATTATAAAATATAAACTTGATCACATGACTATAAAAAGCTTTTACAAATATTCTCCTTGTTTTAAAAACTAAGTATGACACAATCTCAAAAGCATGAAAATCTCTATGAAAATAAACCCATACCATTAATTTCAAAATGTATATATAATAGCACAGAAATCCTATGTAACCTCTGAACTGATACTATTACTCTGAGTGAATTCAGAACACTTTTGATTCCGATATCTAAAATCCCCAATACTCATATCAATACCTTGCTGTTTACTTCTACATTTCCGTAAAATATATATACTTCCATGGCAAAAGAAGCGGAGTCTTGAACTATGGTGATGATTGTCATTCTCATTCAGCTTAAGGTTTTCTTCTTTAACCCCTCTATATTGTCTGTCAGTGTTTTCACCATACAAATGCTTTATAAGATTACTAATTAAAGACAAAAGCAGGTTAGCAAAATTATGAACAAAACAAGCATATCTGGAATTTAAAGGGCTTTCTAAGGTTGTCTCAGAAGCACAGCCAGGCTGGGAAAGGGCTGAGCCTGAAGCTGCAAATGTAGTTAGAGAAAGTTGAGCATGCGCATCAGTTCTCTGGACTTCCCAGGCCAGGGAAGCAATGGGCTTGGCCATGGGAGGAGTAGAGGGTGGGGTCTGGGGAGGAGGGGAGGGACCAGCACAATTTGAATCCGACTTGATTTTGAACTCAGGCCTGGATTCCTCTTCCCCCACTTTGCCTCCAGGTGCTAGGGGATTAAAAGCTTCTAGAGGGTGGGTCATTGCCTCCAGGCATGCAAAATTAAAGCAACAATTACTGTTAGAACTGGGAAAAGCTGCGGGAATCTCTTCAGGTTTCTCTGAAAAAGCATGGTTGGGAGAGGGAGAGATATTTCCTTGTGTGAGTAAGTTGCTGGCTCTTTTAACAAAAATAAAAAGAAAAATAGAAAATCCACAAAAACAAAGCATTAACATGATCTTATCTCCCATTTGTCTGGTTAAACAGACTAAAATCAAAAATAGGATAATTAGGGAGTTTAAAAGGTCCATTTGAAAAAATTTAAAGGAAAACACAGCCAGTACACCAGTACTTAGCAGTTAAAGGGAGAGGGAGGGGAAATTTCTTACCCAACCAGAAGATCAGAAGAAGACTAAGGGTTAGCTTTCCTCTTCCTGGTCAGCCATCTGTTAAGGGCTAAAATTCTAGCTTGTCTGTCTAAAATATCTAATGAGTGGTCGCCAATAAATTATAAACTTTAGCAAGAGTTAGACTTTTAAGCATTTATTAAGGAGAATAAGAATTTGGTAAAGAGAGAGAAAAAGGCCTAGATTCCTATCTATTAAAGGGAGAGCACATTTCTAGCTCCGCTCTCCACCAGAGTCCAGAGGAAAGAGCCCGAGACTGAGCGCCAGTCTCTTCCTTCCTCCTCCCACTAGTCCGCGTCACTTCCTGAATCCTGAAGAAAAGACTCCTGGTCTTGCCCTCAAAGACCTTCCCTTCATGGGCAGAACTCTTCTACAGTAAGTATCCAGCAGGTGGCATTATTCCAATCGTTACAGCTATTTCTTTTTATGTATTTAGCAAATGCCAAGTATTTGTAACCCACAGTAACATATTGTAAACATCCCATCATTTTTATAGGTTTTTTCAATGTTTGTATTGATCAGTAATCCCTAGCTCCTTAAGAATGAGATTCCTGATAGTAGTGATTTGATTTTGTGTTCCTATCAGGAGCCCTTCTATTTCTTTAAACAAATTCCCTTGATTTGACCAGAAAACTTGGTCATTCAGTAGATGCAACACTGGCCATGTCTACCTGACTAGGTAGAACTGAGTTCAAATTTTGCCTCAAACTCTTGACCTTGGGCCTCATTTTCCCCAACTGTGAAATGGGAATTATAATAGCACCTACCTCACAAGATTGAGATAAAATAAGATAATATTTGTAAAGTGCTTAGGCAATTAACAAATACTTCTAGCCTCCTTCACTATTTTATTTTTATTTTTTAAAAAATAATAATGAAAACAAATAATTTTTATTGAAAACTTGTTGGTTGAGCTCACGTAGATATTGCCTAAGGACTTTGAAGAAGAGGTAGGGTTTTCAATGTTGGAGATAAGGGCAGGGTGGCATGATGGAAATGGAATTCTGGGAAAAGGAAAGGATATGAACAGAGGCAGAATAACCACCCAATAAGAATGGGGGAAATTGGTGTTTGGGAAATTACCACTAATAGCTATAATAATAATAATAATAGTTAACATTTATATAACACTTTAAGGTTCTGGGAAGGGCTTTATAAATAGCATCTCATTTGATCCTCACCATGACCCTGTGAGGTAGATGCTGTTATGATCCCCATTTTATAGATCAGGAAATAGATGGAGAAATATTAAGTGATTGATTTGCCCAAGGTTGTAGAGCTAGGAGGTAGCTAGGTGGTTCTGTGGATAGAGAACTGGGCCTGGAGTCAGGAAGATTTGAGTTCAAATCTGGCCTTAGACACTTACTAGCTGTATGACCCCAGGCAAGTCCCCTAACCTCTTTTTGCCTTAATCCACTGAAGAAGGAAATGGCAAACCACTCCAGTATCTTTGCCAAGAAAGCCCCATGGACAGCATTGACATTCAATGGACATCATGAAGAGTTGGATATGACTGAACAACTGAACTACAAAAAAGCTAGTAAGCATCTGAGACAGAATTGAATCTAGCTCATTCTGATTTTAAGTCCTGTTCTCAACTGAATCTACTGCCTAACTACCTCTAAGCCAGTTTGGCCACTAGAGAATGACATACATATAGGAGAATATTGGGAGCAGGCGTGTGCTGGGGCCATCTCTTTCTTAGTGTCTCTAGAGAGCTGATTGTTTTGTTTGTTTTTATTTTTTTAGTGGGCAATGAGAGTTAAGCAACTTGCCCAAGGTCACACAGCTAGTAAGTGTCAAGTGTCTGAGGCTGGATTTAAACTCAGGTCCTCCTGACTCTGGGGCTGGTGTTTTATCGACTGGGCCACCTAGCTGCCCCCGATTAAGTTTTGTTTGTTTGTTTGTTTGTTTTTGGTTTTTTTTGCTCAGGGCAATGGGGGTTAAGTGACTTGCCCAGGGTCACACAGCTAGTAAGTGTCAAGTGTCTGAGGCCAGATTTGAACTCAGGTACTCCTGAATCCAGGGCTGGTGCTTTATCCACTGCGCCACCTACCTGCCCCCGATTAAGTTTTTAATGTGAATGTTTTCACCTCAGAAATCAGCAAATGCTACAAATCAAGGCTTGATTTATTGTTTTGCTGATTTCCTACCTTTAAGAAAGTGATGGAGAAAATATTAATAATGAAGATTAAATTTGAAATTGTATTGTATTGTGTAGGGGCAGCTAGGTGGCACAGTGCATAAAGCACTGGCCCTGGATTCAGGAGGACCTGAGTTTAAATCTGGCCTCAGACACTTGACACTTACTAGCTCTGTGACTCTGGGCAAGTCACTTAACACCAATTGCCTCACAAAAACAACAACAACAACAACAAAAAGTGTATTGTGGGTACAATTCTCCCCACCCCAAACAGCCAGTTGTTAAACATTTACCACCATGCTTCTCATTACAAAATCAAGTTGGAACATTCTAAGAATTATGTGCATATTGCAAATGGCAAATTAAATAACATTTTGTTTCCAAGAGACTATAGAGCAATCTCTTAGAGGTCATTTTTAGCTCTTTGTATATTAATGAGTTTCTAGTAGTTGTGCTTATAGCTTATCCTGATCAGTTCCAGGGCCAAATTCTAAGGATATTTGAAATATTAGCTTGAAATGCTCCTATCCCATTCCTATCAAAGGGTAGGATTCGAGGCAGGGGTTATTATTTCCTATTTTACAGATAAAGAAACTGAGGTTCAAAGCAATAAAAATAGCTTGCCCTAGGTCACAGAGTTAGCAAGAGTTGGAGCAGGGTCTTAAACTCTGGTTTTTTTGATGTCCTTTGTCCTCCACACCAGGGTACATTGTGAAGTCATGGGAGTGGGTAGAATCATAGAAACAGAGAATATAGAAATTTAAAGAGAAGAGGACCTATGATGGCATCTCAAAAGATGCCTAAAAAGGTGTAATGGAGGCTAAAATGAAATTAATGGTTAACATTTAAGGTGTGTAAAACATATATCTATTATCTAATTTGCTCCAAAGGTATGTTTGTTTGTTTTACCTTTGATTCAAAACAAGGAGGTAGAAAACAAGCCTCTATTTTTAGAGGAACCCCTGAAATGTAGCTCCTTGAACTATATTTAAACCAAAGGTACAGTAAGTAGCTATGCAATGAGGATTCCAGGGCACCAGGAAGGATTCACCACTCCCCTGGTCTCTGGTACCTGAAATCACTCCTCAGAGAAGGTAACTGCTATTCCACAGTTGAGCAAGACTTAAAATGCTAATATACCTGAGATGAGGCAATGCATTGAGATGACACAGATTCCATTTTGAGAGTGCATTTTATATAGGAGAAGCAGAAATGATAGGAAAGGAGGGAAGCAAAGGCAGGGAGAGCAGATGTTTCCAAATTCAGGAGACTGCAGGAGGGAGAGAATGGCTGTAAAATGGAGTCTTCCTGTCCTCCTTATTCTTCCTCACCCCACATATCCAGCTGATTAATGGATCTTGTCATTTCTTTCACCATAATACCCCTCACATCTGACCCTCTCTGTCTACTCTCACAGCCATAATTTTAGTTCAGGCCCTTATTCCATCTTTCCTGGATTCTTACAGTGGCCCCCTAATTGTTATTTCTGTCTACTTTAAAGCTCTCCTCACTCTAATTCATCCTCCATGTAATTGTTGAAGTGATTTTTCTTTAGCAAACGTCTGGCCATGTCATTCTTCAACTGAGTAAACCCCACCGACTTTAGAATGAAATGTAAACTCTGCTTGGCTTTTAAAGCCCTTCAGAACTTGCCCTTGGTCTATATTTCTGGCTTCCTAATACACTGCTTCCCTCTTTGAATTATTATAGTCCAACTATACGGTGCTCTCTGTTCTTCACACATACCACTGTATATCATATCAGCCATTTTCCATTCCTTCAATCCTCTCTCTTTTCACTTCTATCTCTTGGGATCATTGGTTTCTTTCAAAATTCAGCTGAGAGACAATTTCTATTCGATGCCTTTCCTGATCTGAAGTGCTAGTGAACTCTCTCCCTAATTCCCTTATATTTAATTATCTTCTACTTATTTTGCATTATTTTGTATATACCACCTCAAGAATGTACAATAATAACTAATCACTGCAATACTCTACACATATTATCTCATTTGATTCTACCCCTTTGACCTTTATTTTATCCTTATTTCTCATGTACACCTATTCACCCTTTTGTATATGAGGAAGAAGTATGCCCAGAAAGTGCAGAAGACGAACAAAAATATTTCATTTTTCATGTTTTCCTCTTTTAAATGCTTAGCAAGAAATTTAAATGCTTATTAAATTGTTTTTTTGTTTTTGTTTTTGTTTTTTTTGGTGAGGCAATTGGGGTTAAGTGACTTGCCCAGGGTCACACAGCTAGTAAGTGTCAAGCGTCTGAGGCCGGATTTGAACTCAGGTACTCCTGATTCCAGGGCCAGTGCTCTATCTACTACACCACCTAGCTGCCCTGTGCTTATTAAATTGAATTGAATTTGTCTTTCCTTTCCTATCTGTGTTTCCCAACTACCAAATGCATCTATATAATTCTCACCTTTAACAAAACATGTCTAGTTATTTGTATCATGCTAAAAGACCATCAAGATGGTTTTTTATTTGTGGTGATGAATTTTCAGTTACCTATGTGCTATTTTATTTGGCCTCTCAGTGTGGAGTGGTCCACCTTCTTTTCAGATGACAGAAGGCTTCCCAAGTCCAAACTATACCCAGAACCTTAAATGAGTTAACTCAAGATGGATGTTGTAGAGGCTTTCCATATTTGGCTTGATGTTGGCACTACTTAGGACAGGAAGGTGATCTGCCAAACAACCTGCCTCAAAGCTAATAAAGATGGTGCCAACCAGAAAATCAATTTTAAGATGGGAAAAGCATAGCCCAGTTCATACCATTGGCCCTGGAAAATGATTCCTACTAGGGGCTGTGAATGTTCAGGGCTTTGCCACATCTTAGCAGGTACCTAGTTCAGCATGTTGGGGATCCTTGCAGCCAATACAGTTCGAGTACAGTGAATTTCCACCTCAAAGTTGGTATGAAATATTACCCTACTATTAAAGAGTAACACCTTATCATTCATCAGAACTGATCCAAATGATACAAATCAAATGATTGGTAGTTTCCAAATAGCAGGACAGTATATCTGAGTTTTGTACATATAGAAGAAGATTGAATTAATCTGAAGCTTTAAAAATACTCTTTCCAATAGGTAGAAGATTTGGGATTGGTATGAGTGCAGGGAGCATTGATGAAATAATGGATTTATCAAAATATTAAGTATTAGGCCAGCCAGGCTCAGCTTTCAACCAGTAGACAGGCAAGCCCAGCTATTAATCACAGTTATCACAGTAAGGTGGCACAGTGGATAGAGAACTTGACCTGGATTTAGGAAGACTCATCTTCATGAGTTCAAATCTGGTCTTAGATACTTACAAGGTGTATGACCCTGGGCAAGTCACTTAATGCTGTTTGCTTCGATTTCCTCATCTCTGAAATGAGCTGGAGAAGGAAATGGAAATCCACTTTAGTATCTTTGCCTAGAGAACCCCAAATGGCATCATAAAGAGTTCAACAAAACTGAACAACAACAACTCAATAAGAAGCTAATTCAGTTAAATATTGATTTTTTTCACCCAGATATCTAAGCACTAAGATAGTGTTTTATTCTTTATACTTGTATTCCAAGCACCTAGCATCCTGCCTGACACACAGTGGTACCTTAATAAATGATGCCTCCATGATACCTATCTGAGTGATCATTATTATCATTTAGGAGTTATTCTTTTGGATCTCAAAACCATTTAGACTTTGATGTTAAAATACATGTTAAAATGTTAAAATACATAACGTTATAAGGAATATGAGTTGTCTTTTTTTTTAAAGTCTAATAAGAGTGGAGATTAGCTAAAAGCTGAGAATAAGGCCCTTGTGACAGGAATCTGGGTGTTAAAGGAGAGTAGGCATCAGGAAAGAGAAGGGGATGTAAGGAGATATCAAAGACAAATTGTGCCTGCTCCACAATTTGTCAGGAAGTTGGTATTCCTTGGTAAGGGGACAATCTAGTTCATTTGTTAATGAAGTTGATTTAGATAACTGGGTTATAAAATAGCTGTTATGGGGGATTTTTTTTATTTCCACTTTAGATCCAAGATCATACTGGTATGGTTATTTCAACTTTGCTAACTACAAAACAGCCACTTTATCTCTCTGCCCACCACCATTTTTCATATAAGGAAATGAACTTACTACACTGGTAGAAAGTAACAGAGTTGTCCCCTGACTCCAAATCTTGTATACTTTCCATGACAACATAAAACTGTATTTGGTAGAAAACCTTTAAATTAAGTCAACATATACTTTCATTCTTGTTGATTTGATTCAAGGGTAGATATATGAAATGTCAGAATAAAATATATATGTATATATATCTGTATCTCTTTGTATAAACTAGTGTTAGGCAGCTAGGTGGCATGGTGGATAGAGCACTGGGCTTAGAACCAGAAAGACTCCTTTCCCTGAGTTCAAATCTGGCCTCTGACACTTACTAGCTATGTAACCCTGGGCAAGTCACTTAACCCTGTTTGCTTCAGTTTCTCATCTGTAAAATGATCTGGAGAAAGAAATGACAAACCACTCCAGTATCTTCGGCAGGAAAACCCCAAAATAAGGTCACAGAGTCAGACACAACTGAAATAACTCAATAATGACATTAACTATATAACTATATAAATTTACAAAAATATTTATAGAAGGGATTATAAAAAACTGGAAATAAAATGTGTCCAATGATTAGAGAATGGCTATATAAATTATATTTAAAGGTAAATGGGGGTCAGCTAGGTGGCACAGTGGATAAAGCATCAGCCAGGGATTCAGGGGGACCTGAGTTCAAATTAGGCCTCAGATACTTGACACTTACTAGCTGTGTGACCCAGGGCAAGTCACTTAACCCTCATTGCCCCACAAAAATAAATAAATAAATAAATAAATAAACGAATGAATGAGTGAGTGAGTGAAGAAAGAAAGAAAGAAAGAAAGAAAGAAAGAAAGAAAGAAAGAAAGAAAGAAAGAAAGAAAGAAAGGTCATGGGATATTACTACAGTGTGAGAATGAATATGAAAAAGTCAGAGAAACATAGGAAAACTTGTACAAAAATGATGCAGAGCTAAAAGAACAATACAGACTACAAAAATATGGCTGCTAAAGCAGGTATAGCAAGGGCAAATGGGTTTAGAGGAGCCATTCTAGGGAACATACTTTCAGAGATGCCCTGAAACTTCTGGTGACTCCAAAGACATGGTGACTCATTGCTTATGATTTTTGGATATAATGGATTTCCTGGCTTTTCCAGCCTTGTGGTGACTCCAATGTGTAGGGAAGGATGAGTTGTCTCTCTCCTGGAATGAATCATGGTAACCTCACCTATATGGCAGCTATAGCAAAGGGTAGCTTGCACTGGGGGCTCTGGCTGATTATACCTCTTGGAAAGGGGAAGCAAAATGTTATTTAGAAAATACATAACATGGGGGCAGCTACATGGCACAGTGGATAAAGCACTGGCCTTGGATTCAGGAGGACCTGAGTTCAAATCCGGCCTCAGACACTTGGACACTTACTAGCTGTGTGACCCTGGGCAAGTCACTAAACCTTCATTGCCCAGCCCCCTCCCCCAAAAGAAGATACATAACAGAGAAACTCATGTAAAAAAAAGGAAAGGGGGGCAGTGTAGCGTGATTTTATGAAGTCCAGTGACTTCAGTGACATTTTTCTCTTTATGCCTTGCTACAAGGCAAGGAAAAGACACAGTTGAGTAAAATAGGGGTGCTCATGAAGCTAATTGGGCTTGCTAAAGAAGCAATTTAACATTTTTTTCTGTTAGAGATAAGATCAAAGATTAAATAAAGCTGTCTCTATTGATGAAGACTTGGTTAGTGGTCTAGACAAGATTCTGTCAGGCCAAGAATGGTTCACAGTGCACTTTACTCAACTCTAGGGAAAAGTAAGGATCCATTAAGCAGTGCTTGAAAACATTTAAAGACCAGTAAAAACAAACACACAAACAAAACCCCAGGAAAGTAATTGTTGCCAGGTGTTTGTATTTCGTGACAATTATTTTCAAATTATATATCATACTTGAATATAGTGTTCATTATTGTTTATTGAGTTATTCAATAGTAACATTCTTTGTTAGAAAGGCATATTTCAGTGTAAATGTACACTGTACTCACTTTGCTCTTAATCATATCTACAGGAAGTGTAGCTGTTTGGATCACGAAGCCTTATGTCAGGCACCACTATTTAGGTGCCCTAATGCAGGACCATTATAAATGGCATTATCCCAGAAATGTTGCATATGAGCTTTCTGAGTACTTTTATTCTCCAAATTAGTGGGATGGCAGCAGAACAAAGATTTTCCTGAATCCAGGCAACATTTTATCATAAAGGGCAGTGTAAAGTAATGGAAAGATGCCATGGACCATTCATAATTAGTGCTGGGCTTCATTTCATGAGACTTTTTTTTGGGAGGGGGGACGCAATTGGGGTTTAGTGACTTGCCCAGGGTCACACAGCAGATTTTAACTCAGGTCCTGCTGGCTTCAGGGCCAATGTGCCACCTAGATGCACTTGTTTCATGAGACTTGAGTTCAGATATTTTCTCTATATGTTATTTATGACTCTGGGCCAATTGCTTACCCTTCCTGGCTGTTTTCCCATTAGTGATAAAAGTGACAACACCCAACAACCAATGAGGTGTTACAGAGAAAAAGTTTTTTTTGTTTGGTTTTTAAAGTAAAACTCATAGTGCAATATGCATGTGAGTTATTACCCTATTCAATGCACACTAAAAGAGGGAAGTCCTAGATCTGACTACCCCCACCCTGGAACATCAGGTTAGAAGGCAGATATAATTGTTGAGTAGTCAAATCCAGTAAGCTTATTTTTCAACATAGTGGAGAGTTTGTGCATTATAAAACCAACATTTCCATAACACTTTAGGGACTAAAATTTGCTTGCCAAGTAATATCCTTGTGAGATAGATAGTGAAAGTATTTATATAGCTTGGGGCCCCTGACTTGGGAGTTAAAATATCTTTTCTAGAATCATATCAGAGTTGGGGCTGCAACTCAAGTCTCTTGAGTTCCAAGCCTAGCATTCTTTTCAGTATACCACAATTCTATAAGAACTATTGTTTTATAGCTATGGGAGATGGCATTAAATGTTTGAGTTTCACTGGATGACAACAGACATGTCCAATCTTCATAGTTTGTTGTTTATGTGATATGGTCATCTAGTTATGCAAATGCATTAATTTCAGAACCTAAACTATTATGGTTGTTTTGGGAATAATGTCTACAGCCATGAAAGATTTGAAAAGATAATTTTTTTGGGTGGGGCAATGAGGGTTAAATGACTTGCCCAGGGTCACACAGCTAGTAAGTGTCAAGTGTCTGAGGGTCGGATTTAAACTCAGGTCCTCCTGAATCTAGGGCCAGTGCTTATCCACTGCATCACCTAGCTGCCCCCTGAAAAGATACTTTGGCCTTATTTGAACAGTGAGGTAAAGAACTGACCTAATAGCTACAAGTATATAAGAGGTAAATGACTACTTTTGGATCAGAAGTATGGAGAAAGGATGGAATGAGGCATCTGAGAAGAAAGTCAAATATTTTAGTGAAGTCCACCCCAGTAGCTTTACTTCTGGCCATTTTTATTTTAAATTTGTTCCTTTTGTTTTGTTCTCTCCTCTTTGATGACTGTATCATGCTTTATTGTTTTTTAAGATAGATATAACTGCTGCTGGATTCAACTCCAGGAAACAAGGTGAAAGGTGGTTGAAGAGGGATTAATGTAAACATTAAATAATTACCTTGTTCAGTGGTCCACTAATTAAAAATGTCAGTGGCTATTTAGCTCAAGCAATTGACTGTTGTTCACCCTTCAGAATGATGAGTGGTTTTAGATAGGTGAATGAAAATTCATCACCATAAATGAAAAACCACTTTGAGGTGTCTTTCATGTAATGGAATTAGCCCAATGCAAAGGACTGCACATTTTTTGTTAAAAGGTGAAAATTATATAGATGCCTTTAGGTAGCTGGTAAACTCACAGATAAGAAAGGAAAGACAAATAAATTCAATTCAAGTAATAAGCATTGAAGTTTCTTCTAAGCACTGTCCTAAATGCTCTGGGGGAGGGTTGGGGAGGGGGAAGAATCTGGGAAGGAAAAGACGAGCTCTGGCCTTGTTATTAGAAAATCTGGATTTGCCTTGTGACTGTAATACTAATAACTATGAATCTGTAGAGAAGTCACTTAACCTTAGCCTCAGCTTTCTCATCTGTAAACTGGGACAGGACCTTTCTCAAAGGGTTATTGTGAAGAAAGCACTTTGTAAACCTTAAAGGGATCTACAAATATGAGTTGTAATTCTCAAAGAATGTCAGGCTTTGTCTGGCCCAATTAGTGAGTGGGTGGGTTGACTTTATGACTAAGTGACTCTGAGAACTCAGACTCACAGAGAACTAAGGAAATATGCATTTTAGAATCAACTTTCACCTTTGAGTCCTTTTTTCCTTAGATATTTTGTTTTAAACTTGAAGCTTAAAGCCAGTAAACATTTGGTGAAGTGAGTGAATAATTGAAAGGCATATAAAGTCCTTGGTTTCTTAAATGTCTGTTTGGCATTATAGTAAGTGTGGAAGAATTGGTGAGTGAAGATAAAGAACATTTGTGAGTGGCTTAGGGAAGGTGGTGGGGCACAAGCTTTCTGGGTGCTGGTCATCAACTGGCTGTTCTGCAATCTGACCTTAAGCCATCCTAAACTCTGTATGGTTTGTGTCTGTAAGCACTGCTGAAAACTCCTTAATATTTTAGCTTCTAGTACAATTTTTCATTCCTGGATTTTTAAAGTCCTCATCCAATCGACCATGTTTTAATGCAAACACTCATTGCAAAAAAGAAAAAAAAGTACAGCTGTGCTGGTCCATTGTAAATGACTGTCCCAGCTGTTGGACTATTATGGCTAGTCTCTTCTTAGCAACCCTGAGAAGGCTTAGAGGAGGTTCTATTCTATAGCGTGGAGGCTTGCTGAATAACTGATATAAACTAGATGAATAAGTCTGAATAGCCACCAACAACTGGGAGGCGACAGATAACATTTTCTTTCCTGGCCTCCTTGTTTCAGGATATCTCTTTTCTCCCCTATTCCTAATTTCGGTTTCATGGCTTTGACTTTGTTTTGCCCTGTCCACATTAGCTTGTTTGTTGGACAGGAGATGGTGAACCAAGCTATATAGTGTAATGCTAGATGGCCCAGATGTGTTGCTTTCATAAAATTTACAACACTGGGATATTTACACCTGTCACAGCTGTCATTTATCACAGATGGATCAGACAGAATTGTTCCTTGTGAGTTGCAGCCTGGGATCTGTCACTATCTGGCTCTGCAGGAAACCCCGTGTCTCTTCCTTGCCGTTCGGAACAGAGTTAGGAACTGAGACTCACTCACTGTAGTAAAGACAATTGCTGTCCTTATCAACCCCTTTAATTTGGTGCCCAGCCTTCCTATCCCATCTCAATCCACCTGAGCTTTACCCCTCCACTATGTATATCTTTCTTTGTCCTCTTGTTCCATTTTATCCCTTGGAATCCTTGCTCTATTGACAAAAACAAATTGACTTTTATACATATCACTTCCTGCCCACCCTAACATCTTGCAATAAAAAATTAAGGCCTTTCATCATGATCTCCTTCTCCCCATCTCATTTCACATACCTCTGACATCTCTGTTTCCTCTTTACTCCATCCTTTGGTGAAGAAGTGGTCCTTCTTTGAATTTTTCAAGGACAACCCAGAGTGGAAGCTGTTTTAAAGAGAATAAGAGGAAAAAAGGTGGAGGCAGTGAATGCAGACATCTTGTCCAAGGACTTTACCTAAGAAGAGGGAGATAGCTATCACCTTTCTCCCTCTTCTTAGGTAAAGTCCTTGGACAAATGCAAAGGTATTTTCTTAATTCATATCCTTATTTGAATCCTGCAGTATTTGCCACTATTGACCATCTGCTCTACCTAGATCTTCTTTCTTCTGTGGTTTTCATGAGAACACTCTTTCCTGGTTCTTATCCTATCTTTCCTAACATTCGTCTCCATTCTTTGATTAGTCTTTTTTCATATTACTCCCACTCATTGAGCGATCTGATCAGCTCGCTTGGGTTCAGAGATCATCTCTATATGGATGATTCCCAGACTCTTAGATCTCTGTAGCCATCCCTAGTCTCTCTCTTGAGCTCCCACTGCCAGATGGAAATTTAAAAATTAAATGTTACAAAGACATCTTGAACTCAACATATCCAAAAGGCAGCTTGTTATATTTCCCTCCAAATTCATCCCTCTTCCAAAAATCCATATTCTATCAAGTGAGCTTTACATGTTTGGATCCATCCTTGATTTTTCCCTCTCTCTCTCTCAAACCCCCATATCCAGTTAGATATTACAAAATTATGATACAATATAGCCACAACAAAAACTAATGAGGAAATATTAATTAGCACCTGATTACTTAGGTGCTAATTAAGTACTAATTAGGTGTTAATTAATTAGCACCTAATCAGAAAAATAATTGGGTTATTGATCTCATTCCTATTTTTAAGTTCTCAGTATTCCTTTTTGGAAAATAAGCCTTGTTTCCCCAATCACATTCAAAATTATTTAAGAGCAGAAAATACCTCTTATACTCCTCAATAATCCCTTCTCTCCAGTGTCTGGACAAGTGCTTGACACATATTAATGACTAAATAAATACTTGTTGTTTGATTGACTACATGAAGATTATTATAAGACCACATGAAATTATATTCTGAATTTTGCACTATTTGGGAAATGTGAAATGGGGAAGATATTGATTTGGGTTATCACCATCAGCTTGCTTAACTAAGTTAAAGTAGCACAAGAATTCACAACAATAATTTCCAGTGGCCAGAAACCAACTCAGGCAGTGGGTACATGATGGTATCAGTCCTCAGGCAACTCCAGTTTAGAATTGAAAATTCACTTATAAAGCATTAGTGAGGAGGATGATAAAAGAGCATGAGCAGTATTAGCTCATAAAACAGAGGGCACCATCTAACATGTTGCGTTGTATTTTAAAGAAAAAATTTCAAAGGGTTCAGATAAATAGTAGATGGGGGCCTGTGGAATAGAATTCTACAGGGGATCAGGTTGGGACGGGAAGTTTTCAAGAAGGACATTCAGAGTGCTTGAAGGGGAAATAATTCCATTGAAGAGGAAAAAGGGGAAACTGTTTAAGGAGGCAAATGTGGAAGCATAGGAAACTCATGGACTAACTTTGATTTTGAAATGAAATTTACAGAAGATGGACTGAAGGGTGAATAATAGAACAGGAATATGCCAACCCTATAAGAATAGTGCTAGGAGTGGTCAATAACTGAATGGGCTGAGGGTAGCAAGGAAAACCAAGAACAATTCAAAGGTTTGTTTTTATTTATATTTGTTTTTCACTATGTTGGAGTAAAGAGTAGGATCCAAGAAGGAATAGGACCTTGTTCAGGTTCAATAGTATAATATGGTATCAAAGCTTTTCAACTGTTATTTTACTTCAGTTTAGTTTTCCTTTTTTTTTTTATTTTCTCCCTGAGAAAGAGAAATAACCTTTGCACTGGAAATAGATAAAACAGAAGCAATTGGGAGGTTGAGGCCTAAGATAAGTCAGGAGCTATCAAAAGTGTATCATATCAAATAAGGTACATTTCCAGATACTGGAATCACACAGTATTACTGAACCAAAGTTAGGGATCCTTGAGAGATCATAGAGGAGAGGTAGAGTGCTACAGGATTGGAGGACAATATTATCCTGATTTTCATTTCAAAAGGAGAGAGACTGGGGACCATAAATTCTCAGTGAGCCTGAGATAATGAGTTCAGTTTTATATATGTCAAACCTAAAATGTTTATAGGACATCCAGTTGAACATGCCTGTTAGGCATTGGAAATGCAATTCTGGAGTTTAGGAGAGAAGTTAGGGTTGGGTAAATGTGTGTATGTGTGTGTGGTATATGTATGTGACTTTTAGTTTTATTTATTGATTTATTTTGTTTTTATATTGCATATATATATAAAGAAGTACACACTTCCTGAATGGTTTCTTACAACAAAGTAATAGTCTTGTAAACTAATAATACAGCCACATCATCTGAAAGTGCATGCAACAGTTCACACCTGTAACACCAACTCACCTCTTAAAAATGAATATACTTCTATTTTCTCTCCTTTCCATTCCTTACTCCATCAAAAAATTTAAAAAACCCAAATTCTTGTAACAAATATAGTCAAACAGGAAAAATCCTCCCCCCACCCCAATGACTGTACACAAATATCTCTATATGTTTTTGCACCCTACTTTACCTCTCTGTAATGGATAGCATGATTCATCATTGGTCCTCTGGAGTCATGAATGGTCATTATTTTGATCTTAGTTCTCACAGATTTAAGAGTTGTTTATTTTTACAGTGTTATTACTGTATAAATTGTTCTGGTTTTTGGTCATTTTAGTCTTCATCAGTTTTCAGTTTTCAGCTTTCAAAAGTTCTCAAATTTGTTCACTTTTAAAATCCTGATGCTTTAGCATAAATTGCTTCTCTGCTTCTGCTCACTTCACTATGCATCGGTTCACATACCATTTCCCATGTCTTTTTGAAATCTTCTAACTCTTTGTTTCTTATAGCACAAAGGTACTCTGTCACATGACTTATTCAGACCTTTCTCAATTATTGGACATTCTCTTAGTTTCATTTTTTTGACACCACAAAAAGAGCTGCTAAATATATATATATATATATGTATATATGTATATATATATGTATATATATATATGTATGTATATATATAAACATTAAAGACCTTTTCCTCTTTCTTTTTTTCTCTTTTCTTTTGGGCATAGTACTGGTATAGTTGGGTAAAAGAGCACTCACTGTTAAGTAACATTTTTTTGTATGTAATTTCAATTTGCTTTGCAAAATGGTTGTACCCATTCACAGGTCAACCAATAAGTGCATAAATGTCTTTATTTTCTCATAACTCTCCCAATATTTATAATTTAATTTAAAAAATTCTTCTTTTTCAGTGATGAGTATGAATTGGCTTGATAAAGAAATTTGAGAATCATCATATAGGTGAATCTATGGGGACTGATGAGTTCTCCAAATGAAATAGTAGAGAGAAAGAAGAAAAGAGGAATCATGACAGTCCTTTGAAGGACATCCACAGTTAGTGGTCATGACCTGGATTAAGGTTCAGTAAAGGAGATTGAAAAGTAGCTGTCAGACATATAGGAAGAGAGCCAGGATGGAGTAATGTCAAAAAAAAAAAAAAAGCTAAATAAGATGGTGATGAGCTCTGTCAGTGGTTTCAGAGAGGTCAAGAAAGATGAGGATTGAGAACAGACCATTAGTTTTGGTAATGAAGAGATCATTAGTAACTTTGGAAAGAGCAACTTATTTCATAATGTTAGTCTTCTCCCACCCCTTTTAGGGGCAAGGCTCAGACCACTCCCTCTCCCAGAACAATTGTTCCAGTGGACGGACTGTCTTTTTTTTGTGGCCCACTAACCTACCCCACCCTATTTACTATTGTTGGACTAGGTGAAAACTAGTTCTTTGTTTATGGTTCTGCATATGGGCTTCATGATGATGTGATTAAGTGGATTTGGACTTGGCCCCAAAGAATAGTCATTAAGGGTTTTCTGTCAACTTGGAGAGTTTGTTTTCCTGGTAATTTATGCTTAGTCATTAGCTGTTTAATATTTCATCAATGACTTGTATAAAGACATAGATGGAATGGTTATCAAATTTCAGATGACATATATCAACTTGGAAGAAAAAAAGTCATCTACTTATCCAACAGTCAAGTCAGGAAGCATTTATTGTTTCCTGTGTGCCAAGCCCTGTGTTAAGGAAGGCAAAAAAACCCCCAATGCCAGGGGCAGCTAGGTGGCACAGTGGATAAAGCACCGGCCCTGGATTCAGGAGAACTTGAGTTCAAATCCGGTCTCAGACACTTGACACTTACTAGCTATGTGACCCTGGGCAAGTCACTTAACCCCATTGCCTCACCAAAAACCACAAACCAAAACAAACCAAAATTAAAAAAACAAAACAAAACAATGCCTGCTCTCAGGGAACTCACGATTGAAAGGGAAAGACAAAATGCAAACAATGATACATACGTGGGAAATGTTAGAAATATTGGACAAAAAATTAAATCTACTGAAGAATTCTTGAACTAACAAAGATTTAGAGATATTGAAAAACATTTCCCCAAACATTCAGAGCTTTGTTTGGATATTCCCCTATTGGAGTTCTGAGGTAGACTAAGACTGTGAGAGTCACTTCTAATGATTCTATTCTGATTTTATTTATCTATTTATTATTAATAACTAAAATTTATATAGTACATTAGAGTTTGCAAATAACTTTACATAGATGAACTTACTTGAGGCTCACAACTATTTTTGAGGAAGATTTTCCATGTATTTTATTTCTATTTTTCACATATAGAACATGAGAATCAGAGAGGTTAATGACTTGCTTATATAAATGGTAGAGGTAAGATAGAATTAAAGTTTAAGACTGGTACTCCATCCAAAGGCCATGTGTATGTTTGGAGGGGAAAGGTGGACCTCAAATACAACAGTGTAGTGGAATAATCTTTTCTTATGCGTCTCCACAGTGATGTGGAAGATTAATGGCTCATGGATTAAAATAACTCCAGCCTAATTCATGGAAAGGCATAGATGCCAGGAAGGTAGTACAAAGGATAGATTGTTCAACTTGGCATCAGGAAGACCTGAATTCAAACCCTACCCTAGATATTCTCTAGCTGTGTGACCCTAGGTAAGTCCCTCATTCTCAGCTTTGCTTTCCTCATTTGTAAAATGTGGAGAGTAAAAAGCACCTACCTCCAGAGTAGTGAGAATCGAGCGGCAGCACCTAAATAAAGAGCTCTGAAAACTTGAACGTGCTATATAACTGATATTATTATTAACGAGGATGCTAATAATAAGTATAACAAGTTAAAAGTCTGCTTCTATTATTTCAACAACATCAACAATGGTGACACAACAACAACAATAAAGCAACTCTGTGAACTTCAGAGACCTGTCGAAACTGAATTGTAAGCTCTTGAGTGATTCCGGATGGTAAATTTGTAGCACAGGGATAAAACTCCATCATCCATCTCCTTCTGGCATGTGGCTTACTTGACATTCGATGAAGGCTCAGGCCTGACTGATGATACTGGCAGAGACTCAGTTCCAACAGGATGGAAGTGACGTCAGTCAGGGAAGCACCTGGAGCCTGGGAGAGTAGCTGTCCTATGGCTGCTGGGTGCTTCAGCTTTTGCTGGTGTGCTGGGCAGCTGGAGAGATCCAGTTGTGTCACATATTGTGATTTATAGGAGTGTGTAGAGACCCCATCACCACCAGTCTCTAGTATCCTTGCATTCCTTCTGAAGAGAGAAAGATACTCGAAGAAACAACTTGGCCCTCTAAAGTATCTTCCTCTGCTTTTCCTCTTGGGGGAATAGACTGAATAGCATGATTAATGTCTTGATATGTTTGTTTTTCTTTCAGATCTTTAAGGTCCTATCCAACTCTACTTTTTGGTGTTTTATTATGTATTATTAGTATTCCTCTAATAGCAATGATGTATACAGCTCTGTATGGAAGATGGGTTATGTAAATAGCACACTTGGTAAATGTGGGTGACTCTTAACTGATGTGTGCATCTCATGAAAGAAGCCTTTCCTCCCTCCCTCCCTCTCTCTCTCTCTCTCTCTCTCTCTCTCTCTCTCTCTCTCTGAACTCTTCATGTTTTACTCCCAACTCATTTGACAATTCTCTTGAAAGGTAACAGTCGAAATACATCTCTCTACCATTTGCCTCTCCTATCCCATGTATGCTTTGACTTGTCCATGTAAGGCTGCCTGAAAAACCTGAGCTGGCATTTGCTTTTCTTGTCTTTTTTTGGAACCAGAAAAGAACCCCCAGACTTGTAGAATTTTCTTTCTTTTTTTTTCTGGCAACATAAGATGCCTGTGTCTATATATATGTATAATTCTAAAATCATACTTTACAAACAAGGAAAATGACTTTATCAATATTCACAAAGAACCAGGTCATTCTGGGATGTTGGGGACAGTCTGCGTTGCGTGGTTATATGCCAAGGAGGTGGCAGGGGTGCCAGAATGTGCTTCAGTGTCTGATATGCTGGGGGATCCTGAGGAATGAGGCCAAGGGGCTGAAGTGGCCCTTCAAAATTTGGTTACACCCATTTGCTAGCTTACCACAGAGCTCGTTGTCTCCTGAGAATTCCTCACTAGCTGGCTGACACACCAGTTCTGTGTCTGCTCTGTGAATGTATATATATATGTATATGTATATGTGTATGTGTATATATATATATATGTATATGTATATATACATGTATATGTATATGTATATATGTGTGTGTGTGTATATATATATATATATATATATATATATATATATATATATATATATATAGCTTGGTTGTTTGTTACTGGCTTCCCTCCTTACTCCTCAATTCTTGGCACTGAGCTTTGGTATTCCTGGCATCCTTCCTGATCCTTTTCCCTCTTCCAGCTGGCTGACCCCTCTGGCTCTCTGCAAACAATGATGATTGGATGCCGACAGTGGTCATTCCCTGTCTCTCCCAGGAAAGCAGGAATTCCCCCAAGTTCACTGATTTCCCATAGCTGAAAGCTGTATGACAAAGTATGAAAAGGCACAGCATTTTGTGTTAGAAGATCTAGGTTGAGGGTCACCCATATGACCTTGGCCACATCACTTAGATTCTTTTAGCTTCAGTTTCTTTATCTCTCAGATGAGGTGGTTGGACTAGGTGATCCCTAAAACATTTTTCAGCTCTAAATCTTATCCTGTTTAATAGGGTGACAATGTGCATTGTGATAGAAAGATCGTGGGATTTATGGGTCATATACAAATTTAAATAATGGTTCTGCAATTTATGTACTGTGTAACTTTGGGAAAGTCTCTTCCCCTTTCCAGTCTAAGTTTCTCTGTCTAAAATTCTAGATTGTACGCAATCACTGCCAAAATCCCAACCAGCTCCAAAGTCCTGTGATTTTTCTGAATGTAGTAGTTTCCTCATAGTAGTTTTCACCCCATGCTTCTCTCTACACTCAGCAATCCCATAGTGGTCCAGGCTTCCGTTGGGATGCAAAGAGTAGAATTTTATCTGCCTCATTTATTTATCATTACCAGGGGATAAGATACTTCACACTAATGGAATTTCTTAGATATTATAGGGGGAAACTATACCCTGTAAGCACTAAAAGCTTTTTTCATTTTCAATCTTTACTGTGGAGATGTTTCCAAAATGACTTGTGAAGTTTTTTGGCTTCTTAAAGAGATAGTATTGAACATAACTGTGCTGTCATATGATGGTGCTCCAAGGCTAGGACTATTTGTACCTATACTGGATTGCCCTAGAATGCTAATATTTTGGGGGAATTCTTATGCCTCTACTTTGGTAGATTATTTACCTTCTCTCCCTCTTCTAGCTATATCTTTTTGGTATTTACTAATGGCATTTATTGTACAGTGGAAAGAGAATCCCATGTCTGATATTTTCTCATACTGACTTATGCTCTCAATTCGACTAAGATTTTCTATTGGCTGAATTTCATGGTTACAGCAAATTAAAGCCTCTAGTCTTCACTCAGTCCTGGAACCAGGGGCTTTAGATCATTTGCATAAGACTTTCCTCATTGGTGGAGATTGATGCCTCCATGCCTGTATGAGGAGTAGAATTGGAGAGAGCTTGAAAGCTGAGAGATCTTGGTCTTCTGGCTTTTGGCTATGAGAGAAGAGACATGCATGTGTTCCACATCCTTTTTATAGAGAAGTTCATGGAGAGAGAATTGTACTGGGAAGAAGCTGACGTGCAGAAAGGCCAGCACCTTGATTATATCCCTATCCTCAGTTTACTACACTAGAGATTTCAGGGAATTAATTCCCCGTTGGGTGAGATGAGTGTCTGTTTGTCTGTCTGTCTGTCTATGTCTCTGTCTCTCTGCTTATTTTCAGGGTGTCCCCAAAATCTTGGTGTGTTTTCATCTCTATAATGCCTCTGATTTCTATTTGCTATTGATTTGTATAAATGGTTTGTTTGCCATTCATCATATGTGGTCTTTCTGTAACTGGCATTTGGTGGGAAGAGAGTCAAGCCTTGGCTATATATAGCTTGGGTATAGCAATCAGAAACTCAGCCTGAAATTTAAAATTATCACCCTAAAACTAATAATACTTAGGAAGATGGATAGAAATAATTCTAGTCCAGCACCCTTCCCCCTACCACCCTCCCTTATTTGTGTGGATTGGCCAGCTCATGGCCTCCAATCTTGTGCTTTTCTGGAAAGAATCAAAGGTTCCTTTAAAGAAAGGTGGTTGGAGGAGATATCTATTCATTCTTCCTCTTGAACCACACCTAGATAGACCCACATGGTCATAAATTACTTACATGGATGACAAATACACATATACACATGCATACCCTGTACTTGTGCTCACTGACTTTTGGGGGGGGCGGGGCAATGAGGGTTAAGTGATGACTTGCCCAGGGTCACACAGCTAGTAAGTATCAAGTGTCTGAGGCCAGATTTGAACTCAGGTCCTCCTGAATCCAGGGCCAGTGCTTTATCCACTGTGCCACCTAGCTGCCCCTTATTTATTTATATATTTTTTTGTGCTCATTAACTTTTTTAAAAAATAGACTTAAAAAAACACTTAATGATTACATGTATTATTTTCTAATAACAGAACATCCCAATTTTCTTGAAGCAGATTCTGTGATGTACAGACCATGTAGTAGAGTTCTGGATTGGCCTTCTAGAAACTCCAAACCCAGGTTGGGTTTAAATCCTGTCTCTGACATTTACCAGTTGTATGGCCCTGAGAAAATTACTTAACATCTCTGTGCCTCAAGTACCTCCCCAGGACTTAATCACTAGGATATAGACTGTTGTAGGTCTCTGTTGGTGATGGGAGCTACCCATATTGATAAAATCCCAGTTCTTTTGAATATTCTGTTATTTGTCTCATGATTTAGGTTATTATCATTTGATATTAGGAATGTGCATTTTGGCTTTGGTCCTTTTTTGGGGAAATTTCTTTATATCTTCTTCATAAGGGATGGGAAATTTTATTATCCATAAGATTATTGATTTAGAATTGGAAGAGACTTTAAAGTGCATCTAGTCCAACCTCTTAATTTTACAGATTTGGAAACTGAGGCTCCAGAGAGGGTAAGTGATTTGCCCAGGGCCATATAGATAGTAAATATCAGAGTCAGAATTTGAACCCAGTTCCTTTAACTCCAAATCCAGCACTCAGTTATCTATGTATTACCAGCATCAGATTCTTTGTAACAGAGATCCCTTGTTACTGAAATAACACCTGTCTCTGTTTTTTCTCCTTTGTTGAGAGAACTTGTTTCATTTCCTTTGCCCCTAAGGAAGTGCTCCTCCTTGGGTAATATATACAGTGAATGAAAAAAGGAAGTGCTTAATATTGTTTTGTGAGATTAATGGAGGAAGATTATGGATTTCCTTGCCAGAGGTTACCTTCTGGAGGAGAGAGAGGGGCCATGGAAAGATTCCAGCATCCACAAGTGTGGCTAACACTGATTAGTATGGACTAGACTATCATATTTGCTAAACATAGGGAGGGATATTCCTATTGGTATATCACATTGTCAGTAGGTCTCATAGCCTTCAATCACTTGAATATTTTCTCCCCCATAACAATCAAAATGAATTGATACATGATCTGTTTGTCTGTGACAATTTGCTCTGGACAGGAAAAGAGAGTGAGAAGATCATCCAAGAAGAACAGTTAGGTGTCTGGAAAAAAAAAATGTGTGTGTTTGTGAGGGGTGGGGGGGGGGAGAGATAGAGACACAGACAAAGAGACAGAGACAGAGACACACACAGAGACAGAGAGAAAGATAAGATAATCTTACACAATGGAATGTTTAGTGACCTCAGCCCAGAAGAAGGTCATTCAAAGAGTTCAAGTTCTGAAGTCCAAGAAAAACACTCCAAGAACATTGTATTATGTCCCCAGATGAAAGCAACATGGCTACCTCTATGCAATCTTGTGATTGAAAGGCAACAAGCCAACAGATGTGGAAATAAAACTGTTTTCTCAAAGGCTGTAGCTTGTTTTTTTAAAAATATTTTTTTGATATCTCTTGTTCTTGCATTTCACAAATTTCTCCCTGTAACTCTTGCCCTCCTCCTCCCAAAGAGCTGTTGCATACATCAAATTATGTTTTAAAGGGAAAAAAGGAAGAACAGAAAAATCAGTAAAACTAATCAACATATAGAAAAAGTCAAAATATATGAAATACTACACATGTGGATCTCATACTTCTACACAGGGATGGGTTAGGGAACTTCTCGTATTTCTTTTTTGGGCCTGTGCTTGTTTTTTTGTAATTGTGCAATGCTTACTTTCATTTGTGTTATGATGGTTCTATCTGCTTACTTTGCTATAGCCATTGTGTATAATAATTTTTATTGATTTACTGCCCTTGTATCAGTTCATGCAAGTCTTTCCATGCTTTTCTGTATTCATTAGAACAGTAATATTCCATTCCATTCATGTACCATAATTTGTTTAGCCATTCTCCAATTGATGAGGATCTACTTTATAGCTTCTCCATTTTCCTCAATTTTAGCATCATAGATTTAGAGTTATAAGGGACCTTAGAGCTCATCTCTTCCAACCACCTCCTTTTACAAATGAGGAAACTGAGTTTTAGAGTGGTTAAGTAACTTAGCCGAAGTCATATACATAGTAAGCAGCAGAACTGGGACTTGATTCCGCTCTTTTGACTTCAAAGCTGTTTCCATGATGCCACTGAATCCTTTATTTTTTTCTTTCTATATTTTGGCTACCTCTCTGGGAAAAAAGAGGAATCACTATGTTTAGGAAAGAAGATTAGGTTAAAAACTGCCACCAGAATAATTTATCCATTTGGGGTTTACACTTTTCTTTTCCTTTTTTCATTCTCAAAGGGAGCATGGAAAAAAGAATGTGTTATGACCTAACCCAGGCCAGGCTTGACCCACTTTCTCTCTCTCTCTCTCTCTCTCTCTCTCTCTCTCTCTCTCTCTCTCTCTCTCTCTCTCTCTCTCTCTCTCTTTCTTTCTTTCTTTCTTCTTTGCCTCATTTCTCACCTAGCCTTAATCACTGAGTGGGTGTTGTGTCAGGCAAATTAAAACCTGTGAAAAGCCTTCTCTTAAAAGGCCAAGGTCTCCCCCTGCATCTGGGTCTAACTCTAGTTGTTCTAATATATATCTTGCCACTGGACTCAGATGGCTCTGGAGGAGAGAGTGAAGATGATAACTTTGTATAGCCCTGCCTCTCTTAAATCCAATTCATTGCAAGTCATTACATTTGTCTTGGTTCTCTTCAAGAAGGAAGGACAAAGAATAACAATAACAATGACAACAATGCTTTAAAGTGTATTACTCTTACCCCTCAACAACCAAAGGCCAGGAATGAACCTGGTGATTTTGTTTTTCTGCCTTGGAAATGGAACTGTTATGACACCTTGCAAATGGCTGTTTTCTTTTTGTTTCAACCCAAAGCTCAAAGTGCTTAACATCTCCTCAAGGTATACATGTGTGTTTGTGTATATAATTGAGATTTCTCCTTTTTTTTAAAATCAGGTTTTCAACTTCAAAGGTTTGGAGAAGCATCAGAAGTTGAGGGATGTTTGTCTGAACCAAAATAAAGGTTAGAGCCCATGTAATTTTGAAGGAAAATACTACTGTGTCTTTCTGAGTCTTACTTTTTCCCCACTGAAAGCCACCATGTTTGGGTAATCTGTGATCTTATTCCTTACCTTTGATTGTTTTCTGAGGATACAATTGGAAGCAGAGTTTTGGGTAGTCAGAGAACAAAGGAAGCAGAATGTCTCTATCTCTTTCCACCAACTCAAATCTTAATGGTACTACCTTTTCCACCTCACTAGAAGATTCACTCTTTAGGGAAAGGGCCTGCTTAAGTTTGGTTTCTGTGTCCCCATCTCCTACTACTGTCCTATGCACAGAGTAACTGCACTACCATGTGCATAGAAGAGCAATTTTATGACTCTCGTTACCTCCTAGATACTGAACGAACTGTTTAAAACAAGATCAGAATGAAGTTGAGATTTTTTTTTCATTACCAAAAAATAAGATGAAGCACATTTTTAAGCACTTAAGGTTGTTGGTACTGAATAAGTGACTTTTCCATAAAACAACAGTCCTCCTCAGAGGATAAGCTATTGGGATGGATGGAGGAGAGATTCAAGCCAACTTGGAAATTCTTGTTTGCTGTGGCATAGCAGAAGGGGGAAAAAGAATTTAGAGTGGGAGTTCTTAACCTGAAGTCTGAGAACTTGAATTTAAAATTTTTTGATCATTGTATTTCAATATAATTGGTTTCCTTTGAAATGCTATGTATTGCATTTTTTGCATTTAAAAACATTATTCTGAGATTGTGTCCATCAGCTTTACCAGACTGTCAAAGGGGATCTGAGGTTAAGAACCCTGATTTAGAGTCAGGAAACCTGAATTTGAGACTGGAATCAGCTGATTGTTAATTGTGTGACCACTTAAGCTCTCTGGGAAGACAGAGATGTCCTTTCTGGGGTGGTAATGACACTTCACAGGGCTACTGAGTAGATCTAATGGGATGATGTGTATGATCACACTTCCCAAAAGGCTATTTTGAACCAGACTGTCACTGGGAAGTCTTTTGGCTTGACATAACCTGGGAACAAACACACAAAGATCATAGGATCATAATTTGAGACCTGAAAGGCACCTTGAGGTGTCATTAAGTCTAATCCCTTCATTTTACTAATGAGGAAAATGCGGTTGAGGGAGGTTTAAATGAGTTGTTCCTGCTCACAAAGCTAGTTGGTGTCTGAAGTAGGATTTGAACATATGTCTCCCTGACTCCAAGTCCAATGTTTTATCCACTGTGTAATGAAATATAGCAAAAAGACAAGGCATTGAGAGACAAGTCAAGCCCCAACTATGCTATCTGCTATCTGACCTTGGGCAAATCATTTAAAGTCTCTGGATATTAGTTTCCTTATTGGGAAAATGAATTGGTTAGACTAGGCTATCTCTAAGGCAAAGTTTCTCAACCTGGGTTCATACACACACACACACACACACACACACACACACACACACACATATATACACACATATATATTTAAATTCATGACCTAGTTTAACCGATTCATTGAACCACAGCTTATATATTTATGTATATATATATAAACTGTAGTTCAATATAATTTTTCCTTTGTATCCTATGCATTTTATTTTATATATTTAGAACTTAATTCTGAGAACAACCAGTCAATAGGCCTCCCCACAATTGCAAATGGTAGTTGTTGGTTTTTGTCCTTTGTTCTCAAAGAGGACCATGACATTGGGGTGATGTCATGACTGGTACTGAATTGGATTTAAGTGAGGGTCTGTGCAAGGTCACCAACCTTACTCTCTCCTCCAGAGCCATCTGGGTCCAGTGGCCACATATAGATCAAGATGACTGGAGATGGCCCCAGATGTTTAAGGCAATTGGGATTAAGTGACTTACCCAGGGTCACACAGCTAGTAAGTGTCTGAGGCTGGATTTTAACTCGGGTCCTCCCAACTTCAGGGCTAGTGCTCTATCCCCTGTGCCACTTAGGTAAAAACACACAAAACATTAAGAACCCTTGCTTAAGTCCACGTGGATTCTAACATGCTGTGACCCAGTTTAAAGTTATGTACTATATTCAGTTACATACTTGAACATGTTGGCCAAATGTTCCCCACTAATAATTGCAAAGTCTTCAAAGGTAACCTGGGAGCAGAAGCAGAAGTGCTGCCTTTCTTGGAGAAGTGTTGTAGCACCCCTCCTCCCTGCCCCCAACATAGGGGCTGTTACAAGGGATGGCACTATTGTATGTGGGGGAAAGAAGTGACTGTATTTTTCCAGTGTATTTCAATCTAGCACATAATACACATTCGTATATGAACACATGTTTGCGTGTGGGCGCACATACACACAGATACACACTCACAAAATTGCACAGGCTAAAGTGAGCCCTTGAATACCATATCTCGACTGTTTGATTCCATGATTGTTATTAAGCAGTAAAGCCACACCACCTGTGCAAGCATTTGTGCTTCTAAAAAAATGTAAATGTCACTTTTGGGTCTTTAAAAATTATTAAGCAGAGAGAAAGCTAGCAATTTTCAGTGTTTGCTTGGATGGTAAGATGCTGGAGAATTAGCATTACTCTTGAGAGGTGCCATTGGTTAGCTGGAGGGAAAAGGGATATCAATTATACATAATCTAAGAAGCTCTGCATAATAATCAGGCCCAGTAGGGGCTTTGGGGCAGCTTCGTTATTCTCTTGTAAACACAAGAGCCCAGATAGACATGTCAGTCAGGAGTAGCTGAGCAATTCTTCCTTTCTAACACCTTCACATTCTATTGCTTCAATATGCAAACAAGGCTGTTTAGCTGAGGGGAGAGCCCGTGCTAATGAGCTCCCTGCACTAACCCTGAAGTAAAAAAGGTTCTGTTTCACAGCTGCTCCTAGACAGCTCCTCTGGGCATGCTCAGGTATTGGAAAAGAATTCCTTTTAAACAGAGAAATGCCAATCAGGATTTCTTGCATACTTTCCCTTTTTTCTCTGTGTTAATGCAATTACCTCATAACTGGTGAACTTTCCTGCATTTGCCTGGCGTCCCCCCCACCTTAAATTATAGATTTAATGGTGGGAAAAAAGAAATGCTTTAAAAATAAAATGCAGCCATGGTGGTATATGCACTTTTCCTAATTCCTGGAAGATTCAGACTGGAAACTAATTTTCGCATTTTGGCCTTAAAGGTGGATGGTTCTTTCATCCTTCCTTTCTCCAGTTACTATGATTCCTTTTCTCTTGAGGTTATTCTGATGACTCGAAGGCAATGGACCGATCAGGATATGTATCTGCCTTTGTGGGCCTAGAATCACTGATGGGTCCTAAAGTTAGGACTTGGGGCATCACTAAAACTATACAACTGAATAATTGGCTAGGTAAAACCCATAGGATCCAAGGAAGTGTGGGGAGAGGAACTTTACCTATCAGTTGGCAGTTTCAAATCTAGATAGATACATGATGGTTTTTCAATACCCAATTATTCTCATGAATAAAGAAATATTTCATACAGAATAGTCCCAAATCCCCACTGGGTTAATTTAACGTCTTACAGAAACCACTTGGCTTTGCTGGTTAAATAGTGCAGTATGTGATTTCTCATGCAATTATAGGACATTCTCCTTCCTACCATTAATTCAATCCCAGGGCCATGCCTGCTAGCAGCATGACACAGGAGACAGGACCTGTCCATTGTGCTCAATAAATGGGTGTTAAGTACACGCACAAGTAGCCTCAACTCTTAACCTATATCTTAGGAGACAGAACCTTCAAGATTTTTTTTTTAACTCTTTCACAGTGTAAGGGGCTGGTGTGTTTTCTTTCTCTGAATGAACCAATCACAGGTTGACTTCCTAACTGCTGTCTCCACTTGTGACAGCATAGTCAGGTACTACACAGTCAGCAAGAAAGTCTCTGTACTGGAATATTTCAGCATTTAAATTATTTATTACGTTAGCTTTATGGCGAATCAGAACCTATTTGAGACAGGTACAGTGAACTCCCTTCTGCCTCAAGGAAGCTCATTAAATGGCCATCATGACTGGACAGACTTAATTGCTTCACATCCACATAGTTCTCTGTCATGATTTCAAATCCCTAGCAAAGCAGCTGACCCCATTTCACAGTGTGATTTGACTCACCCCTCACTAGGAAAATGAGGACAGGGTAGCTGTTTGCTGGCACATTTTAGCATCTAGTTATACAAGTACAAGCTAGTGAATTGAAATAAGAGATCTGTCATTGGTGATTGGATACGAAAATAGTTCTTTGAGACTTTCATGGCACCCCCCACACCCCCCACAACCAATGGTTTATTTTTATGATACTTTCAAAACCTAGGAAAGAATTTTTAAAATGACATATCATTTATTAAATTGTGGGCTATGTCATAGTCTAAAAGTCATTTGAATTGTGGTAACCTGAGGAAATTCCCAAACCTTTCTGATAGATAATGTTTCAAAAATATCCCTAGACTCCAAATCTATGGGTTATTATCATTTACTTTTTGACTGATATTTTAGAAACATGCCATGCATGTAAGTGATGTTAGGCATAGCTACTCTTAGGTGAATTTTGAGAGGCTACAATTTCCTACTCTGTTGCAGTACATCTAGATTCCTTTTTTGTTAGTTTATTTTGTTCATCTCTTTGGTTGAATATAGTGAGAAACTGATAATAGGGACAATGTTCTGACCAGTCGTTCTGTTCGAATGTGGTTGTTGAGATGGGGGAGAGGGTGGCTCTAAATATGTACCTAGACCAAATACATGGTGATTTATTTATTGCTTTGTGCTTGACTGTTAAAAAGGCTAAAAAGACTCCAATAAAACCCCACATTTCAATTTATTATATCTTTTAGACCTGACCCATGTTGACTAGTAAAATACTCATCAAATGATCCTCTCCAAATGTATAGTTTTAAAGCTATTGTAATGTGAAGGGCTTTGTGTCTCATGTTCTTCTAGGGGCACATCCAGGTTGGGTGAATGGGAAGAGTCCATGAGCTTTCAGCAAACTTGGCAACAATTCCTTTTTCTAATTGCTTTCATTCACCAGGATGCTGTATTTTGTGCTGTAATTTAGGAGAATGGTGTGCCCAGGGTGGATCTCGAGGGTTCCACACTCCTCTCAATAAAGGAAAGTGTCTGACATCCTTATAATTAACTGGATGATAAAGTTAAAGGTGTACTGAGATTAACATACTTTATTCCAACTATCAAAGGAAGGGGTGGGGGTGGGGGAGTGAGAACCATCCTGTTTTGCATTTTGATCAGCTCAGGGAGTCCCCCTTTGATTGGGGGATGGTTTTTGTGGGAGGACTGAAGAGCTCAAGATGCAAACTGGTGTTTTTGAAAGACTCATCTTCAAAAATAAAAGGCTATTGGATACACTTAGTCACTTTGGGGATCCTTTGTGGCATCTGGAAACACATCACACATGAGATTCCACAGGTTAATCCCTTTGATTTTCTTTTTCTTTAATTGGATTTGACAACAGGTTTGGTGGGTAATTATTTAGTCGGCATTTTCTAGGATAGTTGTACTTTATTACCAGGCAATGTCAACATTTATTGAGCCCTGTACTTTGAGGAATGTTCACCTTTGTTTTGCCAGTGGATAATGGATTCTGATCTCTGCATTCTGAGTCTTGGAGACCACTAATAATGGACATGGAGACAAGGCTCTCCCTCCCCCTCCCCCACTCTTCCAGAGTTTCTGGAGATTATCTCCCCTACAGAAAAACTTCTAGCTATTGGATTGCCTCATGCTCTTAGCTACACTCTAGCAAGGAAAGGCATGAGACTGCTTATGTGAATATAGATATTATCATGACCCAATTCATGTGTATTGAATTAAATTGTAGTATGTTCTTTGGTTCCTTCAAACCCATTCATCAGATCTTTCTTTGTTTCCTCAGTAGCCTTCTTGTCAACCCCTCACCCCTCCAACGCTCTCCCCAGCCAAATGTGCTTATCTAAGTATACCTGTGGACTTAGGCTATGCATTAGAACCAGTTTCTCCCCCAATAAGCTTGTGGTTGGGAAGAACCTCATCTTAGAATGTTGTTCATGAGTGCTGATGCCTTGGTCTGCCTTATCTATCTTCTTGGGTTGTAGATCTTCGAGTAGAACCTTAGATATCTTCTTTTCCCACTTCTTCATTTTACAAATGGAGAAAATAGGTCCTTAAGAAGTCAAATGACTCCTCCAAAGTCATATTGATATGGTTGAAAATTGGAATGTCTGACTCTAAATCTGTAGCTTTTGTCTCCACATCATGCCTCCTAGCCTTATCCCCTGAACATGCTTATCCATTAATGAACCTGAATTCCCTGCTCCAGTCTCTATTAAAGTGTTCTTTGAATCTTGTTTTGCCTACTCAGATCCTATTTTTGCTGCCCTTCCTTAAACTTGTTAACTGTAGGCTCTAGGACTATTGAGCCCCTTCGTGTTCTGATCCTTTGTTCATAGCAGTGACTCTAGCTGTACCACTGCTGATGAACCCAGAATAGATATGTTTGTTATACACACTCAAGGCCCTCAAACAACAGAACTTGGAAAGGGCAGGATCCTTCAGTGATGATATATTTCTTGGCATTCCACTTTTGGATGAGTGTGAGAGATAGCCTGTTTATTGGGTTTAGAATTAAAACAATATTGTGATGATGTTGAAGACATTCATTTATGGAAAGAAGAGACATAATGGAATACAACCCTAAGGAAAATCTAGTAGAGTTCCAAACCTTCCCATTTGCTTTTCACAGAATCATAGAACTCTGGAGTTGGATCAGATCATAGTCACCATTGAGTCCAACCAATACTCAAAAGGAATCTCAATGATTAATCATTCAAGACCCTACTTGAAAACCTCCAACGAGGGGGAACATATCACCTGCTAAGGTAACCCATTCCACATTTTCAATAGCTTAATCATTAAGACATTTTCCCTGATATCATGGCCCTTGAAAATCAGGACATCTTTTGTTCTCCATCAATCCTGAAGTACCTCTCTCATTTTCCATGCATTTCACATGTCATCACAGAGGCTTCACAATCATTTCTGCCAGTTATTTCATACTGAAGGATGTAGTTTATCTGGGCTGGGTGACTTGATTTTTTCAAGGACAACTAGGTGTTCTCTTACTGTTTGCTTGCTTTTCTCTGGCACCAACTCTCCAGTGGCCATTTTTGTTCTTTCATTTCCATTTCAGAGATTATTTTCCTTGGCAGAGAAAACAGGAGCACTCATGTGGGGAACATAGAAGAATGTTTTATGTAACCTCTGTTACTAGAGATGGAATCATGCTTCTTGATGAATAATACTCTGTTGGCTTGATTTCCAGTTCTTTCAAATTATGGTGTATGTGCTACTGTGGTAACTGGGAGAGATGACCCTAGTTACTAGCTTGTTGCTGTGTATTAGGGAGTTAAGGGAGGAGTGTATGTAGGTGAGAGGATGCCCTTTGGCTTCACTAGTCATAGAAGTAATAGGAAGTAAGTGTGGTTGGGTTCTTGGGCCCAACTTATAGTGATTTTGTAGTTTGACTCTATGAATAAAACAAGTTGTTTTAGTCAATCAAATTCTACCTTTGCAATTTTTTTGATGCAACTCAGTAACAAATTAAATATTTGTATATTTTATAGACCAAATACTGAAAGTCTGTGCTTCTGATTTTTAATTTTCAGCATTTGACAGAGTGCTCTTAGTTTATTATAAGATATGAATGTCCTTTAAAATCATAATTTGTAGAAGTAATTAATAGGTATTCTGTACACATAAGTTAAAATATATTCATTGAGAGAAAAAGTTAAGCATCTCCTTTTTTTGCAGAGCAATGAGGGTTAAGTGACTTGGCCAGGGTCACACAGCTAGTAAGTGTCAATTTTCTGAGGCTGGATTTGAACTCAGGTTTTCCTGAATCCAGGGCTGATGCTTTATCCACTGAGCCACCTAGCTGCCCCAAGCATCTCTTTTTTTAAAAAAATTCAGATCATATTAATAGTATGATGATTTATTTCCTTGAAGTGCACATCTAGTTACTAGACTGAGGAATAAAGAAGTAGGGTCAAATAAAATTGCTAGGCTTGCATCCAGAAGATCTGGAATTCTGCTTTGTGATCTTTGGCAAGTTTAACCTCTCTAAGCCTCCATTTCCCTATCTGTAAAATGGAGTTAATAACACTTCCTCTGCCTATTTCACATGGTTGAGATGTGAAAAAATACTTTGCAAAATTTACTACAGTCAAAATGTGAATAAAAATGACTTTTTCTAATAATCTTTTTTTATGGTAGAAGGTGTTCATATTGGTCCTGATATTGAAAAGAAATGAGCAGTGGATTTTGAAAATGTGATGAGCCAAATCCCAGATTTTTTCTTTACTAGCTTGGCTAACTCAGGTCATTTTTCTGTACCTCAGTTTACTCATCTATAAAATGAACAGTTTGAACTAGATTTTCTCCAAGGCTCCTTCCTGTAAGTTCCATCTAAAATCTATGATTCTAGGTACTAAGAATCTTCAAATTATAAAAAAATGAAAGCTTAAGAATTAAATTACTGACTCCATGATACCATTCCAGGTATTCAGTTTCATTCTTTTAGAAATGTGCTAAGACATGTGAAAGAACTTTGTACTTTGTCTTCATCTGCAAAAAGTGCCTGGAGTGATCTTTTTTCCTCTACTTATGCTAAATTGTTAATTAATCCAAGGGAGATGTATCTTGTGATACTGGAAATTTCTGCTGGCATATGTGCATTAAAAGAGTGGTACTCTTGATTAGACACATGATAAAAAGCAATAATGATTTTCAGTTTCTAATGGTATCAATGGAAGTGTTGATGAATTTGGCAAACAGCTAATACAGCATGAATACCTCATACAGAGGAGACATTGTGGCAATGGTTTCAAGGGCCAGTGTTCTTTGGGTCCTATATTTATGAACCCATTCTTTAAAATAGACAGCTACCTCTCTGAGTAATTTGAGAGACTTCCCTGCTCTACAAGTATCTCACCCATTGCTTGTGCCAAGGCAGACTTGTACCTACTTGTTTGTTTGGCTTAAAACCAATGAACATGACTTTAGGGCATTAACTTCCATTACACATTTGGTCTCTAGCTTCCCAGCCTTGAGCCTTCTAAGCCCTCACCATGACTTTCTCTAGCTACCACCAGTCATCCTCCACCTTTAACGTAGGGCTGGGGGTAGCAACACTCTTTTTAGAAGTGGGATTTCATTCTGAGTGTCAAGGATCCATGTTTAGGAAGGGCTGGGGCTTGGTGGGGCCAAGGTGGATAGCAGCAGAAACAGATTCTAAGTGTGTATGGTGCTTTTCAATGGCAACTGATGGGGATTTTCAATGGCAATGAATCTTCATGAAGATTCTGACTTAACATGAGAGACTAATATGAAGTCTTGACTGAAAAAAGTAGGAAAAGTACTGAGGCTTAGGTCACCAGCAAGATGGAGGAGCTAAAACAAGAAGTTCCTATGTACATGGAATAACTCCAAACCAGCAAGATTAGCATCACCAAATAAAGTGGGACCCTTCAAGGGTTGGAGGTTGAGCTGCAGAGGCAGCTCAAGCTGTCCTTGAAGACACACTGACAGAAATGGAGGTCCATGGTGAGGTTTGGTTGACATGGATCCAAGTCTTCACCACCAACATTTAGTCTCAGTAGAGCAACATCTGAGTTGACATGGAGTGCTGGAAGTGGGACTACTAGTTCTTCATGGATATCAAGGTCAGCTAGAGCAGGAAATTGCGACCTACCATAGCCCAGTGGAGGTCAAGATGTCCTCTAGAGCAACATGCTCACCAACCCTAAACCCTTTGAGTAACAAGTAGTTCCTAAGAGGAAGAGTTCTTGTTAGGGGACTATCTGAGGAGGTTATTGAGAGAGCAGCAAACTGAGGACACCTGCATTAGGAGGTGTCTGGATGGGACAGGATAATACTGGCTACATCCCCTCATGCTTTCTAATAAACTTATAAACTTAAGGGGAAAAAATAAAGACATTAAAATAAAAATGTTATCTGATTAGCACATTGCCCAATTCCTAACATCTTAGGTCAAGATTTATTAATGTAGACTAGGACTCCCAGAATACCTATAGATTTCAGGGAGTTTTGTGAACTTGAATGGAAAAAAATTCATCTTGATTTTCTAAAATTTAGCCTTTTCCTCAATTATGAATGTAGGCAATACATCATTATTCTGAGAAGGCATCCCTAGGTTTCACCAGATGGCCAAAGGAATTCATCACCCCAAAAAAGATTAAGCCCCCTGCTATAGGTGGATTATAGTCCATGACATTAGTTTTTTAGTTGCTTATCAGGACATCTGAAGGCAAAGGCTAAAAATGTTTTAATGGAAGGGAAAGGAAAGAACTAAGGAATACCTAGGGTGTTGTACAGAATGTTGGTTTCAGTAGAATGTCTATGGAAGGCATTGGTAGCCAGCAGGAATCAAAAAGGCCCTAAGATCCAAGGGGGCAGGTATATGAGGGGAAAAAGGAAAGCAGGATACATAGATTAGGATGGAGGATCATTGATCACAACTTCCAACTTTGCCTTTCACTTTTGGATCTACTTATCTTATCCATTGAGAAATAAGGATTATTGAAGTATTTGTGAAATGCCTGATATTGAAAATGCCTACATCTAAAATTTATTTTTTAATAGAAGGAATGAAAACAAAGTGGGTATGGTGGATAAGGACCTAGAGGAGGGTATATGTCAATCAACAAATATTTATTAAGCACTATAAGTTAAGCCTGAGTTGGGGATACAATTAAAGGCCAGAAACAGTCCTTGTACTGAAGGAGCTCACAATCAAGCAGGGAGACAACATACAATGAACTACGTGCAAAAAAGCTATATACAGGGTAAATTGGCAAAAATCAACACAAAAGAGGGAAGGCACTAGACTTGAGGGAATCAGGAAAGCTTTTGGTTGGGACTTGAAGGAAGCCAGGAGGCAGATATGAGGAAGGAGAGAATTCTATGCATGGGGCGAGCCAATAAAAATGTAGTCCTGGGAGGAGTATACGGCAGTGAATACATTGTAAGGAGCCTGGAAAGTTGAAAGATGGGGGTGGGACAGGATAAGAAGATCTCTGAATGCTAAACAGAGCATTTTATATTTGATCCTGGAGGTAATAAGGATATTATGCAATTTATTGATTAGGAGGGGAATTGGAGTGGGGGAAGACTTGTGGCCCAGACACCCAATCAGCAGGCAACTGCAATAAGCCAGACATGAAGAGATGAGGGCCTGAGCCAGGGTGGTAGTGCCAGAAGAGAGAAGGGAACCTTTAGAGAGATGTTAAGATAAGATTGACAGGTCTTATAATGAGATTGAATATAGGGAGTGGTGGTGAGAGAGACTAAGGAGTTGGAACTTGGGTGATGGAAGGATGTTGGTACCCTGAAGAATAATAGTGAAATTAGAAAGATGGATGAGTTGGGGGAAGAATGAGAGAGATTGTGGGGTTTGGCAACTGATTGGATTAAGGAGGATAAGGGAAAAGTTTGTCATTTAATTTTTAATATAGAAAACATGGTGGTGACAGGTCTCCAAAGAAATGGGTAAATTAGGAGAGGAAATGGGTTAGGGCAACATTCTGAACCATTTTTGTGTGTTTCATGGGCCCTTTTTTTGCAATCTGGTGAAGCCTATGGATCCCTTTTCAGTTATGTTTTTAAATGCATAAAATAAAACACACAGACTTATGAAAGAAACCAATAATGTGAAATATACTTAAAATGAAAAGTTCACAAACCCCATGTTCAAAACACCTTTTTAAAGGATAAAATTCCATTACTTATGCCACTCCAGTATTGGAGAAGGATAGTTTCAGGAATCTCAAAAGAAACTTGGCTTAATGATTTCTATGATTAACAAGTATGGCCAAGATATATAATTATATTGAAGCATATCATTAATCTTCTACAAAGTCCTACTTCAATGCTTTATCATAGACTAGAGGTGACCATTGGTGCTTGAAGGCTATGTTGGGGGAGCATAAGGTCTGGCATGTTCAGGTATTCTGGGAAAGCTTTGGAAATACAATTATATAAGATGACATTTAGAGTTGGTAGGGACCTTAGAGCTCATCTAGTCTCACTCTTCATTTTACAGATGAGAAATGTGAGTCCTAAAGAGGTCAAGTTGTTTGCCCAAGGCGCAAGACAATCCAACAAACATTTATTTAGTACTTACTATATTCAAGGCAATGTGTTTGGTTCTGGGCACATACAGCTAAGGGGAAAAAAGTTCCTACTCTGTAGGAGCTAACATTCCACCGAGTATATTCAACATGCAAGTGGATAAGTATATACATGATCATTTGAGGAGGAGTTGGAGAACAATAAAAAACAAAGAATCAGGAAAGATGTCCTATAGGATGTAGCTGGCATGTGGCATGAAACTTAAAAGAAGCAAGGATTTCTGAGATGCAGAAGTGAGGGATATATACTGTCTAACCATAAAGACAATCTTTGTAAAGACATGGAGTTAGAAGACTGAGGTGAATTGAATACCAAATCCCGAGACTAGGAGGTAGTACATTTTGCTTGGATTGTAGTGTTCATGGAGGTGAAGAATGTATAGCTTGGAAAGGATAGATAGAGCTAGATTGTGAGGGCTTTAAATGCTAAATTAAGTGGTTAATATATAATCTTAGAGGAAGTAGGGAGCCATGGAAACTTCATCAGGGGAATGATATTGTTAGACAAATTATCTTGGTAGCTGTATGGATGGCAGTTTGCAAAGGAAAGAGATTGGTAGCAGGAAAACCAATTAGAAAACTGTCACAATACTCTGCAATATAGGAAATAGAGACCTAAAACTAGTATAGAGGCAAAGTGAATGAAAATGAAGTATAGATACTAGAATTGTTGTGAAGGTTGAATATATATACTTGGCAACCGATTGAGTATGGGAAGGGGGTTAAGGAAAAGGTCAAAGCCAAGGCTTGTTCCAAGGCTGTGATTGCTAAAGGTGGTGGCCCACTCCAAATATATGGGCATTTGTAGAGAGTGTGTGGGTGAGGGTGCTTAATGAGTTCTGCATACATGTCTAAAAGGGAAGGGTTAAGATTCAAACTCAGGACCTCTGATTCTCAGTCTAGTGCACTTTCCTTTATATTAGAAGATCCAACCACCAGAATGAGCCTTCTTTTTGTGGAAAAAACAAATGGAAGGACTACAGAGAGACTCACCACTAGGCTGACCAGTAATTATTGAATTCTTTGGCCAGGGCAAGCCATGAAGCTGTAGCCACCTTCCATTTCTAAAGTACCAGTAATGGAGTGGCAATACATATGCAATGAGTACTAAAAATCACACTTTTTAGATGACAAGTTACAGTTATTAGCTAATCTGTTCACACTCTAATGTAAGATCTTTGTCCAGTTATAAGGAATTGACATATTATTAGGAGAAATGAATCATATCCAGATTGACATTCTCATGATGAGTGGAACCAATACGCAAGAGGAAGTTACAGATGAATGAGATGATGCATATACATTTTCCATGAAGAGGCAAATAAATGTGGTGGTAGAGTTGGTTTCAAGAACTCTTTTCACAAGACCCCTGGTCATCTTATTTTGCAGTGCCAAAGATAAATATAAGCAACATGATCATAATTTTAGCTTATGCACCAACAACATTTGTTGGAGAGATGAAGAGGTAGAGGAATGTGATGAAGAATTTGAACAATATCTTCCAAATCAAGCTGACATATTTGCTACTTTGATACGTTGAGATTTCAGTGAGAAGCTGGGCCTGGGGGAGAATAATTAAAATTATTAGAAAATATGGCTCAAGTTTAAGACACGAATGAAAATAAAAACTTGCAGGTTACTCAAAAACTTCATGCCCATGTATATGAATATGCTCTTCAAAAAAGACATGAGTTTGTCATGTACAGCAAATTGACTAGATTTTAAAAGATGGGAAATAACTAGGTACAGTTGTAGGAGTCATGTAACAAGTAGTGAGTTTCCTATTTATCCTTTGAGTCTGGAGGTGAAAATGTATATCACGATAGGAAAATGATAATGATAGGAAGAGCATACCGAATACTTAAGTGGAAATTAGATCTGACTGATTCAAAGGCTTGATTTTAAATAATATTGACCTTGATTGCCATTATTTCTCATGAAAGTTTGACTGATTAGAACAGTTGACATAACGATGAGGCCAGTAGAGCCCCAAAATCAGCTTAATTAGGAAATATTTAGTTTTTTTGCCAAAAGAAGCCAGGGCAACTCAATGTAACATTGGTTTAAAATGTAAAGTTACTTGTTAGATTTGCTAGGGTCTGAAAGGGGTATATTGATGTCCCCCGCTGTTAGAGTTTTTTATTTCTCTCAATAAGTTGGCATTTTCCTTTAAATATTGAGATACTATGCCATTTGGTGCATATATTTTAAGTACTGATACTAATCATTGTCTATGCACAAAGGGGTGCATGGTTGTTCAAGGAGGACTAGCACCTCTGGCATGAAGGCTTGCTGATCCCTTTTCAGGGCTGCTCATCCAACTTTGGTGTCCACCTGGCACCCAATTCTCATTTGTGACTCCTAGAAAATGTAGCATGTACAGTGACGACATCCTGGTAAATCATCTCAGCACATGGCTAAACCAAGCTGAGGGTAACCAATGGGCCACAAACCCATTGATGAATTAAGGAGATGTCTACCCAATCATATGATGACTTTAACCAGTAGCATACCAACAGCCATAAAAGCAGCTGAGGCAGGCATTGTGGAATGCTTAGAGCTTGGTCTCAAGTTGAAGATGCTTAGGAATATGGCCTGCATCCCAGGCTATAGCCAGTTGTCTTAACTTTTGTCCTGTTACCAGACTTCAATGATTCAGAAAGAGATAATAAGGCTGAACATTTTTTTTTGCAACTCTCCCTTACTTAAATCTAATTCACTTGCAAGTCAAGATATTGCCTGTGATGTCATTGGTCCTCTTTGAAAATGAAGGACAAACAAACAACATGCACAGAAGTGTCAAACCCAGGGAACTTTAAAAATGTGATCCAAACCAGATTAGAGTGTAGTTGAGAGATGTTTAACAAAATAAATAGAAAATATAGTACAGCAAAAATTATGTTAATTTGTGATTTTCTTTTCTTTTCTTTGTTTTGGTGGGGCAATGAGGGTTAAATGACTTGCCCAGGCTCACACAGCTAGTAAGTGTCAAGTATCTGAGGCTGGATTTGAACTCAGGTCCTTCTGAATGCAGGGCTGGTGCTTCATCCACTCTGCCACCTAGCTGCCCCAATTTGTGATTTTCTAAGTCAATATGTCACTAGCAGAGATTAATTTTGGGGGGCAGGGCAAAGAGGGTTAAGTGACTTGTCCAGGGTCACACAACTAGTAAGTGTTCGGTGTCTGAGGCTGAATTTAAACTTAGGTCCTCCTGAATCCAGGGCCAAGGGTTTAATTTTTATTTGAGTTTAACACCACTGGTCTATGGTATCTTTCTTAATAATGTATATCTTTCAGTTAAGTCTGTTTTTGTTATTGTCTTTTCTGTGATCCTAATTATTATTTCTGCCATTTTTTAGTTCAATAGAAGCATAATAGATTCTGATTCAGCCTTTTATTTTAACTGTGTTAAAGCTTTTTCCCCTCAAGGATGTTTCTCATAAATGACATCATTATATCCTGTTTTCTAAGGCATTATGCTACCATTTTCCATTTTATGGTGAGTTCATTCCATTCACATTCACGATTGTGATTGTTAATTGAACATTTTTCCCTATCCTATTATTTTATATTTTTGTCTCTTTGTTCTCTGTCCCCTCTTTGCAAAGAAGAGGGTGGTGAGAGAGATGTGTGGTCAGCAGCAATGATCTATATTTCATTCAATCTGCTTCTAATTCTCAGTTCTACTTCTTTCTCCCTCATCCAAACTTGTCACAGGTTCTCACCTTTTTTCTTTTTTCTTTTAAACCTCTCTTTACATTTCACCTTCTAAGGTTAGATTTTCCTTTGCTTATTTGTAATACCTCCCTGAATCTATCCTCTTTCTTATTTCATCCTCTTCCCTATTCCTATACACATATCTTTCCTGACTGTAGAATACACACTTATTTGTAAAGCAGTACAAAGAAGGGTGGTAGAAAAGTATGAGGAAATACTATTGAAATAGCAAAAGATACTGGAGGCAAAAAGGTTTTGGAAAACTTGGGATTCATCAAGAGAGCAATCATAAATGAAATCATCAGAAGAACCAAAAATAGATGGAAAATATGTTATTTCAATATTCATATAATGATCTATTTTCATTATTAATGACAGTGGAACATTCTAGGAAAAGTCATGGATAGTTGATGATGTGACCAGGCAAAAAAAGAAGATATGACTAACTATTTTTCCATCTGCCTATGTTTTTTTTGTTTTTATAAATTTTTTGGGAATTCTTACAGATTTCTTCTTTTTTGTTTGTTTGGTTTTTGTGGGGCAATGGGGGTTAAGTGACTTGCCCAGTGTCACACAGCTAGTAAATGTCAAGTGTCTAAGGTTGGATTTGAACTCAGGTCCTCCTGAATCCAGGGCTGGTGCTTTATTCACTGCACTACATAGCTGCCCTCTGAGAATTCTTACAGATTTCAAAGGCATTCTTGATAAAAGGCAGTAGGCAGATTTTTGCTAATATTCACAACCTTATCGATTCATGATTATGTGTAAGGCACAAGAATAAAATATTCCTCTGTATTTATTATTTGTTGATTACAAAAGCACATATGACTTGATAGAGCAACACAGCTTCTAAAGGTTCTGTTTCAACAAGACCTTACTCACATGTATGTATGTTAAGATCATGTAAGAATTCTTCCTAGTCTCTGATAGCCTGTATAGAATCCAAAATAGAAGAGGGATTCCTTATGGGTGATGATATCCTCCAGGTTCTCTCTTTTTCAGGAGTGATATTGTGCTAATAATCTGGTGTTCCAGAATATTACAGCAATGCCTTACCCATGACCACTTAGAAGAGATGAGCCTAGCAACTTGTATGGGGCAGGGTGAGGGGAACTACACTAAAATTAATGAAAGAGTGCTTATTGTCCAGAGTAAGATGGTCACTTGGAAGGCATTTTATGCTGTAATTTCTCAGAGAGCACAAAGCCCTTTCTTTGTATCTTCAGTGCTTAGCACAATTCCTGGAATTTAGTACGCACTTAGTATATATTTATTGACTGACAAATCTATCTTGGACAGTCATTGAGGATGGGCAGTTACTTGGACCCCAAACTGAAGAAGAGAAAGATACATTATTGAATAGCACTGTGGAAAATTTGTATAGATTTAGTCAACATTTCAAGTTGCTTCCAGGTACAAAAATCCCATTTTTTTCTTTCCTTTTTGACTCCAAGTCCAGCACTCTAATCCTCTATGCCAATTAATTGCTTTATTTTATCTTGTGTGTAGTTTCTTGTATATAGTAGGTACCCAATAAATGCTTATGATCCCTTCATGTGTAAGATGCAGCCCTAGACCTTACCTACAAAGATGCTCTTTCTACTTTATGGAAACTCACTTTCTTTTCTTTCTTTTGGTGGGGCAATGAGGGTTAAGTGACTTGCGCAGGTTCACACAGCTAGTAAGTGTCAAGTGTCTGAGGATGGATTTGAACTTAGGTTCTCTTGAATCCAGGGCCAGTGCTTTATCCACTGTACCACCTAGCTGCCCACAAAACTCACTTTCTAAAGCAAAAGATTATACTGAAAAATATAGCACATGCTCCTTTTTCTCCCCTTGATTCTAGATGAAAAATAGGAGAATGATTATTGAGTAGAAGGCCTCTGACACCTTATGGGTTTGCTGTTTATATGCAGCTATAAGGAGATCAGTGTCTTTGTTACTTAGTCCTGGAAGGCTTCATGAAGAAAATGGAATTTTAGGTGTGTTTTGATGGGTAGAAGGAGGTAGCCTGGTGGATTTTTTTTCTGCTTCACAGTGAACACTTGCTGAAATGAAGGGAATTGATTGTATTAGACTCAGACCAGAAATTTTTGTCAGTCAAGAACATCCTTAGATAGGTGCAGCAGGGCCTTTCTTTGGGAGGGGAGGGGTGTTCTGGGCCAAGGAAAACGATCTTTTTATGATTCTCTGCTCTTAAACTTTCTATACAGGTGAAATCAGGTTGAAATGAATCTCAATGAACAGCCTTGAAGGGAAAAAGAAGTCACAACCGCATCCAACATACAGCCTGGAAGGGAAGGAAAGGGGAGGGGAGGGACTCTGCTTAATGTTGGCAAGGGGGATTTATGGGCTGACTGCATGTAGATTAACCTTAGGTCTTTTCCCCTACCAGCTGCCAGATTGAAATTCCCCCCCAAAGGCTTCTTCACTGAGTCACTGCTTAGAACCAGAAATACCCCTCCTTTCTTCCCCCCTCAAAAAAAAAAAGAAAAAGAAAAAGAATGAGGTCAGGTGTCTGCCCAGATTTATGTTACTGTAGTGCTATCAACAGAGGCTGAGTTCAGCAATAAAACATATGTATTGGTGGTATTTTTTTTTTAAACCTTGCCTTTTACAAACTGGATTCGTTTAGTAAAAGAAAACATCTCCCATGTCCTTCATCAAATCATACACACACACACACCCACCCCAACACCCACACATCTATATTTTAAAACTGATTTTAAGAATTTTCTTTTCCCACAATCTTATAGTTTGGATTGAGGGTCCCTTTAATATCTACACTTTTAAAGATAGAGGAGACACATACAGCAAGACAAGATTTCTTTTTCTCAGATACTACTTTGCTAATCTGCCTCTAGCACTAGTCTAGGCCTTCATGGGGCCCTGCATGGGGAAAAAAAATCACAGAAGGACTCAGGAGAGAGTCTGAAGCTATATCTGCATTCATACAACTGTCCGGGTTTTTGCTTCTTTTTAAGTCTTAAATCAGCCATTGACAGGTTTGTAACACAAAGTCATGATGTGACTCTCCCAGGCATTAATGCTGGGAAATAAGGGCAAATAAACAGAAGACAGTGTTTTCTATGGATAATTCACCTTTTCTGACTCCAGTCTTGTTTGGGGGAATGTGTTTTTTCCCCTTCCCCAAGGTCTCAGGAATACGCTGCAAGAGTCCTGGAGAAGGCCTCGAACATTTTTAGACTTGTGTGGTTTGATTTTTAACACTTGGAGATGGGGACCATGTATATTCAGGTGGAAGGATGTTCTTAGTAGCTAAAAAAAGTGGGCAAGTGGGAAGGAAGGGTTGAGAAAATCCCACTTATATTGACTTGTATTCTTCAACACTTACTTTTAGTCAGACATAATTATCTTAGAATGATGAAGCATAATTCTTTCAACTCTCCCTAGGATCAAGCCATGTGGGCCTGTTTGTTGTTCCATCCTTCATCACCATTCCTTTTTATTTACTGTCCCCTTTATGTGGAATGCCCACTTCCCCTCTACTTAGAATCCCTGGATTTTCTCAAGACTTGGTAAAATAGCTCCTTCTGCAAGGGTCCTTTCCTGTTCTCTCTCCCCTCCCCCCCCCCCGCCCCCACCAACCCTCCCAGCTATAAGGACTTCCCTGTCTAAGGTTACCTGTCATTTACATGTGGATTCCATTAGAATGTAAACCCCTTAAGGGAAGGAACTGGTTTTTTGCCTTTCTTTGGGTCCTCAATGCTTAGCAGAGTGCCTGAGAGTTAAAAGGATTGCTTTTCTCTTTGTTTGTGTGTGTGTGTGTGTGTGTGTGTGTGTTTTAAGCAACTTTACAAAAATTATCTCATGCAAGCTACACAGGTAACTTTCTTTTTCTGTCTCTCTCTCTCATCAACCCTGTGCAGCAGGTACTGCAAATATTATACTCATTTTTCAGATCAGGAAACTGAGTCTCAAAGAAGCTGTGACTTGTCTGTAGTCACATATCCAGTAACCATTAGAGAACTGAAACAAGGTCTATTCACTCTGTAAACTCAGGGCCCTTTCTACTGTATCTTTACTTCTACTCTACTATAGGGTTAGTTTGAGAGGGCATATCTTAGGGAGTGACTGTTACAACTACTATTTTAGCCTATTTGCCCAGTATTTGGATTTGTCGGAGGTTTTATCTGGGATCACCATTAGCACAAAGTGACTATTTGTCTCTAGTGTTTCATGCTCAGATGCAATAAAACAGTTGTTCTGAGGTCCATGTCCTAAGGTTTGTCCCATTAGAAGCCCTTATGTATTATTTGTTTGCTAGACTTTTTAGAAGTGGAGAGGAGCTGAGATCAAATCTAGCTTCATCTTTTTGCCTATCAGGTAACTGAGGCCCAGAGGTGAAGTGACTTTCCATAGAACAAAGAGGAAGTTAGTGACAAAGGTGGGATGGGAACCAAGGTCTCCTTACTCTCAATCTTGTATTCTTTTCCTTAAAACATATTGACTTTTGTTTATACTATCTCTCTCTCTCTCTCTCTCTCTCTCTCTCTCTCTCTCTCTATCTCTATCTCTCTCTCTCTCTATCTCTATATCCTAGGGCATGGAGGGGGGATCTTTAGAGAACTTTGCTGTATCTCCTTAAGGCTTTTCACTGATACATCAAAACAGGGAATCTCCCAGTGATCAGTCAGTAACAACCAACTTACCATAAAGCACTGTGGTAGGTGCTTTTGGGGATACAAAGAGGTTAAAGGCATGACAACATCACTGATACCCTGGCCTCAAAACGTAGCAAAAGTGACAATACATGAACACATGACAAGACCATAATGGTGATTTAAGGGGACCATATGGAACATTGTAGTCCTGTTGTCCACTCTTGCCTGCTTGTCCTTTTTAGTCTCTGTGGTCGTGGAGGGTCAATGGCTTAGCCTGGAATGGAATTCTGGAGCCTCTGTGAAGTATTGTAAAAAGATGTGATTCCCTTTTACAGTAAACCTGTGAAATTCTACACTTACCCAAATAGTTCAGAGTTATTCTTTGAAATCTCCTCAGGTACAATGAGAAGAGGACTATTGTTTACTAAAACTACATGGAGTGTAATGTAATGCCTAGCAAAATATCAGCCCCTCTGGGTGAAAAGCATGTATTCTTCTTTCTCCTCCTTTGCCATTTTCCCTTTCCCCTTCATTTCTCTTAGGTCTTGTGTTCTCATACGTTTCAGTCACTCTTTCATTACTAACTTGGTTGTGTTGTAGCTGAGGATCAAGTGAAGACTGGATGAGGAGGGAGGAAGATTTCCAATGGAGAGAGAAGAGCTGGTGAAGCCCAATTGGAGGAGGTTCCTTGGCCATTGCTAACTTGTGCCCATAACAATCAGTGTGCCTCTATGCCCCTTCCATATTTTGTTTCTAGTTCTGCTGCAATTAAGACTCAACTAGCTAGATTAATGAGCTCAGTAAACCATCTGATGTACTTTGGTGTGTTCACATTCTAATTGCTAAGTCTTAAAATTCAGCAATCCACAATGGGCCTGTAGAACATTAAAATCTAGTAGTGAAGTTCTACTATGGTGGGAATAACATTTAAAGTTGCTTCTGATAGGGAAGAAAAGCATCTTTTGTTAACCCCTTGATGAATCTGATTCACAGCCACCGAAGGAACCAGGTTCTCCTAATAATTGATTTTCTAAAAGTTGAATTAATGTCACAGGACACTGACAATGGAGAAGAGGAAGGGCAAGGTTCAAATCGGGGCTGGGTTTAGTGATGAGACATATGAGCAAGATAAGAAAGATGATGGGAATGGGGCCAGTATTGGTAGAGCAACTGGAAGGGATCAGTCAAGCACAAGCACAAGGATTTGTTAAGTACCTGTGTGCCAGGCACTATGCTAGGGATCTGTAGTGAAAAAATGGGATAAGGTAATAATGGGGATATAGTAATGTTTTCAGGGAAGGAGGAAAGGGAAAGGAATAAACAGACATATAAGTACTACTATGTGTCAGGCACTGTGCTTAGCACTTTTAAAAAAATTTTTTCTTCTTTTTGCAGGGCAATGGGGATTAAGTGACTTGCCCAGGGTCACAGGTGTCTGAGACCGGATTTGAATTCAGGTCCTCCTGAATCCAGGGCCAGTGCTTTATCCACTGCACCACCTTGGTGCTCCAGCACTTTTTATAAATATCTCATTTGATCTTTATAACAACCCTGTGAGATAGGTACTATTATTATCCCCATTTTATGACTGAGACAGAGGTTAAATGACTAAATCTGGGCCATATAACTATTGCGCATGAGGCTAGATTTGAATTTAGGTCTTCCGGTTGTTCCTGACCCGATGCTCTATCCACTGCCTCCTTTAGGGGAGGGGGAATTTATAAATAGTTTGCATGTATAAATATAGGTACACATATGTGTATGTGTGTATGCATTTCATATTCTTTCCTTCCCATCTCTCCAAACTTTGCATATCCATTGATAGTGGGAGTTTTTCCTCTGTGTTTTCATCTTGTTAAATTTTACCAACTAAGTGTCTGTGCCTTGACTGTGTATATATTATAGTTTACTAGTTTGCTTTCATCCTTCTCAAGAAAGGCCTAATGTCTCCTTTATTACAGTGGGGTTTAGTAAGATAACATGTAAAGAGCCCTGTAAACCATGAAGCATCCCATAAATGTCAGTTATTATTATCATCTGAATTTAGCTATCCATCTGTGAGTTGGAGAATCAAGTGGCATGGTTTCTCTAGCATTTAGGTACTGCAGCCTCAAACTGAAGAATCTGGGGGCTAGGCATCAGATTAGAATTCCCTCCATCCATCTGTCTTGTATGCAGGCATTGTAGTGTCTCGTGTGGAGCGTGGCCTCGGGAATCACATTCTTTGAGCTGATTAGGGAAAGCATCTCCTCTTTGGAGTATTGAAACATCTGACTGCTTTTCCTCCAGTCAAAAAGAGCAACCAGGAATTGTTGATATTAGTAACAGTTCAATATCTCAAAATGATGTGTAACTGAACAGCCTTTTTTTTTTCCCCCACATAAGAACACTGTCCTTGGAGCATAAAGATCTGACTGTTACAGAAGTTTTCCCTTGAGCACATTTAAAATGAGGACAATGTACAGATCCAAGGGGATGGACTACAATGACGGGCCTGTAGCTTTCACAGATGTGTTAAAGCTGGGGATTACCAAGTGCCTGACACTCTCGATATCCATGTGAAAAAGACATATTGTTCTGGCTTTTATTTTTCATTGACTCTGTGTGTGTGTGTGTGTGTGTGTGTGTGTGTGCCCACTTTATGCTTTCCTCTGCCGTTCTTTCTGAATGTGCATAAATCTTGCTCTGGATTTCATCTTTCCAGCCCTCTATCAATACATGTTGGCAATAGAGAAGGATATCTCCTGTCCTTTGGATTTGAGAGACAAATCCAAGTTTGAGCTTGTGGTGTAATCCCCAAAATCTGACCAAGCTGTTCATAGCAATTACTTTCAATGTTAATAGGATCACACCCTTATAAGCCAGTGTAGCAAACTATATTTTACAGACTCTATAGTGGAATTTACCTATTTTCCTCAAAACTTGAAAACCAGTGAAGGTTTTACTTGTGTTTTCTCAGTTTTATTAAGTACCTCTTATGTTTATTATTCTCAGTAACAGGTCTGAAATACATCTTTAAAAAATTAGCTCATTTAACCAACTCAGGGATTCAATTTAGAAGAGTATGAATGCTTTTAAGATGATGTCAAATATTTTGGTTCATTTTAAAGTGGATTTGATATTTTTGGATAATTCTCATACTAGAAGGATGTTACAGTGCTACAGACTATAAGTAATTGTTGTTGTTTCAGTTGTGTCTGAATTGTCATGACCCATTTGAGGTTTTCTTGGCAAAGATACTGGAGTGTTTCGCCATTTCTTTCTCCAGCTCACTTTACAGACAAGGAAACTGAGGCAAACAGGGTAAAATGACTCGCTCAGGGTCACACAGGTAGTAAATGTCTGAGGGTGAGTTTGAACTCATGTCCTTCTGACTCCAGGCCCAGCACTCTATCCACTGCACCACTTACCTGCCCCCTTTTAAAATAAAAAAAAATATATAAACTTTTGCTATGTGCCAAGAACTGTGTTAAGGATCAAAGAAACAAAAAACACAAAGGGAAAAAATTTATAATCTTGAAGTGATTGAAATGAATATTTTGGTTTTTGATGCTGCAGGAATGCTTCTTGCTAGAACTTGAGGAAAATTTTAGATTCTAGATTTAAATACATTTATTTATTTAAAGCAGGATCCTAAGTGAAAGTCCTAAATCAATTCCCCAGATAATTTTTTTTTTTTTTGGTGAGGCAATTTGGGCTAAGTGACTTGCCCAGGGTCACATAGCTAGTAAGTGTTAAGTGTCTGAGGCCAGATTTGAACTCAGGTCCTCCTGACTCCAGGGCCGGTGCTCCATCCACTCTGCTACCTAGCTGCCCCTAAAATTTTTTTCATTTAAAATGTTTTCAGGCTATATCAGTTATTTTTGCCATGAAAAGGAGTCTAATGTTAAAAAAGAATGATCAAACTATATAAGGCCCTAAGAACTGAAGTTCAGAATCTAAGGCATTGTTCGAAAGGTATTAGAAATCCAGAGATGTCATCTTAGAAAACAAATGGCTCGTTCGGAAAAAGAAAGAGAATATTTCTGCTAACATGACAGTGTGACCATAAACAAGTGTCACAATTTGAGACAATAGGGCCTGTAATATATTTCCAGTTTGTTTTCCCCCAGCTGACTCAATTGGGGCCCAATCTGTACAATCCATCTGGTTTGCTGCGTGTGTTTTTGAGGTGATCAAAAAAGTGCAGAAGGTGTTTTGCTGCTCTTTTGAAGGCAGGTTGACTTCTTTTTCTTAGTTTCGGGTTTAGTTTGTGCTTTTATACCAAAATTTTGCTTTGTATCAAAGCATTATATTTCCACGAGATGAATTTATCCAGACATACTGTGTACAATATTTTCCCTCTGGGCTGATTTTAGCTCCTTGTTCATAATCCTACTTTGTCATTTAATATGCTTGATTTATGATCAGTCCATCACAACTTTGACCTTGAGTACATCTCTGATCCCTCTCTTTCTTTTGCCCTTTGTCCCTAATGCATAACCAAATCCTATATATTTCTGAGCTCATTCTTGCCCTTCTTCTTTGCCATGATCTTAGTCTTGGACAAATATAGAATTACCTTTATTGGTCCCTGTTTCTTCCCATCGTCTAGTCCGTACCTGTTTCAGTAATTCAATACTTCTGCACATCCATGATCTCATCACTGGGGGAGGAGGGAAGAGGGAGATGGGAGGTACCTATACTTTCTATCCCTGTCCTTGACTATGGGTCCTCCACAGACTATCCTCTGATGTTCAAGATGATTTCGCTTTGTTGGTTTTTTTTTTCTTGTTTCTTTTTTAATTGACATAGGTATTACAGCAGCATGTGGACCACACATCTATTATTTGTCCTTCTTAGTACATGACTGGCTCACTTTTCTGATCTTACCTTTTCTTGGTGATAACTTTTCTGCCATTTCTTGAACACAGGGTATGATTGGTAAGATGCTATAACCTACTTATCCCCACTATGTGTATTCTCCATTACTTTTTCTGTCACCTTTAGTTTTGACAGTTTGCTACTGTTCGTTATCCATAGAGTATTGAACCTAGTGTTAGAGAGATCTGAATTCAAATCTAGACTCAGATACTTAGTAGCTGGGTAGCTCTGGGCAAGTCATTTTAAAAAAAATCTATCTGGGGGCAGCTAGATTGTGTAGTGAATAAAGCACCGGCCATGGATTCAGGAGGACCTGAGTTCAAATTTGGCCTCAGACATTTGACACTTACTAGCTGTGTGACCCTGGGCAAGTTACTTAACCCCAATTGCCTCACCCCCCCCCCAAATCTATCTGCTTCAGTTTCCCCAACTGTAAATTGGGGATAATAATAGTATCTACCTCTCAGGCTCATTATGAGGATCCAGTGAGATATTTGTAAAGTGCTTAGCACAGTGCCTGGTATATAATAGGAGTTTAATTGTTCCACTCCACTCCCATGATTCATACTACACAGGAAGAATATTGACTTGAAAAAAATGGAGTGTGTGTATGTATGTGTGCGAAGATTATATGATTGAAAAGCACTGTAAAATTTCTCAAATTCAAGTCATCTTTCTTTTCTGCTATGAATACAGTTTATGTTTAGCCATTCTGGATAAATATAAGGAAACTCAGATGAAGACTGTCTCCATGTTAAAATATGTACTGATATACTAAATTACTGACCTGCCTATACAACTGTATCCCATAGTTCGAGCAAGAGACATTTTTCATACTTTTGGTTTTTCTTGAGTATGGATTGAGATCTAGTTTGCACACAAGCAAAAATCATACTACTCAATCATAATTTTGACTAGAGTATTTATTTTCTTGGAATGTTGAACTCAATTACCTAAAAAAATAACTAATTTGTTAAAATACATGATTAGATATTTGTGAAGATGATGTGAAACTTCTACAGCCAAATCAAATGCAAGGTGGTATAGTCAGTGGTCAGAATGTCAGGTCTGGAGTCAGGAAGGCTTGAATTCAAATCTTGCATCAGACACTTAATAGCTATATGAACTTTGGCAAGTTATTTGGACCCTATTATGCCATGGTCTGTCCATGGGGTTTTCTTGGCAAAGATACCAGAGTGGCCTGTCATTTCTTTCTCCAGTGGAAACTTATGTCAGGCAATCGGAGGTTAAGTGACTTGGCCAGGGTGACACAGCTGGAAGTATCTGAGCCTGGATTTGTACTCAGCTCTTCCTTACTCCAGGTCCAGTGCTCTATCTAGCTGCCTCCAGATATTTATTAGTGGTGTGATTTTGGTTTTCAGTTAACTTCTGTTTGCCTCACTTTCCTCATCTGTAAAACAGGGATAATAATAGTACCTTTCTCCCAGAATTGTTGTGAGGATTAAGTCAGCATAATGAAACCCTTACAAGCCTCGAATTGCTATACAAAACTAGCCATTGTTAATTATATTAGTATTCATTATCATTAATAATTATAAATAACATTTATGCCTGTAACAAATATTGTTGTTGATGCTAATCTCCTAGATACCTAAGCCTACTTATTATCCCTTGGGCATTTCCACTTGTAACTCAAGACCACTGCAGAGTGGAAAGGAATCTCAGAGGTCAGGGGATGTGACCTAGTCATTTTTATAAAGAAGCAACATGATTTGCCCAAGGTAATGCATATAATTAGTGAGAGAACAGTGATTTGAACTCATCCCTTCTGACTATAAGCCCAGGGATCTTTCTACTATACCATAATGTCTCTTATTTTACATATGGATCTAATAATTGTTCATACTCTCCAATTTAGTTCACAGAAGCCTTTATTTACTGAAAATGTCAGTGTGATTTATAATAATGCAAACATGGGTGACAGCAAGACCTTTACAAGAAACATTAAAGCATTTAAAAAAAAATAAAATATAGAAACCCAATTGGGGACTGACCTGTCTAAAGTTTTTTTAAAAAAGCAACTGTGGGGCAGCTAGGTGGCGCAGTGGATAAAGCACCGGCCTTGGATTCAGGAGTACCTGAGTTCAAATCTGGCCTTAGACATGACACTTACTAGCTGTGTGACCCTGGGCAAGTCACTTAACCCCCATTGCCCTGCAAAAAAAAAAAAAAAAAGAAAGAAAAAAAAAGAAAGAAAGAAAAAAGCAACTGAGACACAGAAATGGAACCAGTGACTCCAAGTCCACTGAGAAACTAGCAAGTTGAACTTTTCTGGGGGAAATCAAAATTAAACCAGAGAAGTCAATCCAAGAAATTTATCTGAACCCAGAAGAAAAGATTGATTAGGGATGTGCCAACATCTCAGTACCTCCAATGGAGGCAAATCCAAGAGACAAAATGTGCTGTCAGGACTTGTCTGTCGCTGACTTTCTTTTCTTTTCTTTTTGCTGGGTGAAATGGGGGTTAAGTGACTTGCCCAGGGTCGAACAGCTAGTAAGTGTCAAGTGTCTGAGACTGGATTAGAACTCAGGTCTTCCTGAATCCAGGGCCAGTGCTCTATCCACTGCGCCACTGCCCCCTATTGCTGACTTTTTAACACAGATGCGGTAGAACCAAACTCTTGAGTATTGTTGCTTGGCAGCATGACCTGGGGCACAGGCCCTCCTGCAAGCACTCACAGGGGTCACTCAGGTAGCCCTGCATCTATACTACTCTGCCATAAAGAAATCTTACCCCCCTCTCCCCAATCTCCGTTTTACTGCCTTTCCATCTTTCCCTAACTCTGTCTTTCCTCCAGGGATAACTAAGTATAATTGGCCAATCTAGAGACATCAGCATAAAGTCTTGCTTTCTTCAGTTTTTAGGGGCTAATTTTAGTTCTACTGTTCGACTGAGGATAGAACCCTTCTCAGGTCCATGGACAGCCACTGCTGCCTTCCTGTTCACCAAAATTCCCTTGCCCTACCTTCCTTATTATGTTATCAAAATGGTTTATGAGAGGAACAGAGACAGGAAATTATACTTAAAGTCTCAGAAAGTGCTTATAGGAGAAAATCCTACAAAGTAGATACATCAATTTGCACTGGACCGATCTCTTAGTAATTTTGCCACAGCAAAAGATCAAATAGGAACTATTGTCCATGACCAATAAAAGCAATTAGCAAATTTGTGAACTGAGTTTCTGCTTATACATTTTTCCAGGTTAATCTTTTGTTTCAAGTAACTTGTCCTTTACTGACATGTGCTTTTAATAAATGGAAATGTATTCGGTTTCTTAAGGATACTTCAATTTAATGCTTTGTGTAATCCACAGTCAGGAGCCACACTCGGCAATCTATGTATAAGCCAATATCTGCAGCAAAGGCGAGGCCTATGTTTGTGGTTGATAGAAAGAGTACTGGGTTTGAATTCAGAACAGAGTCTGAATTCTGGTCCTGAAACCCATGAGCTGTGGCCAATCATTGGATTTCAGAGACAGCTTGGTATAGTAGATAGGACACGGGGCCTAGCATCAGGAAGATCTGAGTTCAGATTCCATCTCTGAGTCTTCCTTGCTGTGGGACCCTGAGCAAGTCCCTTGACCTCTATGTGCCCAAGACTAATTTAATAAAGTTTAATAGTTTAGATCTACCTTGGTAGAGGGAGTTCTTACATCATGAGTTCTCTGCATTGATTGAATCACAGATTATTCACATGTCATGATTTTGCAAAAATAATATTTATCACTATTAATCTCATGGTAAAGCATTTTTAGTCCTTAAAGTGATTTGTTGTTGTTGTTGTTGTTTCATGAACAACTCTTCGTGACCCCATTTGGGAAAGATACTTGGCAAAGATAGTGTGGTGTTTCGCCATTTTCTTCTCCAACTCACTTTAGAGATGAGGAAACTGAGGCAAACTGGGTCAGGTGACTTATGCGGGGTCACACAGCTAGTAAGAATCTGAGGTCAGATTTTACCTCAGGAAAATGAATCTTCCTGACTCCAGACCCCGCACTCTATCCACTGTGTCACCTGGCTGCCCGAAAGTGATATGCAAATGTGAATTAATGTAATTGTCCATTCCCTCTCATCTCTTCTCCCATATCCCATCCTGTTCTGAAAACCTTTCTGTCCCCTCTATTGAGAGCCTACTTCTATCCCAAGGCCTATTTCAAGGTCCATTACCTATAATGACCTATGTGATTCCTGCTTGGGAACCAACTCCCTCCCTCAACCACAGGTGGTACCACTTAACCTCCACTTGTAAGTTTGGCCTTGCCCTCCACTATGGGACAAATGCTCTCTCTCTAGGGTGCATTTAAAATATTCATAGGGCAGTAGCTCACTGGTTTAACATCAGAGCAGCTTTGCTGCTGATCTATTTTGGGACCTCATCTCCATTTCTACTAACCAAAAGTCTTAGCTTATTCCTCCCATCTGCTTTTTTTTTTTTTTTTGGAGAATTGGTCTCCTGATTCTGTCTAGGTTGGAAGTATAGGGTCTAATTGTGGAGTTGATCTTACTATTGATTTACTTGGCAAAACTCCATTTTTTTCTTGGGCTGCTTTGCTCTTCCTTAGGCAACCTAGTTTCTCCCCAGTTCCTCTTTCCTGAGAGCTCTCCATATTGATGATGGACTTTGGATGGGAACCTAATCTGCTTTTCCCACTGTGGCTTCTCCAGCAGTCTCACGCTCCGCAGTAGCTAGACTCTACCGACTTCATCATTGTCTCCAGGAGCTCATCTTTCTACAAGATTGTATCAGCTCTGACTCTCAGCTCCTCAATATGCCCTGACCCCCAAATCCTTCCTTCCCTCTGCCTAGAGAGGATAAAGGGTGGATATTGGAGCGAGCTCTTCCCAGAGCTTCCACCTAAGGGAAGATCCCAGTGCAGCCGTCTCATGATTTCCCACCCAGCTGAATCCTTATCATGCCTCAGACCTAGGTACGCTGGCACCTCCATAGACTTTTCAGTTTTTTTAATGTGCTGTTTTCCCTAATAGACTGTGAGTTCCTTGAGGGCAGGAATTGTCTTTTGCCTTCGTTTATATCTATGAGCTTTGTAGAGCTTAGCTCAGTGCCTGGCACCTTATAGGCACTTAAAAACAAATGTTTATAGATTGGTTTATCTCTGGGATCACAGGCATATGGCTTCAAGCCTGGCTTATTTCCCCCCTTTCCCTTAAGCAACAAAAACCAACAAAATAAACCTCTATTAATTAGATTAATACCTCCTGGACTGCATTTGACAAATGTAACAAATCATTGCAATAATTTGAAATAAATTATTCCAAAGAATCTAATATTAATCCTATAATGATTAGAAAATACCTTCAATTTCTGTGATGCACTTATGAGACAACTTATAGATTCAAACAGTATCCCCAAAGGTCTAGTCAGCACCACAATTTAATATATGTTGATCTTAACATTAATATTAATAATAGTCAGAATTTATATAGTATTTACTATTTGCTAAGCTGTGTGCTAACGGGCACTTCACATGTATTATCTTATTTGACCCTCACATTAACCCTGGGAGGTCGTGCTGTTATTATCCCCATTTTACAGGTGACGAAACTGAGGCAAAGAGAGGTTATGTGACTTGTCCAAAGTCACACAGCTGATTTTTAAAATACAGGTGTCTGGCTCCTGTGCCACAGGTGTCTGGCTCCTGTGCCACCCAGCTGCCTAATTAGCAGGGCTAAAGTTAGGCTAGTCTCATCTCATCCCTGCCTGGCACATAGTAGTAGATGCTTAATGAAAGCTCCTGCCCTTCCTCTTATTTCTTTCCCTTCCAGCTACCAGTAGTTCCCTTTTATTCTCTGCTACAATTATCTTGTACTTACTGTGCATGTATGTATATACATCTACACACATATGTATCATATACTTCCATGCATGCCTATTTATTTCCCATGTGTACAAGTTTTTTTCTTCTTACTGAATTAAGCACCTTGAGGTTAGGAACTGTTTCATTTTTTTTTCCTTTGTAACCCCAGTGCCTCACATATAGTAGGTACTTAATAGATATTTGTTGGTTTATTTGATAGGAACCTTAGGCGAGAAACAAAGGATCTCACCAAAGACAACCTCCCATTCTGCTAGGTCAAGGTTTAGGTCTTATCACATCTTATAGGAAATTTTTTCCTGATGTCCCTAGTTAGTGCTCTCTCAGTCCTTATCTAATTATGTTTGCATATGTATGAATGTGCAAGCATGTGTATGCATGCATGTATATGTGTTTTAATCACTCAATACACTGTAAACTCCTTGAGGACATAAACTGGTTTTGTTCTTCTGTCACCAGCATGTAGCACAGTACTTTGCACATAGTAGGTGTGTAATAAATCTTTATAGGATTGGATCAGATATTCCTATAACCAAGCTCTTGTCTCATACTTTACTTCCAGTAAATAACTCCCAGAATTTGAGTGTCTGGCTTGGTTCCTTCCCTATTACTCCAATTTCTCTCCCAGTTGGATATCTAGGAGACAGCTGCAGATGTATTAGGTCTGGACTTACAGATTTAGTAGTTGAAGCCATGGAAATGGATGGGACTGCTAAGGGACATAATATAGAGATAGAAGCATGCCAAGATCAGAACCCTGAGGAATGTCATCATCTGAAGGGCAGAGGGATGAGAAGGATCCAGTGACTAAGATAGAGAAGGCATAGCCAGAGGTCTAGGAGAACTTGTAAGAAAGCAGAATGATGGAAACCAAATGAGGACAGAGTTTTCCAGTATGGGAATTTGATTCCCTTAACTATGCATACTTGTTGCAAGAATTTTCATTTTTCTTTTTCAGTGATGTGGGAGTAGGAGGGGGGTAGAGTTGGGAGAGAGAGAATTAAGTGCTTATTACATAAAATATTTTAAAAAGCTTATGCAGGAGAATCTAGTAAACATTATCAGGACGTCAAGGGTTGAAAAAATATTGGGTTTGGCAATTGGAGAAGTCATGGATGTTCTTTGGAAGCATAATGTCATTGGATTGGGGGGATGGTGGGAGACGACAGAGACAATTGAAAGGGCAAAAGTGATGCAAAATGAGACATACATATAGATTATCTATCTGTCTGTCCATCTGACATCTATCTATCCACCCCCCTATCCATCCTTCCATCTACTGCACTTGACACTGTTGGTCTTGCCCTCCACTTGTACACTTGTTTATCTCTGGTCTTTGGTGACACTGTTCTCTCCTGGTTGTCCTCCTACTAATCTGAGTGCTTCTCTATGTTTATTGCTGAATTCACCCTCCTTATCCATATCATGTCCTTTATCTGTGAATGTTCCTCGGGGTTGTGTCCTAGGACCTCTTCTTTCTCTACATTTTCTTTCTCAGTAACTTCCTCCTTTCCCAGGGGTTTATTTACCATCTCTATGATGATGACTTCTAGATCTATATAGTCAGCCCTAATCTCTTCTCTGACTTTCAGTAAATCAATAGACATTTATTAAGTACCTACTGTATGCCAGGCACTGTGCTAAATGCTGGGGATACAAAGAAGGGGAAAAGAGAGCTCCTGCCCTCAAGGAGCTCTTTAGCTCTTTAGTTCAAACTGGATGCCCCAGAGACCTGTTAAATTAACCTGTCAGAACTCTTTTTTTCATCCCAATACTCTTTTCCAAACTTCCCTGTCTTTGTCAGAGGCACCATCATCCTTTTAGTCTCCCAGGTGCATAACCATGGCATTAATTTCAACTCCTCACTTTCCTTCACTCCACATAGCCAATCAATTGCCAAATCTTGCTGTTTCTACCTCCACAATCTCATATAAGATTCCCACATATCTACCACCTTAATTTAGGTCCTCATCCCTTTTCATCTAGATTATGTCAATGGCATTTTAATTGGTCTGCCTGCCTCAAGTCTTTCCCCTGGTATATGTACAGCTACTAAAATGATTTCCTCTAATTGAAGGTCTGATCATGTCATTCCCCTGCTCAGTAAACTATAATGGCTCCCTATTTCTTCAGAGGGGTCAAACCCGCAGTTTAGGGCCCATAACACTCCTGAGCACTGAAAGAGCCAGACTAAAATGAAATTGAAAATTTTAACAAAAGAAATAAAAATACAATAAAACGTAAATAATTTTAATATGTGGATTTTGATGTTAATATGCAGCCAGCAGGGATCCTTATGTATAGTTTAGTGGCTCTCAGTTTCTATTTGACTTTGATACCACTGCTCTAGAATAAAAATATACTTCTCTGTTGATTTTTAAAGCCTTTTGTAACTTTCCCCCACTCTGTGATCTGCCCAACCTGCCCTTTCCCACAGCCTATCCAATCTCCATGCTTTGGCACCGGCTATCTTCTGTGTCTGGAATGCACTCTCTCCTCACCTCCACCCCATAGATGCCTTTAAGGATCATCTTCATAATATACTCTTCTGATCTCTTTGAGTGCTAGTGCCTTCCGACACAAACTACTTGGTATTTGACTACTTTGTACTTATTTGCATTTATTCTCTTTATATATTTAGATGAATACTTATATACTCAAAACTATATTAGAAATAACAAAGTAACAGAGCTACTTCTTAGAGGTTATTTCATTCATTGTCTTTGTGATCCCAGCACCTGGGATAGTTCCTGGAATATTGAATATAGTTAATAGATGCTTTTTTTTGATGGTTGATTAGGGTTGCTAATGAAGAAAAGTAAATATACAAAATAGGTTGTAGATAGAAGTCCCTATGGAAGTTGTCTACTTTTGGTAGTAACTGTTGCACATTCACTGGGTACATGTATACTTTCTAATAACAACAACAACAAAACATATTTGTGTAACATTTTGAGGTTTACAAAGTGGTTTTCTCACAAGAAACTTATATGTAATAAACACTATTATTGCTGTTATAATGATAGGGAAACTGAGGATCAGGCCCTAAATTAGTGGATAGAGTGCTGGCCCTGAAGTTAATAGGACATGAGTTCAAATCTGACCTCAGACACTTACTAGCTGTGTGGCCCTGGGCAAAAGTCACTTAACCCTGCTTGCCTCAGTTTCTTCATCTGTAAAATAAGCTGGAGAAAAAAGTGGCAAATCACTCCAGTATCTCTTCTAAGAAAACCTCAAATGGACAGTCACCAAGGTGATGTTTCCTGGTCATATTTCTCTCTCCTAATAAATCTCTTTTTATTTTACCCCCTCCCCCCCCAAAAAACAAGAGAAATGGCAAATGGCAACACAAAGAGCTGGACATGACTGGAAAACAATTCAACACCATATCACATAGCTGTAACGTATTGAAGCTGAGACACAAATTTAGAGGGCTTGAAGTCAAGTGCAGTATTCTTTTAATTCTGCTATATCTCTTCTCTCCTTGTAGGGCATCTTTTTCAAAGATACTGTACTTATAATTTCATGTTTCCTGATCCAACTCGCCATTTTAAGTTTAGTCTTCCTTTTAGTAGACATGAGTTATTTGTTTTTAGCCTCTACCCTGCATTCTGGGAAGATCTTAATAAATATGCAAAGGGATTGATTTTTTTAAAATGAAAGAATCTGAGTTGCTGCATATTTAATGATTTTCCCAAGATCACAGGACTAGTGAGTGGTTGGTTCGAAGAGAAGCTCAAATCTTTTTCAATGATTTTTTATTGCAAATAGATGATTGTGTTTTATAATAGAATGCTAGGCTAATAATAGTAATATTAATTATAACCACTGATATTTATGTAGCAATTAGAAATATATGAGATGCTTCACATACTTAATGATACTTCATATTTTCATGGGGTTTTAAGGTTTACAGAATGTCTTCCCCATAAAAATGCTGTCAGATAGGTAGTGAAAGTACTATCATCTTCATTGGCTCTGAAAGCCTATGTGGATATTTTCTTTTTTTTTGCAGGGCAATGAGAGTTAAGTGACTTGCCCAGGGTCACACAGCTAGTGTCTGAGGCTGGATTTGAACTCAGGTCCTCCTGAATCCAGGGCCAGTGCTTTATCCACTGTGCCACCTAGCTGCCCTTAAAGCCTATGTGTTTTGCCAAAAGCAACACAGTAGAACTCAAACCTAGTTCCTCGTGTCATGTACTGTGTTCAGAGGACCCTCAAGATGAGTTCCTGCCTCACCAAGAAGGTCTTTAGAGGGACTGAATAGTGTTGTGGAGGAAAAAACAAAATGTTAGACAAAACAGAGTAGGATGGGCCTTACAGAGAGATATGAAGAGACATCAAAGATGTCTCCCACCCACAAGGTTCTACAAACAAGGCAGTTGCATTGTACAGAGGACAGAGCAAAGGACTTGGAGTCACGAAGACTTGAACTGAAATCCTGCTTTATATATTTATTGCATGACCCTGGGCCAGGTGCTTAACCTTTCTCATTCTGTTTCCTCATCTCCTCAGAATGGGGATAGTAATAACACCCAATTTGCAGGATTGTTTTGAGAATCAAATAGGATAATATGTTTAAAGTGTTTTATAACTTATAGCACTATAGAATAATAATAACAATATTAATGATAATGTAATTGCATAAGATTTGTAAAGTATATTTTGCCATATAATATTATAATTATAATTATTGTTAGTGATAAAATATAAATGAAGTATCTAAATATTAAGTTCATAGAGATAATTAATCAGCAAATATTTATTAAATATTTAGCTCAGTCATTTCAGTTCACTTCAGTCATATCTGACTCTTTGTGACTCCATTTGGGGTTTTCTTGGCAAAGATTCTGAATTGGTTTAGGGGGCAGCTAGGTGGCGCAGTGGATAAAGCACCAGCCCTGGAGTCAGAAGGACCTGAGTTCAAATCTGGCCTTAGACACTTGACACTAGCTGTGTGACCCTGGGAAAGTCACTTGACCCTCATTGCCCCGCAAAAAACCCAAAAACCAAAAACCAAAAAACAACAACATTCTGAGCTTGAATTGGTTTGTCATTTCCTTCTCCAGCTCATTTTACAGATGAGGAAACTGAGGCAAACAGGGTTAGGTGACTTGTGGAGGGTCACACACCTAGTAAGTGTATGAAGCCAGAATTGAACTCAGGAAGATGAGTTCCACTGAGCCACTTAGCTGCCCTTGATAGAGCCATGGGCTTACAGGTTTGGCAGTTCAATGGAAGTAGTAAAAGAGAGATTATAAGATTTAGAGTGAAGTTCGCAGATGGTCAATTCCAATCTCCCCATTTTATAGATAAATAGAAAAGAAAAAACTTGACCACTTTTTTGTGCCCCCCCAAATGCTTCTGCCTCGATGAGTGGTACAAGCACACATTTATAAACATGTGTTTATATGTGACATATATACAGTTTGATGAATTATAAATGAATGACACCATGTTCACACAATTCCCAGTCATTTCTTAGAGCTTCACCTCATAAATAGCGTCTTATGTGACTCTTCTCAACTGCCCCATCTTCCAAAACAGATAATTATTGTGTGATTTCAGGCTGGTCTCTAACCTCTTGAAGACTCTTCTTCATCTGTTAAATGAATCGATTAGGCCAGATGGCTTCTACATCTATGATCCTAGCATCCTTTTTTTTTTTTCTTTTGACCATCCATCCTTTTGTTATTGGTCTTCACCATCATGCCATCTCAGCAGCTTGTACCTCTCTCTCTGACCCTGCAGCCCCCTTCTTCCATTGATGATTTCTTCCTGGAATCTCCATTTTGAGGAAGGACCTAGACCAAATATTCCTCATTCTCTAGACTTAAGCACTTTATTTCTGGACAATCAGCTCTGTGGTCTCCTATCTACTGCATCCCTAGCTTTTTAGTTCCTTTTCATGTATTATCTTTTTTTTTTTTTGAGGCAGTTGGGGTTAAGTGACTTGCCCAATATCACACAGATAGTAGGTGTCATGTGTCTGAATCAGGATTTGAACTCAGGTCCTCCTGACTCCCGAGCTGATGCTCTATCCACTGTGCCACCTAGCTGCCCCTTCATGTGCTATCTTCCCTGTTAGAATCTATACTCTTTGTCTATTTGTTTGCACCTATATCTCCAGCACTTAGCATGGCAGAGTACTTAATCAGTGCTCACTGACCTGACTTGTAAATCCCTCACCCAATGCACCAGGATCAGCCCCATTCCATTCTGTGTATTTTCAACCAGGAGCAGAGCATCCTTTAGCTTCCAGCTGCCAACATCCCTGTTCCCTCTCTCCTGCCATCTATATTTATGCTCGGAAAAGACCTTCATTATCCAAAATGTATTTCAAGTTAGGTTTTTACCATATTGGTCATTTCCTTATTGATGCTTCAAGGATGGATTTAAGTTGTGAAAAGACTGTGTAGTACTAAGAGTACTAGATTTGAAGTCAGAGGATCTGGATTCAAATCCTGACTCTACCACTGACTACTTTTGTGACAGGAGTAGTTCCATGGCATGGTGGATAGAACGACAGGCCCGGAGTTTGAAGGGCACACTTACTAGCTGTGTGACCTTGGGCAAGTCACTTAACCCTATTTACCTCAGTATCTTCATCTGTAAAATAAGCTGGAGTAGGAAATGGCAAGCCACTCCAGTTTCTCTGCCAAGAAAACCCCAAATGGGGTCACTAAGAGTCTGACATGACTAAAATGACTGAACAACAACACCTTTGTGACATTTGGCAATCAATCAAAGCTCATTTATTATGGAAAAATGCTTTGCATGATTGCACATGTATAACCTATCTCAAATTACTTACCATCTCAGGAAGGGGGGAGGGGACCAAGGGAGGGAATTTGGGATTCAAAATTTTAAAAAACCCACAAACTAATGTTAAGATTATTTTCATATGCTACTGGGTAAAAAGAAAATATTATTAAAACAAAACAAATGATCTCCCCGCAAAGAGCATTTATTCAGTGCCTACTTTGTGGCAGGCCCAGACTAGGCACTGAGGATGCAGATAAAAAAGAATGGAATAAGCCCTCCACTCAAGGATCTTGAGTAACTTCCCTGGGCTTCAGTAAGAGAGAGGGAATGGAGGAGGTGACTTCTCATGTGCTCTCTAGCTCTAACCTGTGAGCCCACAACCAATGCCAAGCAGGCTACCTTGTTACAGTGGTTTACCTTGTTCTTCTCAGGCTTGAGAAGATTGGAAATTATGGGACTGCCAAACCTCCAGTGAATTCCTGGCTTTCTTCTTCTCAGAACCTACCATCATAAATCTGCTTCTGACTTTGGCCTGGGCTGTGATTCTGCCTTGTCCTTTGCTGACAGATTTCTGGCACAACATTCAGTCACATATTTCTGAAGTAACTTATATTCTGTCTGTCCTTGGAATCTGCATTGTAAATGTCCCTTTGGAAGTCTTTGAAACTGAGTGCATCCTCTTTGCTCCCATTATGACTGAGAGAATTATTAATTCTTCACTGAGATTCCCTCCCCACAATGTTTCCCCCACCCCAACATCACCCCCCAACACACATACACATAGACATACACAGACACCCACAGACACACATACAGATACACACACACATGCATGCACACACACACACACACACACACACACACACACACACACACACACACACACACCCTCCTTCTTGTTTGGGAAACATGGATAATGCTGGGGTTTTAATCCACAAGGGAAATGGCAGCTGATGAGCAGTAAAATTTGAGAATTCTGAGTGTGTAAGGAGCTATTGCTTAGCACTTTGCTCTCCTCCCCTCTCCTCTCCAAGACTGGTCATTGAGGTCAACATAGTTAGGCCTGTGTTATGACTGAAACTGTTAAACTTAATTTCACAAAATCCCACCACAGTTTCCCATATGGTTTTAGACAGGGATACTTTTCTTGAACAGTATTTTATAGGAGAGTTTGTAAAGTGGTTTCTAATTCCCATTTAAAAACAACAGCTCCTATCTAAATTGACTAGAGAAATACTAAGTTTTTTGTTGTTGTTTTGTTGTTGTTTTTTTTTTTTTGCAGGGCAATGAGGGTTAAATGACTTGCTCAGAGTCACACAGCTAGTAAGTGTCAAGTGTCTGAGGCTGGATTTGAACTCAGGTCCTCCTGAATCTAGGGCCAGTGCTCTATCCACTACACCACCTAGCTGCCCCCCTAAGGGTTTTTAAAAAATTATTTGTAAAGGTAGTTAAGAAAACCGTCTTGAGGCCTTTTATGGTAGCTATGCTAGAAATCAGATTTAGGTGTTTGGAATCCATCTTTAATTTCAAGAAATGGGTGGTGACCCAAGCAAGGACCAAGGAAGAAAGGGACAGGTTGGATGTTTCTTCCTGTCCAGCCTGTTTCCTTACAGTTATTTTCTTCCATTGCCAGACAGACTGTACATTGTTGGATTATGGGTAATCCTGTTGCTTGTGGTAATAACTCCTTTGTAAATGCTGTGTCAGAGGAGCCTGGCTGACAGCTCCTGAGAGACAGGCTGTCTCATTTCTGTTTCAGAGCAGGCTTTATAACCTCTTAGGGCCTAGTGTAGGGGCAACTAGATGGTCCATTAGATTGCATGCCAGGCCTGGGTCAGAAAGACTCATCTTCCTTAATTCAGATCTGGCTGAATTCAGACACTTACTAGCTTTGTAACCTTGGGCAAGTCACCTAACTCTGCTTGTCTCAATTTCCTCATCTGTAAAATGAGCTGGAGAAGGAAATGGCAAACCACTCCAGGATCTCTGCCAAGAAAACCCCAAATAGGAGTCATGAAGAGTAGGACACAGCTGAGAAAGGACTGAACAGAAACTGAACAGCGACTGAATAGTGTAAATATTCTAAATACAGGCTACTAGACCTTGGGGAACTGCCCCGTAGTATCATGATTCTTGATCTGGAAGGGACCTTTAAATCCATCTAGTCCAGTTCCCTCCTTTTATAGAGGAGGAATTTGAGAGTCTAAATGACTTTCCTACAGTCACATAGCTAGTAAGTGTCAGAGGTGGGATTTGAACCCAGATCTACCCGACTCACCCTCTTCCCTCAGTCTAACATGGCACTGGCACTTACTTTGGAGTCAGAAGGTTTGGACTCCTGGCTCTGCCGCTTTTTAGCTGGGTGACCCTGAGTAAGTTACCTACTCTGTGTCTTCTGCAATTATAGAATGGGGAGGATGCTTACAGTACTCCTCTCATGGAATTATGAGGAAAATCCAGTGAAATATTGTTTGTTAAGCTGCTTTGTGATCACCAACATCAGTACCAATAGAACTTTGTTTTTCTTTTTTTTTGGAAGGAATCTGAACCTGTGATTTTGTGGGTATGGAGAACTCCTTGGTTTTTTTGTTTGTTTGTTTATTTGTTTTTTGTTTTGTTTTTGTTGAGCCAAATGAGGTTAAGTGACTTGCCCAGGGTCACACAGCTTGTAAGAGTCTAAGGACTAGCCCACATCCTGCTGTGAATTGGTGACTTTTTCTTCCTGTCTTATGATGATAGCTATTTAGCACCCACATTCACTGACATCCAGTGAAGAACTTGTTTCCTTGTCTTAAAAAAAGAACAATTGTTTAAACAAAACAAAACAAACAAACCAAAAAAACCCCCACCCAAAATCCTTCCTTCCAAACCTCAAATCTTCTGGACGCTGAGGCCGAATGCTTTATTCAGCATGCCACTGTGCTAAGTTGCCTGAGGAAGATCTTCTGAGAGCATCCCCTGTCTCTTTTCCTTCTGTTCTTAAGGGGAGGTGGGTTTTTGTTTCTGGTTGAACTGTTGCAGAGCTTTGCTCTCACTGTTGAGGAGGACAGAGGACATGATGGTGGGAGGGTAGCTCCTATGCCTATTTTCCAGAGTCTAAATATACCCTTTTCCAGGACAGTGATATTGTAGAGGCAAGGAGGATGTGTGTGTGTGAGTGTGTGAGTATATGTGTGTGTGTGTGTGTGTGTGTGTTGAATGGGACTAGCATGTTCATTAGTTCAGCTCTGCCTTGGCCATGCCTTCTGTGGACGGTGCACACACAGCCTGAGGTATGTATACACAGGTGCTCCCGATGCCTCCTAGCACTTCAGCTGCCTGGCAGGTGGGAGGAATGATTCTTCCTCTTCCTTCTGCCAAAACACTTGTTGGGTGGCCTGGGTGCATGTACGTGTGCAGTCTTTCTGTTCCTTCAACTTCAGGAAGAGGTTTGTTCCATGATGATCACTTTTACCCAAGCAGACTCAGGCCTTAAAAGATTTTGGGGTTATCTGGGAATTTTCTAGTGAGCCAATGAAAGCCCTAATCAAATTAAAATTTAAAAAGTCAATTGTTTCTGGAAAAATCATGCAAGAAAATGATATGAAGGTTTTTACCAAGCTGTCTGCCTGTAAAGGGCAGATGTTCAAGGGTTTTAGGCCCAAGTAGGCCCCACACAGATTCCTAGACTGCATGGCTTCCTTCAGGCCTTATAGTCTTAGATAAGAACTCTGACTGGATTCCGCCCCATCTCTTTGGCTTTGTACCTGAAGGCAAGGCCCACTGTAAGTGGGAATGTTTATGCTGTGAAACCATGCCCCGTGCAGTGTGTTAACCATCATCAAACAGTATGTATTGAATGTTCATGAGGATGACCTGTGCCAGCTACTTTACAAAGTAAGCCCCAGCCGATTTAGTACCTGCATTCTCACATTCACTCCTTTGGTTCCTACTGTGTGTCCAGTAATTTACTGAACCATTCCCCAGTGTCTCTTGGATTTGGTACTTATTCTCCCCACTTACCCCCTCCAATGATGACATTCCCTCTCAGTAGATATTCTTCTTCTTCCTTTTTTTTGTGAGGCAATTGGGGTTAAGTGACTTGCCCAGGGTCACACAGCTAGTAAGTGTTAAGTGTCTGAGGTCAGATTTGAACTCAGGTCCTCCTGAATCCAGGGCCGGTGCTCTATCCACTGAGTCACCTAGCTGCCCCTTAAGCAGATATTCTTAACCTGGTGTTTGAGAACTTTTATTTTAAAATACTTGGATAATGGTATTTCAGTAGAATTGATTTCCTTTGTAATATGTAAATTATTTATGTATATAAAAAATGATCCTGAGAAGAGGTATATTGGCTTCACCAAACTGCCAAAAAGTGCCAAGACACAATAAAAAGGTTAAGGAATTCTGCCCTAAAGAAATAGTTTTCTACCTTGTTTGGTTCAGTCTGGGCCAGAGAACAGGTACATTTACTCATTTTCCCCTCCAAGAGCATTCTGGTATTTCTTTGAAAGTGTGGAAAAACATACCAAGTTCTTGCATTGGTATGTTTGACTTCCCCAGGGATACTGGCCTATCAGATTAGTGTTAGGGGTTTTCATCCTGAAAATTTTTGTGTTTTGCAGAGGAATTCCAAGAGTATATGCCTTTCCCCTGCCCCTTTCCCCTCTCCCTCTCCCTCTCCCTGCTCAACACAGATGCTTTGGACTCTTTTTCCCCTTGCTGTTCTGCTCGACAGGGCATTCTATATTTTACCTCTTTACAAAGTTTTAGCATTTTGTGAGACAAAATTCTAAAGTGAGGTGGAAAATATTTTTCTATCATGGGAAATTACTCAGGATGCAATAAAAATGTGTTTTGCTTATGGCAAAATTTGCAAACCTTCACTGAGTGAGAAGTACATGTTTTTTTTTGCTCAGTGATGAAGCTGGCAAAAAGTCAAATTTGCCATTTTTTACTCAATGTGGATAATTTTTTAGCACAGCACTCCCACTTATTGCCGTGTTCTGTTTTCCTCTGGGGCTACAATTAGACCAACAGGGGTGAATATTTTAGTGAAATCATAAAGTCCAGGAAAGATAAGTACCCTAAGATTTGAAAGAATCTAAATCTGGTGTAGATTCTCCATGCATTGCCTCACTTATCCCGAACTCGTTACACTGGGAAACAACGTACTTTTTCATAACATTACATAAGGTACCAACTAGAGCTTTTTCAATGCAAAAAAAAAATGAGAACTTGGGCAAAATATATGTGCTGATTTCTATTTCCAACTCATCCTGTCTATAAGCCATTTGCTATTCCACTTGGTTAGATAGCAGGCAGGTTACCAAAAATAAATAATTAACTGCTAGAACTTAACACAAGTTAGAAGGATCCTTGATTCAAACTGCTGTTAGTTAATATGCCCTCATCAACCCTAAATAAATGCTAACAAAACTCAGGGAATTAGAATACTAGGAGACAAAGCTGATAAAAATAGTTTATATTTTGTCTATGCCCTTTGAATTAATGTTACATTGAAAATAAATAGGCTGTGCTATGGTTTTACTAGTCTAGTTATAATTGGGAGTTTTACAAAATGGAAGTATGGCTTTAAAATGTTTTTCTGTACACACACACACACATATATATATACATACATACATACACATGCATTTTAGAGTGTTGGTGTATTTTTTGAGAGGCAGGGTGGGAGAGTGGACAAAGGACTTGAACTTGACTTTAAGTCTTATATGAGATACATGTATTTATTAGCTTTGTGACTTAGCTTGTATTGCTTTATTTACGTAGTTCCCTAAGGCTATATTTTGTAACTGAGTTATCCATCTGCATCAGTGCAGAGAGTTTTGTTGTTGTTGTTCTTTCGTTTCAGTCATATCGGATTCTTTGTGACCCCATTTGGGATTTTCTTGGCCAAGGAACTAGAGTGGTTTTCCATTTCTTTCTCTAATTTTACAGATTAGAAAACTGAAGCAAAAAAGGTTAAGTAACTTGTCCAGGGTCACACAGCTATTAAGTTTCTGAGGCCAGATTTGAACTCAGGAAGATGAGTCGACTTCAGGCCTAGCCCTCTATCCACAGCACCACCTAACTGCCCTGGAGAGAGTTTACACATTGGAAATTCTCAGTATTAATGAAAACACAAATTTAGATGAAAAACTGCTCTTTCTTTTAGGCTTGTCAAAAAGGCAATATACTATGTAGTGAGAAGTACAGATGTTCAATAACCATTGTGACCCATAACCATCAGACATAAGATATTGAATCTCCTGACCAATGCTGCGGAACAATGTTATTTGCCCATTCTATGTAATGTCTCACTCCTTAAGAAGGTTCTTTTTGGCAAAAGAAATACTCACATGAGGGGGCAGCTAGATGGTGCAGTGGATAAAGCACTGGCCCTGGATTCAGGAGGACCTGAGTTCAGATCTGGCCTCAGACACTTGACACTTACTAGCTGTGTAACCCCCATTGCCCCACACAAAAAAATGAAATACTCACATGAACTGTTATTGATATGAGAAGAGGGGCATGCCAAATAATTGTGGGTTTTGGAGATTCTGACAAACCAGTATTTGCATCTTCAGAACACTGAAGGATGGTGGTAATATGAAAGGTAGTATGTTACCATGTAGACTTGCTTGAACCATTTCCTTTAAAATTATATTATTTTTATTGTTGGCTTTTGTTTTTATATCATTGGTTTCCAAATATATCCTCTTCCCTTTCCCTGCCCAGAAAGCAATGCCTTGTAACAAAGATTAAAAGAAAGAGAACTACAGCATCAAAGAATTTGAGAGTAGGAAGGGGTTTCAAATATTATCCCGTTGAACCCATATACGAAATGAATCCCCATTCTCAGACAACCTGAGAACACATTGTCCAGCAAAAAGAAATTGGGAATTGAGCATCTCTGACTTCTCACTCTTGTGAGATCTACATAAGCCAAAGTATCATCCCTTCTTTGATCTTCCTTTTCCTCCCAATATAGCTTTTGAAAAGTTGTTATTGTGTTGTACTTTGCTTCCTTCACCAGACTTTTAAAGCTTTTCTCCCATATTTTTATATGTCTTCTTTTATCTGGTCTTTCTTCCAACTTCTGTATTCTCCTTTAAAAAATCTAAATTGGTTGATGAGTTTCCTGTGCATCCACTTTGGTCAGGATGAATCTACCTTTTTCCTTTTCATTGTAATTGTGTCCCTTTGTGTTTTCAGAATTTCATTCTTGAGCATCTCCTTCTTGAGCTCTTTTTTTTCTTGTAATATTTTAGTCTGTGGCATACTATTTATCTCTCACCTTTGAAACCTTTGGAATATATTTTCCCCTCCTATAGTATGTGTGCCTGACTGTGCATAGATTTCACCTCCTTCTTGATGAGAGACTTTAAGATGGAGTGATCTCTTCTCTCCAAGGTTCCAAGTAACCCAGGAACCAGTTCCCCTCTATTCGTGAAAATTTTATTTAGATTAGGATTTCCCCTTGTTAATTCCTCCACTTTTGTAAAGATGAAATGATCACTAGTGCAAGTCAGTAAGTGATTTTCTACTCTCCTTTTTGTGAGGAGATTGTGGGTTAACTATTGGGATAGAGTACACATGCTCAAAGCACTGTAAGTCAGGCAGTTCATTCCTCACAGACATGTAAGTATGAGGCTTCTTAGACCTTTGGATGGTGGCATGGGCCAATGGAAAGATGCATACTCCAACTGAGAACCAGAGATCTGGGTCTCTGCTGCTATATCTGTTTATTGTTATAGGATAAATTGACAAGGACCAAGTGGAAGGGGGATGTTTGCAGTAGTCAATCAGAGGGTGGCCCAGATTGCAGCCTCACTTATGGATTGCAAGGACTTTGTGATTAGGAAAGTTTGTGGACCTTGCATACTTGGATTAGTGAAGTTTGCTAAGTTGATTATGATTGGGAAAACCTTGCATTCCTTGTCTAAATGAAGCTTATTAGACTAGTTTGGGGGCCCATAGGAATTTTCTAGTACATGGATGGGTCAGTCATTGATCAAATTTCTGTCAGCTAGAGCCTGGCCATAGGCTAATCCTCACACTTTTGACATAAACAGAACTCCTGAATAAATGTCTGGACTATTGGAACTCCCTACCTCCAATCACTGCTGTATCACCTCTCTGTGTCAGGTTTATAGTTAGCTTCCCAGACTCATGTATGTTCTCCTTCTATCCAGGTGGTCTCTAGTATACTCTAATGACAAAAATCACTTCTATTACTCCCTCATTTGACTTCCACCCAAATACTTTCCTTCATGTTTCCCCTCTCCGGTTCCTTCATATCTTCATGTGAGTATACAATGCTATTTCCCCCTAACCCTTTGACCTATCCTGTTTCTTTGGAATATGGTTTAGCAGAGCCATAGTCCAGGCATGAGTTTCATACTACTCAGTGACACCATTAATGTCTATGTCACTTTCCATAATTAAAGGCAGGGTGAACAACAGAAGTGTTTTATTTGTTTGTTTTTTGGGGGGACTTGGTTTCCTCGGAATTCCTGGTATAGAATCATGGCTGGAAAATGGAAGGGATTATAAGGAAGCCGATGTCATCCAGATAAGGAAACTGAAGTTCAGAAAGGTTAAGTAAGGTTTCTAAGGTTGCACAGCTTGTAAGAGACAAACCTAGGGTTTGAATGGGAATCCTCTGACTCTAAATCCATCACTTTTCCATGGTACCCTGCTGCTATATGCTATCCTTTTTGTCTCCACATATTTTTAAAATGATGTTTAAGCAGTTCAAGTTCAGGGCATTTTCACCACCAAAGGGTCAAAGTATTGTCAAGTTCATCTTTCTTCCCATTACTCAGGAGAAGAAACTTCTTTTCTTGAGAATCATCCCAGCCCATGTAGCTCAAATTCAGTCATTTCCTTAAACATGGGAAATAGAGAGGATGGCATTGTAAAAGAAACTAGACTTGGAGTCAGGAAAATCTAGCTAGCTTTGTGCACTAAATGAATGATCCTTAGCAAGTTATTAAACTTCTTGGAGCTTCCGTGTCCTCATCCACAAAATGGGAATCGTGATGATGATGAAGATAGCTGTTCAGTTGTATAAATCATGTCTAACTCTCCATAACTCCATCTGGGGTTTTCTTGGCACAGATTCTAGAGTGTTTTAAATTTGTTCTACAGGTGAGGAGCTGAGGCCAACAGGGTTAAGTGACTTACCTATGGTCATACAGCTAGTAGGTGTCTGTGGCCAGATTTGAACTCAGGAAGAGGAGTCTTTCTGACTCCAGGCCTGGTACTATATCTAAATAATAGCACCTACTTATATTATATTAAGATGCTTAAATAAAGAGAAAGGATGTAACACACTTTGTCAAACTTACAATGCTGTAGAAATGTGAAGTTATTAGTAGTTAGTGACAATTCTGAGGCCTATCAGTTTAAAATATCTAGGTCAGCAGATTTCATCCTTGTATAGATGTTTTCATAGAGTTTGGCAATAGACTTATTTTTGCCTTATACTCAGAGCTGTGGCCTGTTTTCCAGGCTATTGATCCATTTCTTGGACTTCATATTACTGAGAATTTCAGCTATTTATCTGCATGAACAATAATGTCAGTGTTCATAGCAATGGGAACACCCCTTCTCCTGCTCCCCCATCCTCCCACATGGCTTAGATTGAAGACCTTTCCAGACTATGTTGCATATAATGTCTTTCTGGACCATACATTTCTTTCTTTTAGAGATAGTGATTTAAAGTGACTCTCCTCATTTCCTTGCCTGCAGCTGCAGTATTTATTGACAGACTTTGTCTTTTATAGCATGGGGATTATGCTGGTATTTGGTCTCCAAAAGGGAAGGAAGCGTTCCTGGGGGATGGTGATAGAAGGAATGAGGAAGGGATTGGGGAGGCTACAAGGACACTTGAATGTTTTGAGAAATTGTGCTCAAAATAATGCAAAGCATGATGGTCATGGCTTGGAGAAAAAAATAATGTCTGTTGTAGGTTAGCGGGTAGGATTAAGGGAGCGAAGGTCTTAGAATGCCCAAGTTCAAATCTTTCCATTTAACTGTGCATCACTGGACCACCCTTTGCTTTCTTCTTCATCTATATTTTAGAGGCTTTTGAAGCATGCCCTGAGAAATGAGCAAGAGGCCTTTGGATCATGCCCTGCTGCCTCAAGAGTGATTGTGTGTGTGTGTGTGTGTGTGTGTGTGAGGGGGGAAATGGCACAGTGGAAAAAAGCATCAGCCCTGGATTCAGGAAGACATCAGTTAAAATCTGGCCTCACACTTGACACTTACTAGCTATGTGACCCTGGGCGAGTCACTTAACCCTCACTGTCCTGCAAAAAAAAAAAAAAAAAGGATTGTAAGGATCAAATGAGATGATACCTAGGGAGAGCTTTGTTAGTAGAAACAACTTTCCTGTTTTTTTTGGTGTTAAAGTTATGAGAGGGGCAGCTAGTTGGCACAGTGGATAGAGCACTGGCCCTGGATTCAGGAGTACCTGAGCTCAAATCCTACCTCAGACACTTAACATTTACTAGCTGTGTGACCTTGGGCCAGTCACTTAACCCCAATTGCCTCAGGAAAAAAAGTTATGAGAGGATAAATTGAGTTTTGTTAGGTGACTATATACACATAGCCATTGGTATCTCGAAGTAAGCAGAGAATAGTGTGAGAGCAGGAAGCATCTGTGACTTTGTTAAGTAGAGTCTTTGAGAACTCATGTATTTCAAGGTTAAGATTCCAAGGTCCACTTCTTGACGGGTGTCTGACTTCCTACTGTCTGTCAAACAAGGAGCTTGGAAACATTAGATCTGTAAGCAGAGAAGAGACCTGCAGTGAAAAAAAAACAAATCAAAACAAAACTGGGGTCCTTTCCTTGAGATTCAATTCTTTAAAAGTCTCTCCTATTATACTGACAGGGCAAATTTTTAGGCATCACACGAATACCGTTTTGGCTGAAACAGAAGCATTCCAGAAGTGCTAGTGGTATGTAGAGTATAAGATGGAAATTCAACATTTCTCTTCTATGCACCGAGTTAGTGCTATTGACAAGAGACTGGGAAAATTCTAGACTGGAATCCAAGTCTCAATAGGCCAATTGTTTTTCATCAACTTCAGTGATCGTGGAGTTTTATGGCTCAACGTGGCCTTAGAAATCATCTAGTCTAAACTTCCAGTTTTTAGATAAGGAAACTCAAGCAAAGAGAGGTTCAATGATCTGCTTAAGGCCCCAGAACTTTTAATTAATTCCCCTCTTTCTTTCAAAGGAATGATCTTCATAAAAAGAGATCCTTTGTATTTTATATTTAGGCTAGACTTTGGATCTATATTTCTGCTTATCCCTTGTATGGAAAATCCTGTAAAATTTTACCACTGAGAATGATTGTATTTGTATCCCAACCTCTTGGCACAGTCCCTGACACAGAGTAGGCATTTAATAAACTCTGTGTCAGGGACTGTGCCAAGAGGTTGGGATACAAATACAATCACACAAGATACTCTCTGGGATATTACATTCAGAGAGGGGAAGATAACACTAACAGGGAGCTAAGTGGTCCAGTGGATCCAGTGCAGCACTTGGAGTCATAGGAGTTCTAGTCCTAGCTGAGACACTACCAATGACCCTGGGTAAATATTTCACCTCTCTATGCCTTAGTTTCCTTATCTGTAAAAAGTGGATAATAATAGCATCCGCCTCACATGGTTGTTGTGAGGATCAAACAAATGAACATATGTTAAAGGACTTTGTAAATCTTAAAGCACTATATAAGTGCTAGCTGTTTTAATTATGAAACTAATTATTATCAAGGCATACAGAAGAAGGTTAGCCAGGGAGGAGCTATTTAGACAGGGAAATCATAGAGAATAATGGTTTGTTGGAGGCGATCCTGTTTGTTGTCATCTCTAGGGCAGGCACAGGGGGAAGAGAAAAAAAGAAAAAAAAAGAAATTTACATGAAAATGTTGTATATTTGAAAGGAATAGTAAGTTGTGCCTAGTAAATTTGCAGTTTCATGTACAATCATCTTCTTATTGTACTGTTATGGAAATGCTCGTCATCCCACAAATTAAAAATAAAATTGTAAAAAAAGAAGTAAAATCAACTTCTGCTGCTGTTATTTTCAGATATTACAAATCCCAGAAATAAAATAGGAGGTATGTGATCATGTGTTGTGCTTGGAATTTCTTATTCAGGGCTGGCTGCCTCAGAGATTGTAAATGTGGTCATTCATTCTAAGCAGGAGGAGCATGGCATTATTTCACCTCCCAAGCTCTCTGGTGCTATCATGACATCTAGGTCAGTTCTGGGTTTGTGAGTTACAATGGCTATAGCTGCTACATTTGGGGTGTTGGTCTTTGGTCACTTTGGGGCTTTGGCTCTTCACTGGCCTGACTTGTACAGCTCCTCTGCTTGAGATCTTGGCCACTGCTGATTGAGGAATTTATTACTCACCACTTCAAAGCTTTTCCTTTACCTAATATTAGCCTTTGAAGTATTGAAATAATGTCAACCTTGGTGTTGGGAGGGTACGTTGGCAATTTGTATCAGTGGCTTGATATATACATTTAATAGAAAGAAAAGGTCAGTCCTGAGATACTCCCAGAGTCACGGATTTCAGAGAGACTGCTTTTATATGATCATGGGTAGAGAAGGCTGAGTGATTTATTAGGAAAGGACCTAAGTAGCTTCTCAGAGACTTATAATCTTTATATCTTGTGGTCCAGTGTCACAAATACCAACTCAAGTTAAGAAAATTGTACGGGTGGAAGGTCCTCATTAAAAATCAATTTAATAAACATATATGGGGTGTTAACTATGTATGATGCACCATGCTGGGCATTGAAGATACAAATAGAGAAATCATTTTCCCTTGAGAAGTTTGCATTCTTATGAGATTTGAAAGGTCTGAGAAGGTCATATCCCAAGGCTAGCAGTGAGACTTCTGCTTTACTGAAATGGCAGCTATGTGACTTAGTGGATGTAATGATGCATTTGGAGTCAAAGGAACTGAGTGTGAATCCCAGTTCTGCTATTTACTGTCAGTGTGACCTTGAAAAAGTCATTTAACTTTTCTGGCTTAGTCTTTCCTTTGTAAAATTAAAAGGTTGTACTGAATGGCTTCTCAATTCTCTGTTCTCCTCTAACTCCTGCTCTAAATCTATGCCTTTTGATCCAATCTGGGTTGTATGACCCAAGAAAAGAGAGTCCAGTCCCATCCTGGGCAGCCTAAATTGGTCTTGTTCAGAGATCATTAACTTTTTAACACTCAATGCCACTGAAAGAACTGATAATGTCCATGGATGAAAATTGGTGTTTTTGTAAGAATGAGAAATAGGAAGAGGAGAATAGGAGAGAGCTGAAAAAGGTGGAATAGGAAAAAGTAAGAAAAGAACATAAAAATTAATGATAAAAGAGGGGTGGGATAGGATAGGGACCAGATATATAATGTCACTGATGTAGGAATTAGGAGATTAGAATTAGGAAACTTTCTTGATACATGCAGTTTAGCATGTCTTCTACAATTTAGAGTCAGCATTATCTAAAGTAAGTGATTTGTCCAGGGTCACATAGCCAGGCTGGTAGAGGTGTGGCTCGGACCCAGGGCTTCCTGGTGGTATTTATCCACTATGCTATGCTGTCTTCCTAAGAAGAAGAGGGTAAAAGAATACAAGAAAGACGTACAGACAGTGGGAAAAAAACAACAAATATCTCAGGTGCCCTGTCCCAGTGTCAGAGGTTGATTATCCATGGCCAGTTATTGATTTCATAATGAGAGGAAGCAAGAAGAATTACCAAGAGCACTTGGGCAGATTCTAATTGTGATGCTGCCATTAACTAGGACCTTAAGCAAGTCACTTAACCTCTGGTCCTCAGCTCCCTCATTTATATAATGAATAGGCTGGATTCAATGACCTCTAAGTTCCCTTGGTTCTTTCACACTTGGATGACGTTGCAATGAGAATGCAACTGGTCAATTTTCTGGAAAACTCCTTTTTAGCAGCTTTCAGTAGGTATTAAAAGCTTTTACCCAGGTAGCTCCTCACTGGGGTTGTCTAGGTTAGATTAATTTCTTTGCTTGGGATTAAAAACCATGACATAGATTCTCAGATGCATTTTAATTACTCGCACAACTGAGATCTTGGTTCAATCTCATCCAAGTTAATGTTAAGACCCTTTTCCCTGCTAGTTCTCAAAGAAGGAATGGAAGACTATAATTGAAGCATGAAAGAGGCACAAACAGCCAGAGCACTGGTTTAATTACAACTATAAGAAGATAAGAGAGGAGAGGGGAAAACTGATGACGCAGCATCCCTATTCCATGCTTCTTCAATATGCTAATTGGAAATTTTCATATCTGATTGTGATCAAACTGCACATACACATAGATATACGTATATATGTGTATACACATATGCACACACATGCACATATGCACACACATGTACATATATACGTGCACATGTATCTATGGTTCATATATGATGTGTGTGTATATATGTATATACACATGCATATGTGTATGTGTGTGTGTGTGTATATATATATATATGTATATACATTTTTTTTTTTGCTAAAACCTCCCCCAAACAGAAGCATTTATTATTTTATGGCAACATTTTTGGGGGGGAAAGAGTAAATACTGCAGGCCACAAATAGGCCAAAACAAAGGGACTTTACCATCTACAGTGGCTTGACCCCTGGAATTCCTAAGTGACCTCTGGGGTGGAATGGAAAATGCTGATCTGGGAAACTGCAGGAAGCAGAGGATATATGGCCCCATTATAATGGGAAGGTAACAGGTTGATCCAACTGTTGGGTCATTTGTTCTGTCGGTTGCCCATGGCAGGTAGGCAGGGCTGCTGCTCCAGAGGCAAGAGAGTAATCCCTATCATTCACCTGGCCAGATCTATGGTGTCAGAATGGGGATAGGATTTCCTCCTGCCCCAGCCCATGTGGGTGAGCTTCTCATACTTGGTATTCTGCTTGTTGGTTATCTTTACCAGTCTGGTTCAGGCAAAACAACAGGAGAGAAGTAATAAGCCAAAGGAGTTAGATATACTCAAATCCATGATTAGCCTAAATTAAATTTATATCAGTAATGCTGATAACTGACATTTACATACTGGCTTAAAGTTTATAAAGTGCTTTATGAATGTCGTTCTATGTGATCCCCAGTAGAACTCTGTGACACAAATCTCATTGTCCCAATTTTATAGGTGAAGAAAACACTAGGCTCAGATAGATGGCATGAGACTTGCCTGTAATCACAAATAATCATATTATTGTTATTTTTTCACCTAACAAGAACTTATTCTCTCATGTCTTCTACCCCCACTAGGAAAAAGAAAAGCGTTATAATAAATTCAGATATTCAAATCTCAGAGAAACAAATTCTCATATTGGCCATATTAAAAACAATGTGTAACTCATTCTATATATTTAGTCTATTTAGCCATTACCTCTGTTGAGAGGTGATATAGATAATCATTAGAAGTAATCATAACGATACATTAGGGGGTGCAGTGGACAGAATGCCAGTCCTGGAGTTAGGAGGACATCTTTCTGACTTCAAATTCGTCCTCAGACATTTACTCTGTGACCCTGGGCAAGTCACTTAGACCTTTTTGTCTCAGTTTCCTCATATGTAAAAGGATATAGAGAAGGAAATGGCAAACCACTCCAATATCTTTGCCAAGTAAACCCCAAAATAGGGTCACAAAGAGTCAGGCATGACCGAAAAATCATAATATAAATTGTATTTATATTTAAGTTTTTACCAAATCATGGAATCTCAAAATTTAGGAGCTGATAGAAACCTCAGGAGTCACTTCATCTAAACCAAAGCCCAAAGGAATCCCCACTGTAACATACCCTATGCATAATCTTCCACTCTCTGCTCAGAGATCTCCAATCAAAGGGACCCCACCACTTTTGCATGGCTTTGATTGTTAAGAAGATTTTCCCCTGACATCAAACATGAGTTTACTTCTACATTTCCAGCCATTGTGCCTGGCTCTGGAAAGTGCTTTCCTCTCAACAACTCTGAATAATGTGAGGCAAATATTGTTATCCTCATTTGACAGACTCAGAAATTGAAGTAAAGAGGGGTTAAGTCATTGACCAGAGGCAATGGCTGGAATAAATGACCCAAAGGCTGGACCAGCCTGTTGCCTTTCTATTAGAATGGGTCAAGGTTTTTCCAGCACATCAGAGAGATACAGTCTTGCTGAGCATCTCACAGAATTATGTGTCTATAATCAATGAATGGACCACTTGATGAAGAACATTTATTAAGCAGTAACTGCTTGTCAGGCTTCTGGGAAGACAAGGATAAAAGTGAAAAGTGTCCTGGCTATCAAAGAATTTACAATCTATTATTGCTAAAGCTAACATTTTTAGTATAGTATTGAATAATAGAGGGGATAATGGACATCCCTGTTTTACCCCTGATCTTACTGGGAATGCTTCTGACATTCCTATTACATATAATGCTTAAGAATAATGTGTCTAGGAGAGACATCAGGTATGATAGAAGGTGTTTGTGAGGCAGAAGATTTTAATAGTTAGTGATAACAGGAAAGGCCTTGTGTGGAAGGTGGGGATTCATGTTAGGTTTGAAAGATCCTGTGAATGGATGTGAAGCAGAAGTGTTTTCCAGGTATGGGGCACAGCAAAGGCAAAGACATGGAGGCAGTAGTAGATGGAGTATCTTTCATGGAGATAAATGATGTATAATAAAGACATATGTGATCTGATATGAGTAGAGGCAGGAGAAAAGTTTGTACTATACAACAATCTTTTAAAAAAAATTAACTACTTTGAAAGACTTGAGAACTCTGATCAATGCAGTGACCAATATTCCAGAGGACTAGTGATAAACAATGTTGTCTTCCTTTGCACTGAGCAGTGATGGACTAAAATATACACAGTTTGTTACACATTTTTGGATATGGTCAATATTAGAATGTATTTTTCTAAGATCTAAATATGTGAATATTTGTTAAACTGTTTTTTTTTCCCAGTGGGGATAGAGGGTGGGAGTGAGAGAATAATAAGTTCCTATTGGTTGCAAAAAATGAGAATTAAAAAAAAAGACAGTAGGGGGCAGCTAGGTGGCACAGTGGATAAAGCACTGGCCCTGGATTCAGGAGGAACTGAGTTCAAATCTTGCCTCAGATATTTGACACTAGCTGTGTGGCCCTGGGCAAGTCACTTAACCCTCACTGCCCTGCAAAAATAAATAAACAAACAAATAAATAGAAGGGTAGATTGGGGACAGGCTGTATAGGCTTTGAATGCTAAACAAAGGAGTTTATACTGTTTCTTGGATGTCATAGGGAGCCACTGAAGTTTATCAAAGAGGAGAATGATAGGGTAAAATTTGCGATTTAAGAGAATCAGTTTGGCAGGTTTTGTGAAGGATTGATTGGAGAAGACATAGCCTTGTGGTCAGGAGACTTATGAAGACTATCCAGGCAAAACTATAGCAAAATAATTTAGGTGGGAGATGGTGAGGTGTTGGACTTGGATGGTGGCCATGTTGGAAAACAGAAGGAAATATAGTCAATAGATGCTGTAGAGATAAAAGCAACGATATTGGACAACAGGGTAGAAATGTAGGGTGAGTGAGAATAAGAAGTTGAAGATGACACTGAGGTCACAAACCTGGATGATGGTCCAGATGGTGGTGTCCTAAACAGAAAAAGGGAAGTTTAGAAGATGGATGAGTTTAAGGGGAAAATGAAATTCAGTTTTGGACACTTTGAGTTTGGGATGCCAGAGGGTAGAATCATCCAGCAATTTTTTTTTTTTTTTTTTTAGTGAGGCAATTGGGGTTAAGTGACTTGCCTAAGGTCACACAGCTAGTAAGTGTTAAGTGGCTGAGGCCGGATTTGAACTCAGGTCCTCCTGAATCCAGGGCTGGTGCTCTATCCACTGCGCCACCTAGCTGCCCCCATCCAGCAATTTTTGAGGGACCACATCTATGTCCACTGCAGTGGAAAGAGTAATGTATTTAGAATTAGAGGATCTGGCTTTGAATTAAATCTTGCCTTATTTCGGCCTCACTTTCCTCATGTGTAAAATTAGAAGATTAGACTAGGTGGTATCCAAGATTTCTTTCAGTTATTGACCTATGGACCAATGATTTAGGATCCTTTAGGGGTCTGCAATCTCCTTGATTTAATGAGCTGGAGTATAAGAGCCACCACTTAAAATTATAGTTCGTAGTCATTGAATTTCTGATTAATGGCCTTAGCCATGATGTGACTCTAGAGGCAGAAAGTTGGTTTGGTTAAACCAAACAACCAACAAAAAACAACCAAAACCTTTTAATTACCTGTCTCATTTACTTGGATTTTCGTAGATGAATGCCTATTCAAACTGAAGGAATTTCTCCTGCCCCAAGATTAATGAAGAATCCACTTTGGATTTTCTAGGTTTCATTTAAAATACAAACTTGGTTATCCCCATGGAAGGAAGAAAAAGATCAGACTTTATTTATTAGCTATTATTCACAGGGCTTATAGGTTTTTCCCTTTGCCCCTCTGTATCTCAGTTAAGAAAAAGTCTGATAAATGATTGACTCTCAGTTTCAGAGTGGAGTTAAAAGCTTATTCTGTCTTCTGACCCAGTTAAATAAAATGCCCCTCCCTACCCCATAAGTTGAATTAGATTTCCTTTCTGAAAAACGAATACAGTGAATACTTTTGAATGCTTAGGAGCTACTCATAACCATATTGTATGATGTTGATATTGGTCCCTACTTCCCTATCCTGTGTGCTAATAAACTTCCTCTTCCTTTTTGCTAAGCTAGGTGGAAATATTTCCTGTCTGTCTTGTTTCCATGACATAATAGGAAGGCCAGATAGGCGAGTTTTGCCTTAGAATGACAATTTTGGAATTTATGCTGCATGCCAGGGCCTAGGCCAACTTCTATAGCAAACTTTTTAAAGGCTGAAAAACAAATTTTATGCCAGGTATCTTGACCCTCAAGCCTGATTTTACTCATAATTACTTAAAAAGTAGACTGGGGTAAGTTCTATTGTATGTTGTCAGTCACTGTGGAGATCAGTGACAGTATGAACCTTGACATTTATAACTATGAAGGCTTAAATTTTTATGAAGAAGAACTCATAACAGGCTCTCATATATATTCCATTAGTAATCTAAACCATCTAGTTGTAATTGTCTAACTTTTATGCTTATGCTTATAGAATTTAGAGCTGGAAAGGACTATACTAATTCTCTGGTCCAAGAGTTGTTGTTGTTGTTATTAAGCAGACCCTTTTGGAAGACTGGTGAAGCCTATGGGACCCTTCTCAAAATAAGTTTTAAATGTGTAAACTAAACCACTTTGAATTATAAAGAAAACTAATTATGCTTGGAATATGATAGAATCCATTTGTTACAATATTAAATTAAACAAGTTAATGGAAGCCAGGATAAGAGCTTTTAATTTAGTTCAAAGCCCTTATTTTACAAATGGTGGAACTGAGGTCCAGGAAAGTTGGGTAATTTTCCCAAAGTTACTGAAGTGTGGAGTGGTAGGAACAGGAGATTAATCCAGACAAACCGAGTGCTTGTTACATCACACCAACACAAAGGATTGTAACTTTATAGCTTGAAGGATTTTAGAGGCTATCTTGTTGAACTTCTTCATTTTACAGATTAGTGACTGAGGCTATGTGACTTGTCCAAGGTTATACAGTTGAAATATGTCTCTGAGGTGGGATTTGAACTCTGGTCTTGACACCATGGCCAACACACTATCCACTAAGTTAAGTTGACTCTCACTCAATAAACATTTATTAAGTGCCTACTATGTCTAAGGGACTCTGTCAAGTACTATGTTTACAAAGATAAATAAAGCAGGACTTCCTATCCGGGGGCCTACATTATATTGAAGGAATACAGAATGTATACCCTTAAGTAAATACAATGCATATATTCACAAAGCATATTTTAAGAATCTTCCAGAAGGAGAGAGCACCAAAAATTAAGGGATGCAGTGATCCAGAAAGGCCTCAGGCAGGAGGCTTCATGTGTATTATGCTTTCAAATAATATAGGGATACTAAGAGGTGGAGGTAATGAGAGAGTGCATTCCAGTCCTGGTGCAGCACCGCCTACCTCTTCTGCAGTGTGTATTGACCATTGAGAGTAGCTCGTGTTGAAATTGGCTGACTGGTCTCAAAATTGCTTTTGGTTTGAAGACTAGGGTATTTGTAAATGAGTGACAATTCATCTGACAATGAATGAGCTAGAGCCAAGGTGACAGAGGAGAAGGAGCTCTTTTAGAAGCATTCTCTCCAAATCCCCCTCCAAACAACTTTAAAGTAGTAGTTCACATTGAATTTTGGAGCAGCATAACTAACAAAAAGGTTGGGGTAAGATGTTTTTTTTTTTTCTAGCCCAGGACAATTTAGGAGTTCAGAAGGAGGGGTGAGATGGGGACTGGCTGGGAGCATAGCTTAGGGGTGACACCAGCCATGAGTTTTGGAGGCTGTGGTGGTAGTAACAGAAGTAGCAGTGCCAGGAGATCTCACTGCCTAGAGATAGTAAGGGATTGAAAAACTGGTCAGAAGAGATTATAGGGGACCCCAGTGTAGGCACTAGGTGTAGGACCAGGCACCACTTGGCAATGCTGTTGCTCATCCTACAGTTTCGAGTTGCAATTCTAAGGTGGAGAGGAACACTAGTGATTACAGTTTCAAAGGACCAAGAACTCTTGGTTTCTGGTAAGGACCAGAGATCAGACCAGGAAAGCCATGATCACAACTCTTCTTAGATTGCACTACCTTGTAAACACTGAAAACTTACAGACCTCTCCCCCCACCCCCGCCACCATCCCCCTGAACTAGTTGTGAAAACAGCAAGGCAAAACATTTGGAGCATGGGACAGTGATGTCCACCCCTACCCCCAACCCAGGTGAGCTGAGCCCAGATCTAACAAAAAGTTCAAAGTCAGGAAATAGGTGGAAAAAAATGATCAAACAATGATCAAAGAAGAACCTGATCATACAAATCTACTACTGTCAGAGGGAAGATCTAGACACAAACTCAGAAGGCAAAAAATGTGAAAATATAACTGGAGCCTCAAAGACATCGAATGAACATATATGTGTTATAAAATGTATATATGTATATACACATAACACATGGTTAAATCCTTTGCCAAATCATACAAGGTAGATCAGAGAATCATTTAATATGTTTACTTGGAGCACAGTCAAGCTAAAACTGAACTTCTCCTGAACTCTCTTTATATTGTAGAGGAAATAATTTTCTTCTTAAGTATATGATGAACAGCTGTCATACAACAGCATAATAAATAGTTCCTCCTGATACAGCCACTATCCTTGATCAATTTTTTTAAAGCTATTCACAGTGGGACTATATAACCCTGCCTAGGAATGCAGTTTAAGTTACAAGATCACTGGGAGGGGATTAGGCTAACAAGAGTTTAATAATGAAGATCCAGGATCAGCTCAGGCCAACAGTTAACATTTGTTTTGTTAGACATCAGTGCACTTTGAGAAAAGGTCATGTGAAGACTAAAAGAAGCAACCACTTGTAGTTTTCAGTGGCAATTCCAGATTGCTGTTAGTGAGAGACCAGGTGGAACCATTGATAGAGGAATAGCAACATATGTTCAGGGACGTCTTTTCACAATAAAGATGAAAGTGGAAGAACTAGGCATCCTGCAGTAGAGGACAGCCTTCTGAGAAACTGTAGGCTATAGGCTTGTTAATTAAGAGGTTGGTTTTGTGGACACTCAAAATGGATAATCCACACTTAATTCCTTTCTATCCAATAAGTATCTTTATTGAGAACCTACTAAGTATGCAGTCTAGCAGCTGCTTTTAAAAATAGATTTTTATGGATTTCTTTTGTTTTCACATTGCATGCATTTCCCTTATATACTTCTTTCCTCTTAGAAGGCCATCCCTTACAGCAAAAAATAATTTTAAAAAGAGGAAGAAAAAAAAGCAGCAAAATAAGTCATACATCAAAAAAATCTGACATGCAATATTTCATACCTGTGGACCCCCACCTCTGTAAAGGAAGAGGGGAGAATGTTTTTTTTTTTTTATAGCTCTTCTTTGGAGCCACATTTCTTCTTTATGGTTTTGCAACTTTCATTTTTGATTATTTTATGGTGGTCATTCTCTTAATTTTCATTGCGTGTATTGTTTTTTCTGATTCTTCATTTTGTGTCAGTCTGTAAAAGTCTTTCTCTCTCTTCATCATATTCATAGTTTCTTATATCACAGTACGATTCTCTTACATTCCTATATCATCATTTGTCTAGCCATTCTCTGATCAATAGCTCTCTGCTGTGATTCCAGTTCTTTGCTACCACACAATACACTATTGAAATATTTTTTGCAGCTATAGAGCCTTTCTTTTTGTCAGTTACCTACTTGAAGTATATGCCTAGCACTTTATTTACATAATTCAAATTTATTTTCCAGAATGGTCGTACCAGCCCACAGCTCCAGCAACAATGCATTAGTGTGTAACAGTTTTTTGACAGACCCCACATTGTAGGTAGGGCTGAAGACCTTGTGGGGAAAGTTGTTTAGATCCTTGCCAGGCATTTTAGACTTGCTAGCTTTGGCTCATCTTTCTAGGCAAGAAGTCCCCAAACTACCTACCTCAGCATGCTTAGTGAGGGTCTAAACTACTCCTCCCTAAACAGGTCCTCAGAAGAGCCTACTTACTAAAGGAGTCTGTGAAAGAGCATTATGCTAAGTGGGGTAGGAAAATGGAAATTAAATGGATTTTGGCTCTCAAGACTCATAATTTACTCAGGGGAGTAAAACAAGTACACAAAACAGAACAATAGAACATTGAAGTACAGAAATATGTGGGATAGATAGTAAGTCAGGAAAACGTGCAGACTATAATGCATAAGCTAGAGTTGTCAGGGAAAGCTTTACAGAGAAGATGGTATGGACTTGGAATTGACCTTGAGAAAGGACAATATTCAGGCTGAGAAAAGTAGGGGGAGCCATTCAAGTTAAAGTAATGGCATATAGGTAGAAAAAAAGGATGGGACCCTTTTTTTTTAAAGGAGTGGGGGTGGCATCTCCCTATTCTGACATGATTTTCAATTTTAGCTTTCTACATTAATTTAAACAGTTGAACACTGAATCAAAAATTAAGAATAAAATGATATTGCTATCCATGCTTTTTAGAGCATTATTTATTTCCTCTCTTTTCCTTAGCTGAGTTATCCTTGAGGTTAAAAGTTAGGGCACCTGTATGCATTAATATTTCAACTTTGAAAATCCTATAATTAAAACATATAATTGGTAAAAAACAAACTTCAAGAGGTGATCTGTTTGTGGCACAATGGAATGGGTGCTGGATTTGGACTCTGGGGGTCTGGGTTAGATCATCTATGACTTTTGTAACTTAGAGGAAATCCATTAACCAATTTGAGCATCATTTTTTGCATCTATAAAGTGAAATTTGGTACTTGAGGACCTCAAAGATCCCTTCTAGCTCTTAATCTATGATTTTATGATCTATAGTCTTATTCTCTCCATTTGATACTTTACTACCTTTTGGTCTGGCCAAACATTTTAGCAATTGAACCAAAATTCTAATTTTAGGCCAACGTTTCCCAATCAGGATGTTGGGGTCATAAATAGTATGGTATAAAATAGTTTGCTAGTCCACCAGGTACAGACAGCACTGACTGTGCTTTTCTCTCAGGTATAACTACAGAACCTCCCTTACATGATCTACCACAAGGTATTCCTGACCATGTGTCCTTTACTCCTCACCATTACTTTCCATAGATACCCAGGACATATGGCTTTAGAGCTGGAAATGATCCAACCCCTTCATTTTACAGATAATGACACTGAGTCACAGAGAATCAGAGTATCTAAGAGTTGGAGGTATCTCAGGCGCCATCTAGTACAACTCATATAATTATAGGAATTCCCCATTTGCATGATGGATAGTCCTTGAGATCATATGGAATTTTCCTTTTTGCACATTCCAAGATGCAAAGTTATTGTGAAGTGCTTGAGGTCACATAGGAAGTAACTGGCAGAGGCAAGATTTGTACCCAAGTCATATGTCATAGAATTCAATATTCTTTCCAGTGCTTCCTATTCTCCTTCCCACCTTCCAGAATCAGAAAACTACTCAGAGCTTACCTTGAGACAGGTTATGCTTCATCTTCTCTAATGAGAACCACCTACCAGTGACAGCTAAACAAGCTTTGGTGCCACCAAGTTCTTTGGAGAGATTGATGCCTTTCTCTCTCCTTGCTTCTGAAGTTGTCATTATCACATTCAAGGTTATTGTCAGGGGCTTTCTTTCTTCATACATTAGACTGCTTTCTGGCATTGCTCCATCATGTTCCTTCCATAGCTACTGCATACACACAACTTGCGTATGTGTGTGTGTGTGCGCGTGTGTGAGAGACAGAGAGACAGAGAGACAGAGAGAGAGAGACAGATAGAGACTTTTCAGTTCTGGTGTAGGAAGTATTGTAAATTAAAACATTTACAGGTAGTGAAAATGTTGAGATTCTGGGAAATCCAACATCAATTATTGATCATTTTATATTTGGGGACAATGAGAACCCAGCAGTTGGATTTCATGAACCCTCCACTGGAACCTTCTCAGTGTCAAGAGAAAGCAAACTGTTTGGGGATGTGGAAATTTATTTTGATTTGGGAACCTTACCTTTAGGCTGAGATTAGAAAGCCTTAGGCCCTCAGGGTCTCTTCTGTGTGGGAGGTGGTGGTACCCCTCCCCCTCTGCTTCAGCTGAGCCAAAAAGCCCCATGGGCTGTACAAGATGCCAGGTCAGATAGGTGACTGGAGGGAGCGCTAGCTCCCTCTACCCTGAGCAGAGCTATCCCAGAGATCCTGGGCTCATCTAGGCCGGGCTCTGGTATAGCCTGTGCTGAAGCATGTGATGTTCGAGTGTCTCCCCAGCCCCAGCCGCAGCTCTGGCTGGCAGATTAGCTTGGTGTGTGGGTGCATAAAGCCCCAAAAGGGGCAGCAAAGGTGGCAGAGGACAGAGCAGACAGACAGACAGAACAGGAGGCAGCAGAGAGCACAGAAGCGGTCAGCACAGAGTACAGGTTGGAGAAAGTGAAGATTAAGGCAGGTAGAGTTAGAAGTGAAAGTGAAGCAGGGAAGCTTAAGTGAAGGAGGAAAAGAGGGAAAGTTAGAGAAAAGTGGAACATACCCTGAGGCAAGAGGCAGCTAAGGCCCTTATTGTATTAAAAAGGTTCCAGGCTCAGCAGGTGGAAGGAAGCACCAGAACACAGTCAGTTTCTACATTTTATTGCGCTGTATTATTAATTTAAAATTGTATCTCATAAACAAACTCTGCTTGGATTATTTAGTTAAGAGGCTTCTTAATCTTTAGCTTATCAATTTGGGAGCAGTGTGGTAGAACTTTATAAACAGCCCACATTAAATTAATAGCAGTCAGATAGACAGTCAGATAGCCAAATAGTCAAAAGTCCCCAGATTAGTCCTCCATAGATTAGCCCCTGAAATTAGGCAAGCTAGCTAAAATATTCTTACAGGGAGTTGGGTTGGAACTCCATGGTAAATTTATGGGAGACAAAGAAAAGATTTGTGCAGGACAGTCAGGTGCTCACATTGATTAATTGTCATTTTGCAAGGTGGAGGAAACATCCAAATAGATGAATCATTTGAAAATCTGAATATATTTGAATTAGCTAAAGAATATTTAAATACTATGGTATTTACTTTGTATATATTTTGTATGTACTTATAGGTATACATGCTTCTCTTTTTCCTGAGGGAATATAAGTACCTTGAAGGCAGGGACTGTTTCATTTTTTTTTCTTCTTCTCCATTCCTTCTTTTTTTGTGTGTTTTGTTGCCCTTAATTTAGTGGTGCCAAACAAATAGAAATGGGTTCCTGTGGGCTGCATATTGACCTAGAAAACTACAAATTAACACTATCTTTGTTGCATTGTAATTTTATGTGTTTCCTTAAATATTTGGCCAGCACTTCCACTTGCAGTAAGGCAGAGTTTGATACATCTGCTGTGTTATCCCATACGCCTACCTTGGTCAAGATGATGACAGTGGGCAGTAAGACAGTGAGTTACTTTTATTTATTTTTTATTTTTTTGCAGGGCAATGAGGGTTAAGTGACTTGCCCAGGGTCACACAGTTAGTAAGTGTTAAGTGTCTGAGGCTGGATTTGAACTCAGGTACTCCTGAATCCAGGGCCAGTGCTTTACCACTGTACCATCTAGCTGCCCCTAGTGAGTTACTTTTAAAGCGTGGTATCTGCCACATAAAAGGCACCTCATAACTGCTTACCGATTGACTGATTCTGGATAACATGTACTGATTTCAGTTGTGCTGTTGCCTATTTATTTGGGACCTTAGTGTTCCTGGGGGCTTTAGGGCTGGCATATTTATTCTTTTGTGTGTGTCATGGATTCTTTTGGCAATTTGGCCAAGTCTATGGCATTCTCTCTCTGTCTCTGTCTCTCCCTCCATCTCTCTATCTCTCTATCTCTGTCTCTATGTGTATGTATGTGTAGATATATGTGTATATATATATATACACACACACACACACACACACAAACACACACACACACATATATACATTTTTTAAAATGGAGGTAATATTAAATGTTGGTTAGAATTTAGTAAAAGAATATATATGTATATCTATCTATCTATCCATCTATCAATCTTTTTTTCTCATCCATGTCTCCAGACCTTTGTGAAAACTATCCGAGACCCAGATTAAGAACTCCTGCCATTGTGTATAAGCTTAAGAAAACAAATGTGAAAAATTAAGGCTACAGTCTGGTAGTGGCACACAGAATAATTAGTTACATGAAATACAAGCTAACTTTTAGCTTTCCTTCCTCTCAGAAAAGCTTCTATGAGTAAAGAACATATGTGTCTTACCATCTATCAAATCATTTTGGCATTTTGAACAAGTATAATCAATATGAAAAATCAGCCTTGAAATCCTGCTGGAATTGAAGGAGGATTACCTTCTGTTTGTAATTGCCTTATGTCAATGAAAAAGTGCCTTTTTCCTCCTACTTTTGACTTGACACATTGCCTTCTCTCCACTATATATATTTTAGGTACACTAAAGAAAAATAAAATGATTTTTGAGCATTTCTGGCATTGTCTTCATATTTAAAGGATAAATAGGTTTTGCTGAGTGTGTTTCTTTCTAAAAGAACATTTTCTAACACCTAACCTACCAGACCACACCTGAGCCTCTAGTGGAGGGCTCTGAGACAGAACATGTGAGGAGCAGCAATTAGCCAAGGCTGGGTTCCTGCAGTGCCCCCCCTCTTGTGGGTTTCAAGGCCAAACACATCACCAGCTGCAGGGATCTCTCTGCTAGAGCCTCAGACCCAGACCCTCATCCTAATTTATTGAGCTAAAACTTGAAAGTACAACTATTTTTACCTTTGGGCACAATGAAAGCAGGCAACATATTGAGAGGGAGTGTGCTGGGCAGCAAAGTACATGAGAAATGTTAGCGTTTGACTTTCTTCTTTGTCTACCTTGTTTGTTCCTAAGGTGCATTATTACCACCTGATGCAAGGCACCACACCTGGGGAGAACAGCTGAGCTTGTGTGCACTGTTGTCGGAGAATGTAACCGTTTTTAATGCATGCTTGGCTAAGCTCTTGTTTTCCATTGACTTTAATTTTAAATGATTACCTATCTAATCTATCATCTGTCTATATAATAATACTGAATTGAATTTGTATAACCATATTTTTAAGCACTTTCCCATCTGGATCTCATTTGATGCTTATAACCCTGTGTAGCTAGAAGGTTAGGCGTGATTATGTTTTTCAGATGAAGAAACTGAGGACCTTAAGGCAAAGTGATAGAGCCAAAAGCAGGCAGGCTCCAATCTCACAGTTTTTAATCCATAAACATGGTAAAAAGGAGCCTTGGTTGTCAAATGGAGATATTAACCATATAAGCTAAAGGCCAACACTGGACAGTTTCTAAAAAAGAAATTGTAAAAAGGATTAAAAGTTCTTAACAACGTTAGGGCTAGGAGCTTAAGGAGGAAGGGAGGAAACATCTTGAATATGAACAACCAGAAATATGGACAAAGAAGTGGAGACAAAAGAGACTCCCCAGATAATGGTTTTGGTCATTGGATTCCAGGCTCCCTCCTCTTTTTAACACTGTTCCTACTGGAGCCCTCCAAGACTGCATAGCTGCAGGGCATAAACATAGTACCTTTTAAGTCACATGCCTGATTTTAGGATGAATCTATGACAGGGCAGGGAACCTTGGAAAGAGCAATAGGGCCCTATAGCACAACTAATTTGACACTCAGTAAATCTTAGCACTAAGAGAAGAGAATGAATAACAGCTGACTCTTTTTTTTGTGGGGGGGCAATGAGGGTTAAGTGACTTGCCCAGGGTCACACAGCTAGTGTCAAGTGTCTGAGGCCAGAATTGAATTCAGGTCTTTCCGAATCCAGGGCCAGTGCCTTATCCACTGCGACACCTAGCTGCCCAATAGCTGCCTCTTCTAACCATGGCTAAGTAGTGACTCAAACTCAGTTAGCCAAAGCAGTACAGAAATTTGAGGCTCTCCAAGGCTGGATAAGAATGAAGCATCATGACCCAAGGCCAGGGATATGCTTGAAATCTAAGGCATCCTGTTTTTGCTGCTTATCATGGATATGAGTTTGGCAAGTCCATTAATCTCTTTGGACCTTATTTTCCTCATCTGTAAAATGAGGTGATTGGGCCACACCATCTCCATAATACTTTCTTGCTCTAGATTTTATAATGATAACAGCTAACATTTATATGGCACCAATATTTACAAAAAGATTTACATGTGTTATCTCATCTGATCCTCACAAAAACCCTCTAGTAGGTGCTATTATTTTTACCTCTCACAGATGTGGAAACTGAATCTAAGAGGTTAGGATACTTTCCCAAGGTCACACAGTTACTAAGTTTATGAGGCAGAATTCCCACTCATCTGTTTGATCCTAGTTTTGGTATTCTATTCACTCCCCCAGTAGTGTCAAACTCAAACAGAAAAGGATCCCTCCCTGTAGGCTGCATATTGACTTAGAAAACCACAAATTAACATTATCTATATTATATTGTATTTTTATTTACTTTGCTAAATATTTTCCAGCTATATTTTGACTGGCTACTTGCAGCCTACCTACAAGTTTGACATCTTTACACTCTATCATCTATCTGCTTTATGATCCAACACTCTTTCCCACTGCAGCACCACACCAGCTCTTCTCACCAGGGCCTGAGGGACATGGGTTCTTTGGAAGTTTGCTTCCAAAATATTTCAAATGAGGTCTAAAAAAAGGCTTATGAAAAATTTAAAGTAAGGTCTAAAAACAGAATTCACATGCCACTAGGAGCTGGTAGGTACCTTAAAGAATCCAAAGAGAATGACCAGGTACTAATATTATCCAAACTGGGGGAGAAACACTATCTTCAACTTTTCCTTCTTATGGAACCAATTTAAAGTATATATGCTCTTTAGTCTCCCTTTAAGCTGGCATATCAAAATGGCCTTATGTCTGAGAAATAGGGCTGTGACTGTGGCCAGGTAGCCTATTCTTGGCAACATTAATTTTATTTATAATGCTAGAATAATAATTTTGAAGGCGAAGTTTCTCCCACCCTGGCCTGCCATTTGAAAACAATGCCTATGGCCCCCATGGAAGAGGTAAAGGGACAAATCAATCTGCATTAATGCAGATAAACCAGAGACTCTATGGGACAGTGAGGGGATATCTTTATCCTTCCTTGTGATAATAAGTCAATGATACAACTAGAGTTCCCATGCGCACGCGCGCACGTGTGTGTGTGTGTGTGTGTGTGTGTGTGAATGTATGTAATTCATGAGCCTTCCATGGGCTGGATACATCTGCAGAGTCTTAGTATAGCTGGAGGTCAGATCTTAGTGAGGTTCACTCAATTAGTCAGGGTGGCTTTTGGCTGTCAGGTGGATTGGTGATATTGTTGTTTAAAGTAGCGAAACCAGCACAGGATACCCCAGATGCCTCAAACAATGCTGAGCTAACTTAAATCCGAGGGAAGAATAAAGATCCAATGACAAGGTTTCCTGTTGCCTTTCCTATAGCAAGAAGGGCTTGTGAGTTGCTGGATTTGGTCCCAGGGGCTGCTCATTGGTCATCTAAACCTATAGTATAGGACTTGACTTATCTTCCATTGGTCTGGTGCAAGGTCCATAGTACTTCTAAAACCTCTGGAGTAAATGAGAGCATGAATATGGCATACTCCTTGATTGAGGAGTTAGACCTCAGCTTGCAAGAAGAGTTGGTTATATGGCCCATAGCTGAGAGAGTGAGCTGTAATTGCAGTCAAGTAGCTCATGGCTAAGATGATGAACTCAAGGTCTGATCAGCTGAGTTCTTCTTCTTAGCCATGGAAGCCTGTTGGTGGAGGAGGCCGCTTGACCGAGCATCCCAACTTCACATACTGGCACAGCCATTTTTTGAGGGTCAGCCTGACAGTAGAGTGAAAACTCAACATGGTTGTAGGATCATAAGTCTACAGCCAAAAGGGACTTCATCTATAGCATAACCTCCCTCATATTACAGATGAGGGAGATAAAGCCCAAGGAGGTTGTGTCTTTGCCAAGGTTACAGAGGTAGAAAGGGTCACAGGTAGGATCTGAACGTCTGTGCACCTCAGGTACAAATCCTATCTGTGTGATCACAGTTTATCCACTGAACCTCTTAGATATTGTCTCACCTATAAATTAGAATAATTACATTTATACAAAATTCTTATCCTTACTAAATGATCCAGCTTCATTCCAATTGAGACCCTGCCTCACAATATGGAAATGTGCCAACATGGTCTACAGCAGTGGGGCCAAATTCAAAAAGAGACAAGAGCCTCTAAATCATGCAGAAAGATCCCTGTGAGCCATATATTTTCTTAAGAAACTTCAAATTAATTAACATTATCTGTTATAATGCATTTGTATTTCTTTTTAAAAACTTAGTCCCAATTATATTTTAATCTTCTTCTAGGAATCCCACGGGATGTTGTGGGCTGCCTTTGGCACATGTATTTGACACCACTGTAGACTGGTGATCTAGCGTATTGTTAACCCACAACCCTGCCATAGCTGATAGGTGTGAATACTAGTTGTTCCTGAGACATTGGGCCTCCCAAATGGATTCTGTAATTTACTTGTGAAATTTTTGAAATCAGATTGAGGAGATTATGAAAACAGGGCATTAGCCCACTTGAACCTGGTCTGATGCAAAAATCCTGGGGCCAGTGGTTTGCCTGACCCAGAAATCCATTAAGGGGCTCAGTCAACTGTGTATTTGTGTATGTGGGGTGAAGGGAGACAGGGCAAGCAGCACTTGGTAGAATGGACAGAAGTGGAAGCCTCTGGCTCTGTTGCTGCCAAGGTCATTGATAGCTTTCTCTCATCTTAGTCCTTTGTGTACAGAGGTTAGCAGCCTCCACTTTAACCTTGACAAAAAGAAAGTAGAGAAGATAGATGTCAGGATCCACAGTCAAGAACCATTGCCGATTGCGGAAGTTTTCTCCCTTGGTGGTCAATGAGAATCCTACACAGTTTTATGAAGTGTCAAACAAAGGAACGGGCAGGGACACAAACCAAAGCTCAGTCAAGGTGTGAAATCATGTCAGGTTCTAGATCAAAAAACAAACCCAAGGAATTAAACCATTGAGGTCTCTCGACAAGGTTAGTGAGGGCTGGCAGTTTATTGGATGAGAAACACTGAAAACTTGGGACAGGAACAGAAAGGGGTAGAAAGAACTAGGGGGAGGGCCCCCTTCCTTGCCTCCAGACTTGCTACTGTTTTTGAAAATGCTTATGTCTTCTGACACCAAAGTCTACATATAAAGCCTACATATAAAGAGGAGGGCAATCAAGATGGTGAAATGCCCAAGGTTCTTTAGAGGAATTGCTTGAAGGAACTACAGCTTGGAGAAGAAAAGACTTGATTGGGGTTATACAGGAGGAGGGGGAGAGAATAAACTTTTATAAGATACCTTCTATTTGCCAGGTAATATGCTAATAGTTTTACAAATATTATCTTATTTCATCCTCACAAGAGCCCCGTGGGATAAATAGATTTATTACTCCCCTTTCATAAGTTGAAGAAACTGAAGCAGACACAGGTTAAGTGATTTGCCCAGGGTCACACAGCTAGTAAGAATCTGAGGTCACATTTGAATCCGCATCTTCCTGAGTTTGGCCCTAGGAGGCAGAACTGGGTCAGAGGGTTAGAGATTTTATAGAGTCAAATTTCAATTTAGTGCAAGGAAAAAGAAAACAAAAGAAGACTTTCTGAACAGTCAAAGTTCTTCTAAAGCAGAATAGGCTATCAGGTTGGGGCGGGGAGCAGTGAGTTGAATGGTTCCCTTTTGCTGTAGCTTTTTTTTTGTTGTTGTTTTCAGGGCAATGAGGGTTAAGTGACTTGCCCAGGGTCACACAGCTATTAAGTGTCATGTGTCTGAGTTCAGATTTGAACTCAGGTTCTCCTGAATCCAGGGTGGATGCTTTGCTCTCTAGCTCTTTAAGAAAAATTTGAGTGACAGTTTATCAGGTAAAGATGATCCTTTTTCAGATGTGGGTTCTTCTCCGAGGTCCTTTCCTACTTGGAAACTCTGTGATTCTGAGACTATCAGTGGATTCTCTGAATGAGGTCAGAGATAACACTACATTTACACAGAAAGATGTTGGTAACTAGCTGCAGAATTAGAAATCCATTTTTTTTCTTGTATTACAGCGTGACTTTTACCTCCCCTAATGATGATTTGCTTGTCTCTTTCCAGAAAGAACATCAGGTACTGATTTGTTTACATGGTTTTTAAAGAGAAAATCCATTTATAAACAGTGGACATTTTGAGGTTTGGTAGTTGGGTAAATGGTGTGAAATGCCATACCAACCCATCTGTCTCTACATCCCAGTCAATATTCCTTCTCGCATGAACCTCATCATGGGCAATTATCATGAAATGCAGCACATGCTAGAAAAGACACAGTGCTGGAGTCAGGCAGGGCTGCTTGGAGACCTAGAAGCTCCAGGATGCTCGCATTTGCCTCGGGCTCAGTTAGCTGTCAGGAAAACCCCCGGAGCAGCCGCGGTTCGCAAGCTTTACAGCACATCATAATCAATAAATGCGACAAGTCCAAGCTGCGAAAGGTAGAGGAACACTGGTTGTCACTGTGACCATCACAGAAGGAAACCTGCTCTCCCTGGCGCTCAGCCGGATTCATAAACAATGCATTTAACTCACAAGCCCATGCTGGGGGGTGGAGAGGGAGGGAGGTGCTGCAGGAGGGTGAGATCACCACAGATCAGTCCAAGTCACAGCTCCCTTCTGGGAACAGCTCAGCTTGGCTGCAGCCTCGAAGGGTGGAAAGGAAAGAAAGGTTGGTGTTTCTCTTTGGACATTCTGTGTGCCCTGAAAAACCAGGATGTGTGTGCAGTGGAAGATGTCTTGAAAAGTGTTGGTATTTGCAATAAATGGCCCGAGAGATGCTGAAGAAAATGAGGCATGGAGAGCAGCAGAACTGTGGTGTTTTCCTCTGTGGGCCAACAACAAGAACAACAACATCAACGGCATCATCAACAACAATAACAACAAGCATTTACAGAACACACGTTACTTATGTTAACTCATTTGAACCTCACAATGCTGTGGTAGGTGCTATTATTTATCCCCATTTAACAGATGAGGATACTGAGGATGAGACAGGTTAAGGGAACTGCCCAGAATCACACAACTGTTTAAGTGTCTGAGGCAGGTTATAAACTCAGGGCTTTTGAAATTAAAATCCTGTGTTCTATCCACTGTGCCACTGACTATGCCCACAAAAAGATTATGAATGTAAATGCCAGAAAGGTAGGACAGTTTCCATGGCTATCTGACAGACTACTTGTGAGAAAGTTAGGCTCACAAAGCATTTTTATTATCCAAGGGGATCGATCCTTTGCAAGATTAAATTGTTGAAGATTTTCTCTGACATCTCTCCACCTGCTATTTCAGTTCTCGTCTCCCCTCCCTTTATTCCTCTCTTCCATGACCTCCATTTTCCCCCACTTCAACTCTTGTTCCAAGATTGCAGCTCCTACCTCTTATAATTAGGAATATATTCTTGCTAATTATGAGATTCCAGTCACTATTGTGGGGGTGGATATCTTAGGGAGATAGTGCCTTCCCAGAGCCCTTTAAAACACCTCACACAGGTGGCTACCTATTTTGCCAGCAGGAAAGCCCTACTATTTATTAGACTTGGGCTCCATAATGTGAATTTTGTTACCTATTTACATATTTGACTATTAAAGCTGCCTAGCTCTCCAATCTGTTTGGGGTCCCTGAGTCTGGTCTTATAAAATCCTATCTTCTTCTAAACATCTCTTGTAATTAAAACAAACAAAATAAAGTTGATTGGATGTTTGTTATACAAGCAACAAATTGTGTGAATTGAACAAAGAGTTTAATATGAGAGTTAATAAAAATTAATTAATGAATACTGAAATTAATAAGAAATAACTAGAATGAATCAAAAATTACTTCTAACCATTTAATAATATTTTTATGTGCTGCAGGGATATTTCTAGGCAGAGCTATAACTAAAGAGAGGCAAGTGGGAATTTGCATCAGGACACTGAAATTTATAAGGAGTTAAAAGTATACTTTGTCTACAGTTTTTAGACCTGGGACACTAAGAGGTAATATAACTTCAAAAGAATTACACAATTGGTGTGTATGTATGTGTGTGTATGGGGCAATCCTTGAACCCAGACCTTCTCACTCCGAGACTGGCTTTGTCCACTATACCACAGTGTGTGACATTCATATGCATGTGTGGCTGTGGCTGTACATGTATATGTGTATATATGCACAAGTTTATATGTATTCATATACATGTATATTTAAAAAAATCTTAGATGATTAAATGTCTTCCTGAAGTCTTTGCTTATCTTTCAAACTTTTCATGCTGAAATTGAACTAAAATGTCTATCCTTATAAACAGTATTAATTTATTATTTGATTAATTTATTTTTGAAGATATTATCATATTTATGTGGTTTTGACATTGTCATTCCATATTTTTTTTACGGTTTTGATCCCCTTTCTTCTCTTCCTGCCCTGCCTTCCCCTCTAGTCCATGCCTGGATTCTATTTCTGATTTTGATTGTTTCTAGATGTCCAGGAATGGTATCAAGTAGCGCTAAAGCAAGGTGACTGTTAACAAGACAGACAGAATGTTAGCGGGAATATAGTTTTTTTCTTTTTAGGTCATAGTGCCAACCTAACTTTTATCCAGGTGTGCTGCCTGTATGTATTCTTCTTTTCCCCTCCTTCTTCCATTAAACATGTACCCATGAAGTGGAGTGTGTAATGAGCTCTCAGTGTTCCAAACTGATCATACTGTCAATTTTCCTTTACCATTTCTTCCATATTCTAACTTTTCCTTTATTTTCTCACTGCAACTAACCTAACTAGTACAGAGAAATTCCCATTATCACTGGACCAGATTATAGCAACAGACTCTGAAGTGGTCTTTCTGGATACACTTTATTGCACCTTAAAATTTTGAGATTTATAAAGGGACCAACCAACAAATATTTTAGTTTGGCCCCTTTATAAATCTCAAAATTTCCGATACCCCTGCCTTTGTTCACATTATTCTCTCCTACTATCTCCCTCCAAGAATAATACCCTTCCATTAAGCCCCAACTTAAATGCATCTCTTCCATGATTTCCTGAGTTGGAAATAACCCTTTCTTTCTCAGATCCTGCATAATGCTGGACATGTGTATGGACACATATGTTTAAGGTTGGACTGAAAAGAGAAGTTAAGAAATATGTAAGAAATTTGACCTTCCATTCTATAGAAGGGATAACTAGGTATCACTAAGAGTTTTTCTTACCCATTATCCTACTGGGGAAATAACTTCATCTTCTTTGTTCCATGTCTGTTATAAGGACAGCACTAGGCTAACTTGGATCATGCTGGTCAAATGTCTAACAACTGACTCTTCAAAACAACATCAGAAACCCTTTTAAGGACACCTTTTTAAGTTTATTCTGAATTTTAACATTTCCTTCATCACTTTTTAAAGTCTAGATAACTAACAAAACAATAACTCAAGCACTAATATATAGCATTTGTCATTACTGAGGTATAAGTGCTCACAGTGAGAATTTAACAATCAGGGCTAGGAGCTGCTTCTAGTCCAACTCAGAGGCTAATCAACCCCACTGGACAAATTCTCTGAAGACTCAGTTGATTGCTTCCTTGTTTGATGACTGAGGGATTTTTTTCCCCTTTCCGTATGCTTAAGGTTCATTTTCCATAAGGATTTTTTCATTCCTACTTTTTTTGGGGTGGGGCAGTGAGGATTAAGTGACTTGCCCAGGGTCACATAGCTAGTAAATGTCAAGTGTCTGAGACCGGATTTAAACTCAGGTCCTCCTGAATCCAGGGCGGGTGCTTTATCCACTGTGTCACCTAGCTGCCCCTCATTCCTACTTCTTGACTCTTAAGTTTGCAGAATAAGGATGCAAATATTTATTTCTCTTCCTGTTGGAATGATGCATTAACTAAGATATCTTGTTCACCATCCCTCCACCCTATTCCCCATTGGGAATGTTTCCCTAGTCACATTTTTGGAGTTTTCCTGGTTGGTCTGGAGATATTCTTCCAGCTTCAGGAGGAAGAAGAGGGAAAGGTTATTCACAAGTTCTCCATTGCCTTTTAGTCTCTGATTTCACTTGAGGGGTGAGGTTGTGCTTGTGTGCACTCATGCAAGCCATTGCTCATGCTTAGAATGTACTCCCTAGTCATCTCTGCTGATTAAAATTCTGCTCTTTCTTCAGCCCAGCTCAACTACCACTTTCTTCAAGGAGACTTCCCAAGCTTTCCTACAGAAAGAAATAACTTCTTTCTCAGATTTTCTAGGGGCATTTTTGGGGGCTCTCTCCTTTTTGCCTATCACTTTCTACCTTCTATCATACTTATTTGTGTATATGTCAAATAAACCTTATTAGCAATGCTAATTGAATTTTATACAGCATTTTAAAAGTTCACAAAGAATTTTACATAATCTACTTTCATCCTTATAATATTATAAGGCAAGTATAGAATATATTATTCCTATTTTATAGGTGAAGAAACTGGAGCTAAGAGATATCAAGTACACAGGTAGCTTGAGGCAAGATTTGAACCCAAGTCTTCTTGATTCTGAATCCAGATATCTAATCACTAAGTCATATTGTTTCTCTCAATTAATTAGATTGTGAACTCCTCAAGGGAAGAGAATATCTTTTTCCTTTGTCTTATCTCCAGAATATGAATAGTCTTGTCCATATTAGGTGCTTATTTCATGTTTGTTGACTGAATATTGAATGATAAAGCCAGAGCAATCAGAATATCTTGTTTCCTTATGGATTGTTGTTTCTCAGGGTGGACAACAGTTTCCTTTGAACTTTTTTTTTTCTGTCCAAAACAAGAAACACAGAGCATCATTTAAATGTACTTGCTAATGGAAAAATGAAAGTTTAAGGGATCTTCTTTGGGAGTTGTTTGTTGTAGCTTTTCTCTTTGAATGCTGGAGTTGTAATAATGCCAAACTCTTCTGTTTGCTCACAGCTTCTGAGGATCATTATTTTGCTTTAGTTGTATGATGCCTCATCAGAGCTCTGGCTTCCCATGTGATCATCTCCCCTGGCAAGGGCAACCAAACAGCTGATGCCAATCAGATTTCCAGAGACTGAGGTCCCCTTATTGAATTTAAGTGTCAGCTGTTTTGAAGGGTAAAAGGGGAAAAAATCAAAGTAATAAACAAAAGATAGAGGATTCATGATAGAATTGTCAGGTAGTGTATTTTCTTCAGCTCTAAGCTTGGGATTATATGATTTATTAGTACCACTCTCTCTCCTTTCAAAGGAGAGAGAACTGTCTTAGTAGCACAGTAGGAGAGAAGAGAAAAGGACAACTCTGGGTAGCAGGTATAGATTTTAGGTCACCTGGTCCACTGTACCCTGCCAACCTACCAGGCTGATGAGACATTGATGTCTCCAGAAGATGGGCAAGATGTGAAGTTATTTTGTGACACCTGTATCCAGATTTCTAACTATTAGTCACAGATGGTGCAAGGAATTGTTGCTGTATGGGAGGGAGGGAAGGGATGATGAGATCCCTGGTACCTGGACATTACAGGAGCATCCTTTATCAGAATTCAACCCATGGTGAGCACAGAACATGTGCAGTTGTATCCTAAAGTTCTCTTCTTAGCCAGAAGCAGATGAACAAAAACCGGAACTAAATTTCCATGCTCGAATATTTTATATATCTGAAAGATTTTGAACTTAGTACTAATAGAACTGTATTAATGAACCATTGTGAACCAGGCTAACCACATCCTTTTATTGCATCTGATTCACCATGAATAGAGAGAAAGCCTGAGGCTGAACTCTGCAGGTTTCAGGGGGAAGCCCCCATGGTTATTCCATTCCTAGGAAAAGAATGAAGTGACAAAAAATCTTGTCAATTACCTTTCACCAGTAACCTGAGACTGGGCCAGCAAATATTGAGGGGGAGAATTGAGTCTATTATCTGTATGACCAAGGACAAAAACTGACATTTTCCCCCCTAAGATGCATTGATAATTGAGTTACTAAGCTATATAGACAATTACCTCTGTTCTCCACTTCACTTTACATGTGTAGACATATCTGAAGTGTGGGTGGATGCAAATATAGCTTTGTAAAGAAGTTCTGGTTTTTAGGACCATGTGCCCAAGGACATATTTAAGGAGGTAATTATTTAAGGTCCTTCTGATGCAGGAGACCTCAATTACAAGTGTTGTTATTTTAATTGAACACATAATTAGGGATCTTGGTTTCAGTACACAGGTGTGGTTTTCCCAAGTTGTTTTTGCCCCAAATAGACATTTTCCCTAAAATTGAATTCACGCATAAATGAGATATTATCTGTGAAGGGCTTTGTAAATTGTAAATTATATTAATGAGAAATTATTAAATGCAATTCAAAGAAGAAAGAGTTATTTTGTCTTCCCTTCCCTATTTCTCTTTGCCATTCTTCACTGGACTTACCACCATTTCCTAAGTCCTACTCAGGCCTCTCCTCTATTTTACACATCCAAATCTGTATTATTCTAGGTCATGTATTTTTTAAAGTAATACACATTTTTATTTATAGCTTTGAGTTCCAATTTTTATCCCTCCTTCCTTTCCTCTCCTCCCCACTCCCTGAGGTGGTAAGCAATCAAATATAGGTTTTATGTGTACCGTTATAGGTCATGTATTTTTTTAAATGGCTGTTCTCAGCCATCCCACATCCTGCTATCAGGTTGATCTTCCTTAAAAAGAACTCATGTCATGTCATTCTTCTGCTCAAAAAATCTTCCATGCCTCCCTAGTGCCCACTATATAATTTCTAAACTACTCCTACTGATTTTCAATGGTTTCCCTCAATCATCTGTCTGTCCCTATTTCCCAGCTTGTCAACATCCACCTTCCATTCTCATTAGGGCAGTCTCCTCTTAAAATAGAGAAAGACTGTGCTAGGTAACAGGGCAGATGAGATATTTGGATAAGTGTGGACCCAGTGCTTTTGAAGCCAACAATCTAATAGGACAATGTATATATATAGCTAACTTTAGCATAAAATGTTACAGGAGAAATACATTAGGGAAGATGTTAACCTTTCAACTCTGGACTCTTTGTCTTGGGCAGCACTCCCCTCCCCATATTAAATTAATAGCAGTCAGATAGCCCTCACATGGCCTACTATAACTAGTGGCTAGCCTAGTCTTTACTTTACTCTTTGCCATCTGCTCACCAGCTTCCTCATCCTGGTGCCATTAATGTATCCACACTCTACCCCCTTTCCAGTTCTGATGTCATAATTAAATCAAGGTTGAGAATGCTATCTGAAAGGGTAGGTCCATCTATTTCCCAATGGCTCCACTCCATTTTTGTAAATTTGATGGGTATGAAAGTCAGCAGCAGAGAAGTAAGAGGTAGTTGTCAGGTGATGCAGAAACCTGAGTGTTGAACTTGGAGTTAGGAAGTCCTGAGTTCAAATTCTGCTTCAGATACTTACTAGCTGGGTGATCCTGGGCAAGTCACTAAACCACTTTCAGCCTCACTTTCCTCATCTGCAAAATGAGAATAATAACAGCATTGATCTCATAGGGTTTTGTGAGGATTATATGAGATAACATATGTAAGGCACTTTGTTCACACATGGAACAAAAGCATTCCTCTTTACCCCTACTCCTCTATATGTGCTAGCTCTTTCATTAGAAATTAAGCTCCTTGGTGATGAGAGCTACCTATGTTTTTATTTTCCTTCCTTCCTTCCTTCCTTCCTTCCTTCCTTCCTTCCTTCCTTCCTTCCTTCCTTCCTTCCTTCCTTCCTTCCTTCCTTCCTTCCTTCCTTCCTTCCTTCCTTCCTTCCTTCCTTCCTTCCTTCCTTCCTTCCCTCCCTCCCTCCTTCCCCCTTTTCCTTCTTTTATCTGGGTATGTAATATTCAGCGATTGTGTCATGTAGGTCATAGTTTATAAACTGTGGTTACTAACATTAGCTATGGGATAGGCTTCCAATGAGTTGGTATATGAAGTATTCTTGCTTATGAAGCTTGGTTTTGTGATCAGCTGGCACACCTCCATCCTGTGGCAGCTATGGGCTCTTTGTGCATTAAGGGAAAATAGCCAAGATATTTATCTAGTGGTAGGATCCTAAATTTTTAACTGGAAAGAATTTGAGTGGTCATGGGTTCCAGTCCTCTCTTTTTACAGTTGGCAAGACTGAGGTCCATAGTTAAATGACTTGCCCAAGGTCACACATGTTGAAAGCAGAGCAAGGATTCCAACGTCTTTCTGCTGTTTTACTTGCCTCCTCATGTGGTCCTTGAAGTAATTTTAAAAATATTTTTTAGGTATCTAAATCCACAATAAAATATTAAAACATTGAAATGAAAGTTGCTACTTATATGAATAGTAAGAAAAATGAAATTGGGGGAAAGAGTTATTTTCTTATATTTTCTTTTTTTGTATTCTAAATAAACTCAATATATGTATATGAGCACATAAAAAAATCCTTACAATCTGAATAATTTAAGACATTTAGGTTAAATGCATTTAAAATAAAATAACCATAATAATAATTTATGTGTTTTATTTGCTCTTCTCAAGCCTATAGTTTTTTCTTGGATTGCCTGCTTTTATAGAATGTGCATGTTATTTCATTTGCTGGGCTGAGCCCTCTTTGTATCACTGTGGCTGAGTGCTTTTATAACTTTTTTTTCTTACTTTCTTGATCAGGTGCCAGAGTAAGAAAGATCCCATCACTATTGTATACACTTTACATTTGTCTGAAACATTTCTTTTAAAATCTGTATTGATTTCCTGGTCCACAGACTCCTTTATGGGTTGTTGTCTCATTACAGTCCCTTTAGCTTGAAATCAATCTTATATTCCTGCAATTAGCAGCAACACCTGGTGATGAAACCTTTTATTTTTTTTGTTTGTTTTTTTGCTGGGCAATGGGGGTTAAGTGACTTGCCCAGGGTCACACAGCTGGTAAGTGTCAAGTGTCTGAGGTCGGATTTGAACTCAGGTACTCCTGAGTCCAGGGCCAGTGCTTTATCCACTGCGCCACCTAGCCACCCTCGAAACCTTTTATTTTTAAACTTTTTTTTTTGTTTATTTGAAAGTGTTACACTTAAAGGTGGGGTAAAATAAAACAAAATAGTATCAACAAGGCATACTCAGATGGCATAGCCTTAGGGTGATTAACATGGCATAGTATTATTTCCCTCCCAGAAAGAGAGCACAAACAGGTGTTTAGCCACATTAAATGGTTACTGAGGCAACTGGTGGCACAGGGGACAGAGCGCTAGGCATGATGTCAGGAAGGCCTGTGTTCAAATATGTCTTCAGATACTTATTAGCTGTGTGGTCCTTGGAAAGCCAGTTAACCTCTGCAAGCATCAGTTTCCTTATCTGTAAAATGGGGATAAAAGTTCCTACCTCAGCGTGTTGCTGTGAGTATCAAATTATTTATCTCTCTGTGTTTATGTGTTATGTGTGTGTGTATGTACCTATCTATCATGTATCTATGTATCTACTTATCACCTATCTAGCTATACATCTATGTATGTATGTATGCTTATATCTATCTATGTAAATATGTATCTACCTATGTATCATGTATCTATCATCTATCTATGTATGTTTGCTTGTCTCTATGTATCAATCTATCAACCTATGTATCCATGTATCTATCATCTATCTAGCTATGTATCTATGTATGTATGCTTATATCTATCTATGTATCTGTTGAAATATTTTAAATGACTAGGGCTAATTTGGGGGGCCTAATCTGGAGACTTGTAACTGACTGGCTATCTGACTGCTATTAATTTAATATGGGCCGTTTATAAAGTTCCATCACACTGCTCCCAAATTGATAAGCAAAATATTAAGAAGCCTCTTAACTAGATAATCAAAGCAGAATTTATTTATGAGATACTATTTAAAATTAAGAATACAGGGAAATAAAATGTACAACCTAACTGCATCCTGGAGTCTCTTTCTACCTGCTAGCCTGGAACTTTTTTAATACAATAAGGGCCTTTGCCACCTCTTGCCTTAGGGTATGTTCCACTTTCACTGCTCAGTTCCTTTCACTAACTTTCCTCTTAATCTTCTGGCCTCCTTCCAGCATCTCTAGTATCAGTTCCCTCCTTGTAGCCCCTTTCTTTCTTTCTTTTTTTTTTTTGTGGGGCAATGGGGATTAAGTGACTTGCCCAGGGTCACACAGCCAGTAAGTGTCAAGTGTCTGAGGCCTGATTTGAACTCAGGAACTCCTGAATCCAGGGCCGGTGCTTTATCCACTGCGCCACCTAACCGCCCCCCTTGTAGCCCCTTTCTGTCCATTCCTCTCCAACCTCTTAACCTTCCAGCCTCTCACTTGCTCCTAGTCCTTTAACCTTCCCCTGCTTCCTTCTCCATTCCCTTAATCTTGTCAACCACCTCTCTGTTCTTGTCCTTTGGCCTCCCCTTTGCTGTATAACTCCCAGGTCTCTCTCTCTCTCTGTCTCTCTCTGTCTCTCTCTGTCTCTCTGTCTCTCTCTCTCTCTATCTTATTTCTCTCCACTCAAATCTCGGGGCTTTATGTGCCCCCACAGACAGCAAACTAATCTGCCAGGGCTCCAGGGGCTGTGCCCCCTGCTGCGCACCTGGGACCCCGAAGGGGCTATGCCTGAGCCTGGCCTGGATGAGCCTCAGGGTGGAGGGAGCTGGGGCTTTCTCCCGCAGCTGTCTGACCTGGTGTCTCAGCCCACTGGGCTTTTCAGCTCAGCTGAAGCAGAGGGGGAGGGGCACTAGCCCCTCCCACATAGAAGAGACCATGAGGGCCTAAGGCTTTCTAATCTCAGCCCAAAGGTAGGGTCCCCAAATCAAAATAAATTTCCACATATCTATCATCTATGCATCTATATATGTATCTGTGCATCTATGCATCTATGTTTCTTTGTATGTATTTGTATCCATCTATGTATCTATTTATGTATCTGTGTACATATTCATCTATGTAACTATGTATCTATGTATGTACACTTGTATCTATGTATCTATCATCTATGTATCTATGTATGTATGCTTGTATCTATTTATGTATCTATGTATCTGTTCATATGTGTATCTATCTATGTATCTATGTATCTATCATCAGTGCTTAACTCAGTTTGTGGCACACAGTTGACCCTTTATAAATGCTTATTCCTTTCACTTACCCTTCCCAGCTGAGGGCCAAAATGCGGTAATGTTGAAAGCAGCCTGAAGATAAATGAGAACAATGATAACTTCCTTTACATATTTTAAAGACCAAATTTTGGTAGGTGAATGAATTTCCTTTAGAATATTCAGAAAAAAAGTATATCTTCTCGAGTTCAGTTAGCTTTGATTTTCCATTTTCCCCTGGGGCCAATCATTTCAGATCACAGGACCATAGGATTTGGAAATGGAAGGAACCTCAGAGAAAACCCAGTCTAAGCCTTTGTTTTACAGATAAGAAAACTTGGGACAAGAGAGTGAAAGTGTCATGTTCAATATCCTGCAGGTATTAAGAAGCAGAATAAGGAGGAATGTATATGTTTGATAAGCCTGCAGGTTCTCTTTGGTTCAGCTCTCCTATTATTCTATGGAATCACTTGTGAAATCTTTAGTTTGTACCAATCTGAAATGTGAATCTTTACATTAAGGAATGTTTAATTGCTTTAAATAAGGAAGTATAAAGATGATGTTAATCACATTATATATTTCTAAAATAAGCAACATTTACTGCAGTCTTCTTAGAGAGTCTCAATATTATTTGAACATAGTATTTTCCATCTTAATAGTATCTTATTTTTTTCCAGTTACATGTAAAGATAGTTTTCAACATTCGTTTTTATAAGATTTTGAGTTCCAATTTTTTTTCCTCCCTCCCCTTCCACTTCCCTCCCCAAAACATAAAGCAATCTCATATAGATTTTACATGTACAATCATGTTAACATATTTCCACATTATTCATGTTATGAAAGAAGAATCTGAACGAAAGGGAAAAACTTCCACCCCCCCCCCACCACAGAAATAGTATGCTTCAATCTACATTCAGATTCCACAGTTCTTTTTTTCTGGATATGGATATCATTTTCCATAATGAGTCCTTTGGAATTGTCTTCCATCACTGTATTGCTGAGAGGAGTTAAGTGTATCACAGTTGGTCATTGCACAATTTGCTGTTACTGTATACAATGTTTGCCTGGTTCTGCTCACTTCACTCAGCATCAATCCACTTAAGTCTTTCTAGGTTTTCCTTAAATCTGCCTGTTCATCATTCCTTATAGCACAAAAGTATTGTATTACATTCAGAATATAGGTTTTTTTTTCTGCAAAAATTTCCATGACCCATATTTATCATATGTGTCATATGATCATCCTGAAGACACTGGTCCTACCATTCATGTACCATTAAGACATCCCTATGTGAATACGACAGAATTACCCGAGTGCTTAGGGACTGGAAAGGAACAAAAGTATACCAGATTGAAAAATGAGGTAGAACATAGATTCTCCAGACTCCAGGCTAGAGATGTTGATTTCTGGTAAAATTCTACAACTGCTTATTAAGGAAATGGTGTATGCACATCGAAAAGAACTGTGATCCCCATGACCATCCTCATTGTATACAGAGATAGAGGGGGGCAACTAGATGGCACAGTGGATAAAGCACTGGCCCTGGATTCAGGAGGACCTGAGTTCAAAACTGCCCTCAGACACCTGACACTTACTAGCTCTGTGATCCTGGGCAAGTCACTTAACCCTCATTGCCCTACAAACAAAAAACAGAGACAGAAACATCCCTTGAAGTAATATAATTCAGTTGGATTGGGGGAAATGGATCCCAAAGAGGTTATATTACTTGGCCCAGGTCACACAGGTAGTAAGTATGCATAAACAGAGCCAAGATTTGAACACAGGTCCTTTTACTCTAAATTCTTCACTTATTCGAGAGCATTATCCTTTCTCTTTTATTAAGAGTCATGTCATAATTGCTTCATTCCCCTTAAAAAATTCAAGATTTATAGATCAGAGAAAAGCTATAAGCATAATGTAACTGAGTTTAACCAAGGTCTTTGGAAAATGATCTCAAAATTTATTTGGAGGTAATAGGAAAAAATGAGGCCTCCAAAAAAACCAACCAAACAAACAAAAAGTGAGGCCTACATGACAGGTAGGACCAAAAGTGACTATTAGAATTGAGCAAGAATTCCATACCAGCCTGGAATTCCATAGCCCACACTCAGTTTAGGGCTCTGGTTCTATTCTTGTTCTGATGATTTGGGGGGGGGGGTGTGGCAATGAGTATTAAGTGACTTGCCGAGGGCCACACAGCTAGTAAGTGTCAAGTGTCTGAGGCCAGATTTGAACTCAGGTCCTCCTGAATCTAGGGCCGGTGCTTTATCCACTGAGACACCTAGCTGCCCCCTCTGATTATATTTTAAATCAATACCTTAGATGAATGATTGGAATGCAAATCTTCCTCTCCTACTTTTTCAGTCTTCTTAAATCACTACATGAATCCTGAAATTTAATGTCAATGACTTCCTTGTAGTTGACATTCCATCTCCCAACTCCAGGTATGTTCACTGCCTCTCCCCCATGCCTGGAATGCTCTCACCTTTCATCTCTATCTCCTTATTTCCCTGATTTCCTTCTAGTCCCAACTTAAGTTCTACCTTCTGCAAGAAATCTTTCCAGATCCAATGAGATAATGTTTCTAAAGAGCTTAACACAGTGTCTGGAAAATGGTAGGTGCTTAATAAATGCTTGTTGCCATCTTTTCACCTCAATCTTAGTGCCTTCCCTCTGAGGCTACCCCCTAGTTTATCCTGTTGATATCCTATTTGTACATGATTTGAATGTTGTCTCTCCCATTCAACTGTGCTCCTTGAGAGCAAGAATTGATTGTTTTGGCCTTTGATTGTATCCACAACACTTATCTTAGTGCTCAACACATAGTAGGCTCTTTTAAAAAATATTTTATTTATTTATTTTTTCCCGTTACATGTAAAGATAGTTCTCAACTTTTGTTTATACAAGCTTTCCAATTTTAGATTTTTCTCCCTCCCTTCCCTCCCTCCTCCCTCCCCTAGACAGCAGGTAATCTGATATAGGTTATATATATATATATATATATAACATTAAACATATTTCTGCATTATTTATGTTATAAGAGAAAAATCAGAGCAATGAGGAAAAACCTCAAAATAGAAAAACTACAGCACCAAAACCAAAAAGAAATAGTATGGTTCATTCAGCATCTTTACTCCACAGTTCTTTTTTTCCCCCCTGGATTTGGAGATCCTCCTCCATCATGAGTTTACTGGAACCCTTCTGTACCATTGCATTGGTGAGAAGAATAAAGTCCATCACAATAGATCAACACACAATGTCGATGATACTCTGTACAACATTCTTCTGATTCTGCTCATCTCACTCATTACCAGCCCATGGAAGACCCTCCAGGTTTCTCTGAACTCTTCCTGCTCATCGTTTCTTACAGCACAATAGTATTCCATTACATTCATATACCACAACTTGTCCAGCCATTCCCCAATCGATGGGCATCCCCTCAACTTCCAATTCCTTTCCACCACATAAAGAGCAGCTATAAATATTTTTGTGCATGTGGGTCCTTTTCCCCTTTCCATGATCTCTTTGGGAAAAAGACCCAAAAGTGGTATTGCTGGGTCAAAGGGTATGCACAGCTTTATAGCCCTTTGGGCATAATTCCAAATTGCTCTCCAGAATGGTTGGATCAGTTCACAGCTCTACCAACAATGCATTATTATTTCAATTTTTCCATTTTGTATTTTATAATATTCTCTATCTCTTGTTTGGTCATAACCTGTTTTCCTTTCCAAAGATCTGAAAGGTAGACTATTCCTTTCTCTCCTAATTTACCTATGTATCACCTCTTACTTCTAAATCATGTATCCATTTTGACCTTATTTTAGTATAAGGTCTAAGATGTTGGTCTATGCCTAATTTCTGCCATACTATCTTCCAGTTTTTCCAGCAGTTTTGTCACATACTGAGTTCCTATCCCAGAAGCTGGAGTCTTTGGGTTTATCAAACACTACGTTACTAGTGTCATTTGCTACTGTGTTTCCTGTGCCTAGCCTATTCCATTGATCCTCCATTCTATTTCTTAGCCAGTACCAGATAGTTTTGATGACTGCCTCTTTATAGTAAAGCTCCAGGTTTGGTACTGCTAACCCACCTTCCTGTGCATTTTTTTTCATTATTTCCCTGGATATTCTTGATTTTTTGTTTTTCCAGATGAATTTTGTTATTATTTTTTCTAGCTCTATAAAATAATTTTTAGGTAGTCTGATTGGTATGGTACTGAATAAGTAAATTAATTTAGGTAGAATTGTCATTTTTCCTATATTAGCTCTGCCTATCCATGAGCAATTGATATCTTTCCAATGATTAAATCTGATTTGATTTGTGTGAAGAGTGTTTGGTAATTGTGTTCATAGAGTTCCTGGGTTTGTCTTGGCAAGTAGACTCCCAAATATCACATAGTAGGCTCTTAATAAATATTTGGCAACTAGGTGGTTGAGTGGATATAGCACTGGACTTGGAATCCAGAAGACTCAGCCTCATGAGTTTAAATATAGCCTGATATACTGACTGGTTGTAGGACCTTGGACAAGTCACTTAATCCTGTTTGCCTCAGTTCCTCATTTGTAAATTGAGCTGGAAAAGGAAATGGCAAACCACTCTAGTGTCTTTGTCAAGAAAACCCCAATGGGGCCATAAAGAGTCAGACACAAATCATTCACCAACAACAATAAATGTTTGTTGACAGACTAACTACAGGCAGTAATAAGATATGATAGCATTGAGATTCCAAAGTATTAAAACAGACTGGAACAATGTGCTATATGTAATAAAATGAAATTTCATGGGGATAAGGGTAAAGTTCTGCATCTGGATTAAAAACAATAATGACAACAACAAACCACGACTGCACAATTGAAGGCTGGGGAAATATGGTCAGCAGCAGTTCATGTAAAAAAGGCAGAGATTTTACTGGATTATAAGATCCATATATTTGAGTGTCAAGAGCATGATAATGGCAACCAAGTAAGATAACTGGGTCTTAGGATGCTATAGACAGAGGTATATCATTGTACAGAATATCCAGATATTGCATATACAGAATTGCAATTGGGGTTAGGTGATAGTACACTGCCTTGTTCACATCTCATCTGGAACACTATATCTCTTTAGAAGCATTATATTTCAGATGTTTTCATTTCATTAACGAGATATAGGATGACCATATGGTGATGATTTTTAGAAATCATGTCAAATAAACCTGACCAAAGAGACATGGATGTTTAGCCTAGAGAAGACCCAAAAGGGCATCCTCACTACCTAAAATATTTAAAAGGTTCCATGTGGAATAGTAATTCAACTGATTTTGTTTGACTCTTGGGAACAAACTCTATTTCTGTTCAATATGTTGAATAGTTTAGTAACAATTAGAAATGTCCAAAACTGGAATGCACCACAATGGGGCATAATGAGTTTCTTGTTGCAGGTTAGTGTATGAACACTTGCAAGAGCTATTTTAGAGAGGATACGTGATCAGGTCTGACCTCTGTGGCCCCTTCATCTCCCAAATATTCTATAGATTTTATAGAATCTTTTATATATCCTGTTTCTGTTCAGCTATATACCTTTGACCCATCCAAAATTCTACTGTCTCTGTTTTTCAAATTAACCAGCTGGTATCCATCTTTTGTTCACTTCATGCTGCTAAGAAATAAGCTGGATGTCAAATCTAAGGTTGTTGGGGTGTGGGGATCTGGTGTCATGTGTTGTCCATGGCAATATGGTTGTACTATAAAGTCAGTCATCTGTTCCCATCTACAGTTGGTTCTTTAATTCTCACAAGAAATCAGGTGTATGGAGTGTTCAAGGAGGACCAGCACCTCTGGTGTGAAGGCTTGCTGAGCCCTTTTCAAGGCTGCTCATTCACCTTTGGTGTCTACCTGTCACCCAGCTCTTACCTGTGGCTCCAAGAAGTTGTAGCATGCACCGTGGTCATATCCAGGTAAACCATCTCAGCAAATGTGCTAAACCAGGTTGAGGGTAAATGAGGCATCTCAAGCTCATTGGTGAGTTGGGGGGTGTGTCTACCCCCCAGCATGGGAAGACTTCTGCTGATAAAATGGTCTGATGGGAACAATTCGTTCCAATGGCCATGGAGGTAGCTAGAGCAGTCTCTGTGCTTGCGGCTTGGTCAGCAATTGAAGACTTGGAGCTCATTCACTGTATCCCAGGCCACTGGCGGTTATCTTCACTTTTGTCTTGCCACTGGACGCTGCTGACTCTAGAAGAGAGAGTGAGGCCGGTGACTTTGTGCAACAATCCCTCACTTAAATCCAACTCACACAGTAGTCAAGATATCACCCTGTGATGTCACTGATCCTCTTTGAAGATGAAGGACAAACAACAATGGAACTAATGTTGTAAAGCATCCTGGAAACTGTACTAATGCTATTATCTCAGGCTGTCTTTTTCTGGACTCATGTTGCTTCATTATCTTTATGGCGTTTCCCATTGAAATTTTGCCCTAATGACTCAGGTTGTAAAGATGATCTTCAGTTCTTGAAACCTATGCCAATATTACTTGAGGGTAGGTGTAGGACTAAAGATTTAATAATAATTATAAGGGCATTTATATACTACTTTAAGATTTGCAAAGTGTTTTACACATTTTTGTTTCATTTTACCTCACAAAAAAGGGTTATACGGCAGCTAGTCAGTGTCTGAAACATGATTCAAACTCAAGTCTTACTGACACCATGCTCTACACAGTATCCACTGTGCCAACTAACTGCCTTTCTTAGATCTGGCCCTCTTTTTATTTCTAAGCAACACATGGTGAACAAAAGATGAGACTAGCTAGTTAATTTAGATCTGGAAGGGATATTGGAGACCATGTAGTCCAACTCCCTTATTTTGTAGGTGAGGAAAATTAGGTCTTAGAGAGGTTAAATGACTTGTCCAAGGTCATGCAGATAATAAGTGGCAGAGATCCTATTGGAACCCAGGTCCTCTGTCTCCAAATTCATAGCTCCTTTCTTATGCCATGCTGCTTTCCATGTTTTGAGTAAGGATCCAATAAAAGCTGTCCGTATACCATGGCTAGATATATTGTGAGAGGTTATCACTAGATTATCCCTAGGTAATCATTTTTTTTTGAGAAGCTCATGAATGCTGTATCCTAAGGTGTGGGGTACTATAATCTATGTTAGTAGTAGTGCCCTCATGAAATCACTGATCTTTGACTTATTAAATTATGCACAGGAATATATTTTAAATCTTGGCCCTTTTAAAAATTATGAACAGGTCTAAATTACCATGAGGTTGCTTTTGGATTTGCTTATCATTGCAGAATCTATGCAGATGCTGACAAATCATATTGCTAACATAAGGCTGGGTAACTTTTCATCTGAGGTTTATAGACACATAAAAAGTTAATTGTTTCATAGAAGTATAAAAAACTTACAGGTAACTTATGAGTAACTTGTAGCTTACAAAACAGTTACAAAAGTATTTTTTATAGATTATATTTTAAAAGGTCAATCAAATGTTTAAGTTAATAGGAAACCCCCAAATCTTATTCAATAAATTCCATGAATAATAATAAAAACATATATGTTTCTTTCTATATTGGTCACAGCCAATAAAGGTAGATAAAGTGTCCACCATTTTCCCCACTTTTTCTTTCAGTCCAGCCATATATAGCCCTATGTGGTGTTCTTTGATAGGTCAAAATCGTTATCCTACTTTCTACTGAAGGGTGGTTTTTTTTTTTTTGGCAGGTAGAAAGACACCATACCTGGAACCCAGTAAGATTAGATGGGAGATGGCTTCTGAGATACATGCATAACCATGATGTAGATCATATCTTTGCCAATAATTAGCAGTATACTGTATTCAAAACTCTTCCTCCTTCAGAGCTCACACTTTTTGTTGCTCCACAAATAAGTAAAGGCCAGTAATACATGTCTTATCTAAATGGCATTTTTCATGAATGAGTGGTCCTTTAGTATGCTTTATGAATAGTAAAAACAACTCAGTGTAGGATATGAACATCATCTTTCTGTACAGATGTGCTATTTTTTCATTGACAGATCTCATCCTTTCCTTTGAGCATTTCTCCATTTCAGTAAAGAAATCATCATTTCATTCACAATACAGCTTCAGAAAAAGCATTTGGAATATAGATTCTGACTGGATGAGAGATTTTGAAAACATTTGTTTCTATTCTTGAGAGGGTGGGGAGACAGTGCTTTCTTAACCCTTTTCTCCTCAGTCCACCTTTTATTAGAAGTTAAAATGCCTAAAAGAAGCTGTTTCTGATATGCAGATGATGAGACCTTCTGCCATTGTTGCTAGACTGACAACCGCTTTGAACCGCTGACCTCACAGGAAAGCACATGGCTTGTGCTTGTCCCAAGAAAACTGTTGGTACTGTTTCACTATCAAGAGGCTATTATCAGGAAAATTATATGATATTCACCATCTAGTTTCTTTCTCTGCATTCTCAGTGAAGGTACTGAGAAGAGAGAGTGAGAGCTGATTTTAATCTGAGAAGGCCCCTTTTAAGGGAATCTCAAGAGAATCAGTGCTTCTAGAGGAGCTAAGAGATATGAAAGTATTTGTTACAGACGAGAGGAGCCTTAAAACAATATAGAATAGGAAATGTACACCTGGTGACCTCTCCCCTTACTATCAAAAGATAGCAAAAGGAAGCTGATATAGTCTACAACTGTCACTGTATACGAACGCTATACTTACTTTCTAATAGAACAGCAACAAAGGCCACACTCAGTGGGTATTCAATGATCAGACAAAACTGTTAAGAGAAGCATGAGGTTCTTACCTGAACCTTGGTTCAAAGAAGTATTCCAGCACTGGGGAACACTTAAAAACAGAGAAAGAAAAGAAGGTTGGATTGATGTTTTGGTTGTCTACCTGAAATGATCATAGGAGAGGTAGAGATGGAATACAGCAGGATGTTATTTTTTAAAAATTGCATGCATTTTCCTATACATTTAGACTATATCTCTAAAACAATGGATTCTTTCATCCATGATCCTTACATCCAGATGCCTTGTTGGTAGTGATTTCAGTCTCAGATTATTATCCCTCCTATCTTCTCTCCATTTCCTCACTCAAGGATACATTTATTTTTCCCCCCAAGAGGTTTCATGCTATTCTTTTATATATTTTTAATTTTTAATTTTAAGTTAATTAAAAAAATATTTGTTTTGCAAGGCAATGAGGATTAAGTGACTTGCCCAGAGTCACAGAGTTAGTAAGAGTCTGAGATCGGAATTGAACTCAGGTCCTCCCAAATCCAGGGCTGGTGCTTTATCCACTATGCCACCTACCTGCCCCTCATGCTATTCTTAAAACAAAATTAATTCTAGTTAAGTTAAAAATCTATATCCTGGTTTGGAATGTGTGTGCGAGTGTGTGTGTATGTGTATGTGTGTATATATGTATGAATGAAAGTGAGAGTGAGAGTGAGAGAGAGAGAGAGAGAGAGGAAAATCGACAGAGACAGCATGTGTGAGCATGTGCCAACAGATACGTTGGCAAGAAAGGTTACTATCTGAAATTAATCATAAATATAAAGTTGTTACAACTTTGAAAAGGCTGTGGGCATTGTAATAGGCACACAACATAAAAGACAGACACTTTTATTCAGTGTGATACCTTCTCTTACAGGGGAAAGGAGAGAGTAAAACTTGCATGTCATTGAACCAGGAGTCCTGCCTTTCAGTTGCAGCTAAAGTGATTTTTCAAACATGCATCATTACACTGATAGTCACAAACTATGTGAGAGGTAGTATTTTTGCCTTTATGCTGATCTTCTTCCCCACATGACAATTTGCTGGGCTAGAATGCAACAACATTCCAAGAATATAGATAGATTCTGAGTTACCTCGTAAGGAAAGACAGCATATTAAAACTATAAACATTTGGAAGCAATTGATGAAAAAAAGGTATCTGAGGCCATTTCACATTAGGTAACATAAAATGGATTTGAGCATGGCAGCAGCAAGGGCGAAAAAATATCCCAGGGAATGTAATTATCCATTAACTATGTCTATTGCTTTTTTATTAATGGGGTAGAGCAGTTCAGAGGGCCAGAGAAGGGGCTCTTGGGGAGTGAGTTTCACTGTTGGCCCTGGGAATGGTCTCTTGGGTTTTGGTAAAGAAATGGGCAGGGTAGGGGGAATATAGTTGATAACTTAATGTTTATATATTTTTCTGTACAGTATTGTTTCAATTACTAGGTTATTTCATACTTTTATGCAGGTGGCTAATGCAAAACAGGTCTCAATTATATAGTAAGTGTGGCCTGTTTTAAATCAATACATAGCCCAACTAATCTTGAATGATTCTGGGAATATCTGAAAAAAAAATGATGACATATATTCTGCTTACCTTAGAGAGAACTCTATTTCTGTGATTTTCTTGGAGATCCCTCATCACATCATTTTATATAATGGTCCCTAAAAGCTCCAGGTGGCTAAGAATTCTTATCCAAGCACAGTGGAGATAGCATCAATCCCTTCTGGAAGAACTGCAGATTTCTCCTTCTGATTAATAAAGGTTGATAATACCATTTTGCCTGAAAGGGGAATTGAGCTCACTGGAAAGGAAGTTTCCTTTAAATAACAGGTATTATTCTTCACATCAATTATATCATATAGACACATGAAATCACAGTACTCTACTCTCTACTGTTTAGATGTAAATGCTTTTCAAGGTCATGGTGTACTGGATGATCAAAATTGATAGTTTTGGTGAGAAGGAAACTTGCAACGTGCCATATGAAAAGTAGCTATGCATCTCCCATGCATGCAAGTATAATTCATGTGTTTAAATCTTTGACAATTGCTTTAAAATTGACCTATGTATTTCATAAACCTGGATTGTGACTGTTTATGATATGATATGGTATATGATATGATTATATTATATTAACATGCATTATATGTTATATAAGAATATCTCGTTATATATGCATTATATAAAATAACAATTATGGAAGATCTGTATGTGTTTTGTATGTATATATACATATCCCCTTGATTTTCTTTTTTAAAAGATGAATTGGGAGGAAATATACTGATGTAGTAATGGCCAGAAGCTCTTTGAACAATATCCTTCAGAACTATTCTGGGGAAAAAAGCCCAAAACTTTTTCTCATTTAGATAAACCTGTTTTCATAATTTTATTTTATTTTTTGCTTTGATCATAATAATATTTAATGATATTATAAATCAATTCTTTAAAACTCTTCACTTATTTCCAGTTATCATTCAAGTTAAATACGAGCCATGTTTATTTAACTTGAAGGCTGCCTCACATTATGAATGTGGAATTGCTCAGTAGAACTGGTATAAAGGATGTCATTCAAGAAACTTATGACCAGCAAGGAAAAATGGACAAACCATGTATTAAAATCTGTGGATAACCATTGGTCAGTCTTTGCTGCATTGATGTCAGCAAAATATCAAGAGAATGAGAACAAGGATGCTAAAGCATTCTTGTGTGGAGATGCTGAGCCAGATTTATGGGAAGAGGAAGATAAGAATCACAGAGGATAGGCTAGAATGAATCTCTATCATTGGAAAGGTTGTACAAATCAATAGAATCCAAGGTATTGTCAAATTGACATATAAAATGCCTGGCACGATACCATGCATAGGTATTCACTTTTATTTGATGATTAATTCAAAAAATGTTTGTGAAAAAAGTTTATCAGGTTACATCACTATATGTCATGGCTCTTTTCATCATTTTCCCTGAATAGCCACATTTTTGCTTTATATTCACATGCTTCATCTCTAACTTTTTATGTCTTATGTGTCACTTCCTAATTCTCATTTGTCTCTCCATTTCCCAAATTCCAACTGATTTTTCCCTTCTTCATAACTTACTAAACTGACTTATAGATAATTAATTTTGGTCATGGCAACCAACGAAATAAAGATTAACAGATATGTGTATATATACATATACGTATCCATAAAAAAATATATACACACATGTATATATGTGTGCATATGTGTATATATGTATGTTCAAAGTAAGATTGTCATAAAATGTCATGGAAGGGGGTCTTAAGAAGCAAAAAAAATAGTCATATCCTCTATAAATATTAATATTGTTGCTTCTCAAAATGAGATTTATATGTCCATTAACCATTGAGCTGTCATATTATTTGAAGAAATGAATCATGTCAAAACTAATATTAAACCATTTTAGTTGTGTCTGACTCTTTGTGACCCCATTCAGGATTTTCTCGGCAAAAACACTGAAGTGGTTTGCCATTTCCTTCTCCAGCTCATTTTACATTGAAGAACTGAAGAAAATAGGGTAAGTGACTTACCAAGGGTCATACAGCTAATAAGTCTCTGAGGCTAAATTTAAAGTCAAATACTCCTGACTCTAGGCCCAGTACTCCATTCACTGCACCACCCAGCTGCCCACTGATATTCTTCCAATAAATGGAGTCCCCAAAGCAACAAATACAAAACAGTCTTCTCTTATTCATCTACCCATCCCTTGTTCCTTTAAGTAGTCTTCATACAGAATGGACTCCATGACCTTTGTCTTCCTTGATGTAATCCTCTGGACTTTCTCAAGCTTGTCAGTGTCCTTTCTAAAATGTGCTGCCTAGAACTGAGCACAATATTCTGGATGTGATTTAACCAGGCCAGAGTTCAATGAAGCTATAACCTCCTTATTTATGGAAGCTCTGACTCCTTAGCAGTCACATACTCCTAGCACACATTAGCTTTTTGATTGTTACCTCATACTGCTGACTCCTTGTGAGCCTGCAGTACACTAACACCCTTAGATTTCTCCCAAAGTAAGATCTGTTGTAAAGTTGGTTTTAACCCAAGGGTAAGACTTAACATTTATTTCTATTAAATGTATATGTCTTAGACTGAGTCCAACATTCTATTCAGTTAAAACTGTTTTTGACACTGACCATTGTGAAGTGTGCTAGTTGTCTTTCCAGGTTCAGCAATCTGCTAATCTGATGCTCATTCAATTTATACCATTATTCAAGTCATAGATTAAAGAAAATCAAACAACATAGAGCCAAACACACATTGCTGAGGTATTTTATTGCCTATTACCTGCCAAGATGATATTGAATAATCAGTGACTATTCTGAGTTCAACAACACAGTCAGTTCCAAATACATATAACTGTACTATCATCTATTTCTTATTAGCTCATTTCTTCTGCAAGAATTTTGTGAAATGCTTTATCAAACGCTTTTTATAATATAAGTAAACAGTATTTTTATCACCTCCTGATCTACCAGTTCAAAAATCCTACTTCTCCCAAAAAGCTTAGAGCAACATTGATTATTACTGACCCCTGTACCTATTTTTGTATTTTTATAAAGTCTTTATCAGAAAGATACACATAAATAGCAAGTGTATATTTGGTGAAAATGAAATGGGAAACAGTCAAACTATTTTCTAAAGAAGGCAAAATCTTTGCTTATATAATTGACCAAACAAAATTGAGAATACATGATTTGACTGTTTCTATTTTTTCATTTAAATATAGCATATGACTTAGTAGAGCAAAATGGACCCTTAAACACTCACCTCCAAAAAAGAGTTTGTTTTGAATATGTTCTCAGAAAAGATTCCTCAGCCATGGCAAATGCAGATGATAATGCTGAATGGCGTCTTGCTTATTATCACCCTAAAACAGGGTGATATGTATTTGGTAACAGTATGTGATACTATTATGGAAGATTTAGTGTTCAACATCCATTTGAAAGAGGGATTTCCTGCAGATTAGTGAAGTGCTCTAGATGCTCCTGATTGTGAATGAAAATTTCAGATTGCGTCATGCCCCAGAACATTACAGGGACTCTTAAGTAAGATCTCTGATTACTTCAGAAAGATTGGTCTAACAATCCATTTTGAATTTCAATTGATGCAGGATATAGTTCATCCATAAATGCATGGAAAATGCCAATTTTCTAGTCTTTGATGAAATGGGAAAGCCAGTCCATTGAAGCAGGACCTCATAACATTTATCTTGGACAGATATTGGAGATGAACAACAAATTAGGTCTTTATTTTCTTCTCTCCCTACTCCTAATTTAAAAACAAACAAACTAACCTTTCCCCTTATATATCAGCTTAGGTGCTTAGCGCTTAGCTTTTTTATCCCTTGACAGTCAAAATTCTTACGCAGAGGTAATCTTTTGCAAAACATTCTTACTATAATTCACTCCATAACATTTTGCTCTATGACTTTTACTATCTCCACTCCACTGAAATTGCTCTCTCATAAGTCAACAAATGATAGCTTCCTGCTCATTCCAGCCACCTTTTTCAGTTCAATAAACAAGAGTAACAGAGCATTAAACAGGGAGAGCAACCTTTGAAAGTCTTGTCTTAATGGGAAATGGATCAATTTTTTTCGAGTGTATTATAGAAGCAGGTGGCTATAAAAGAGATTCCAGTAATGTAAGTAATGATATCTTACTGTGTTTTATATTGAGATTACTAGTTGGTGCACTAGATGGAGTGATGGACCTGAAGCCAAGATGAGTCAAGTTTAAATCCTGCTCAAGACATTTGTTAGATGCATGGTCTTGGGCTAGTCACCTAGCCTCTCCTAGTTAATCTTTAAAATGGGTATAATGATAGGCCTCAAACTCAGTGTCGTTGTGAGGATCTAATGTAAAATGCTTTGCAAACCTTAAAAGCTCTATGTAAATGTTATTTATTAATTATTACCTTAAGTAGCCTCATAGAGAGATTCAAAATCAACATTTTTTTCTCAATCCTCATTTTCCTTGATCTTTCTGTAATATTTAACACTAGTCACTGGTTAATAAATGCTTGTTGATGAATTATTGACCATCCTATCCTTCTTGATACTCTTGCAAGTACTTATTAAATGCCTGACTGATTCTTGGGGCCCTCTTGGGTTGCGCTCTCTCTCTCTCTCTCTCTCACTACTTTTTCTGTGACCATTTTCTTCTTAAAAGATGTCTTAAAATATGAAATGACTCCACATTGCCTAACAGAGTATAAAGTTTTTAGCCCAGTGTGCCCAATATCTTCTACATCTTCAACTTCTTAAACACTCCATACCTTTCTGCCTCTATGCTTCTGGTCGCACTATTCATTCTCTCTCCATAGAATGTCCTCTAAACTCTATTTGTTCAAAGCATTACCTATTTCAAGGTCCAGCTCTCATGCAAACTCCTTCATTAAACTTCTCCCAATTGCATTCCACTTAAATAATTTCTCTTTTAATATACCACAGTATGTTATTTGTACCTTTTTATGGCATTTTACCCTGGATCAAACTTAGGTAGAAATTCTTCAGTTTCATTAAGTTCCATTGGATAATCATTCTGGCTCTTTGCTTTTTTCTGTCTGTCCAATTATCATTCCTGATGCCAAATTAAGGAAATTTGGAATAAAGGAAGGAAGGAAGAAAAAGAGATATTTCCCACACTTGTGTTGAACCAATGAGTTTAGCAGCTGAGTCTAGTGATTAACCATGTAGGCTTATTGTCTCACGCAGGAGAGAGCTCTGGAATGATAAACTGGACAATGTCTAATAGAGGACAATCAGGATGGTGGTGGTCCTTGAAGTTATGCTAAAAGGAATGAAGAATGTTTCCAATTAATCAATGATCAAATGATGTAAACACAATTTTTAAATCATAAAAGTATTTTATTATTTTCCAGTTACATGTAAAGATATTTTTCAACCTTTGTTTTGTTAAGATTTTTAGTTCCAAATTTTTCTTCCTCTGTTCCTTCCCTCCCCTCCCCCCAAGAAAGAAACTAATCTGATATAGGTTATATATGTACAATCACATTAAACATATTTCTGCATTAGTCTTGTGAAAAAAGAATCAGAACAAAAAGAAAAAAACCTCAAAAAAAGAAAAACAAAAAAGTAGAAACAGTATTGTTCAATCTGCATTCAGAATCCACAGTTCTTTTTTATCTGAATGTGGAGAACATTTTCCATCATGAGTTCCCTGAAATTGTGTTGAATTACTGTATTGCTGAGATGAGCTAAGTTCGTCACAGTTGATCATCACACAATGTTGCTGTTTGTGTACAATGTTCTCCTGGTTCTTCTCACTTCAGTCAGAATCGGTCCACTTATGCATTTCCAGGTTTTTCTACAATCTGCCTTCTCATCATTTCTTATAGCACAATAGTATTCCATTACTTTCAAACACCACAACTTGTTCAGCCATTTCCCAGCTGATGGGCATTCCCTTGATTTCCAATGCCTTGCCACCATAAAGAGAGCTGCTATAAATATTTTTGTACATGTGGATCCTTTTCTCTTTTTTATGATCTCTTTAGGATATAGACTTAGTAGTGGTATAACTAGGTCAAAGGGTATACACAATCCCATAGTACTTTGGGGATAGTTTCAAATTGCTCTGCAGAATGGTTGGATCAGTTTGTAACTCCACCAACAATGCAATACTGTAAACACCATTTTCAAAAAAAGAAATCCATGTTATCCAAAATCACATAAAATGCTCCAAATCACTAAAAAATTAATGAAATGAAAATTAAAGCAACTTTGAGGTTTCACCCATCACCTATTATGTTGGCAAAGTTGACAAAAAGGGAAAATAAATGTTGGAGGGAAAACAGGCCCCGTAATGAACTGTTGATAGAGCTATGAATTATTTTGGAAGCACTTAGGAACTCTGCCCCTGAAATTACCAAAATATGCCTACTTATCTATTGACTCAGCAATAGTACTAGACTTATATTCAAAAGAGCATAGAAAATACTAGATATGCTCAAAAGAGCAAAGAAAGAGAAAAAGAAGCTATATGTGCAAGATGTTTATAGCACTTCTTTGTGTAGTTGCAAAGAACTGGAAACCTTAGGTGAGGCTGCCCATCAATTGGGGAAAAGTTGAACAAATTATGATATATGAATGTAATGGGATATTATTAAGTGTTAATAAACGATGAAGGTTATGGTTTTACAGAAACTTTGGAAGCCCTCTATGAACTGTTGCATAATGAAACAAGTAGAACAAAGAAGATAAATTAAACAGCATTAAGGAGTTATTTAGGGGCAGATAGGTGGCACAGTGTATAGAGTACCAGGCCTGGAGTGAAACGATGAGTTCAAATCCAGACTCAGAAATTAGCTGTGTGACCCTGGGCAATTCACTTAACTCTATTTACCTCAGTCTCTTCATTTGTAAAATGAACTGGAGAAGGAAATGGCAAAGTGTTCCAGTATCCTTGCCAAGAAAACCCCAAATGGGGTCACAAGGAGTGAGACACTATTGAAAAATGAGTGCACAAGGATGTTACTCTAACCAGTCTACTCCACAGTCACAGCCCTGTTCATCTTCTATTAGCATTATTATACCTCTCTTAAGCTCCTTTCTATCATTAACTGTCATAACAGTCTTGTGGTCCTTTCATCAAGCCATCAGTCTGCAGAATAATTAGCTTTTTGCTCCTGAAAGCCTTTAGACTGTTAAGCATCTCAACTCATCAAATACTATATTGGGAATCAAGGACTCATGTTTTACATCGGTTTTTGCTACTCATTAGGTGAATGGTCTTGGACAAGTCACAATTTCCATGGGCTTCTTTTTGGTCATCTATAAGTCTGTGATAAAAGTCCCTGTCCTGGCTAACTGTGGGACAGATGTGACTCTTCCAACTGGACTTTCTAGAAGGCCTCCCCTTCCTGGTCCAAAGCAATCAACATCATCACTGTTTCTGTGTTTTACTTTCCTGTTTCTTTTATAATGATCTTTACTACAAGTCCCACTAGGGATCTGTTTGAATGCATACTTTCTTGAGGAATGGCCAGTCCTATATATTCATTTCCTTACTTTTGTCCTTTTCCCTGCCCATGGGTTCTGCTCCTTCTTGGATCCTTTAAGGCAGTGCACCTGGAGCTATGATTTTGCTGGTAAGTTAAGGAAAGACTAGACCTTTTGTCATAGCATTTTTTCCCAATAGAAGATTCATTGTTCTTATGTTTAAAAGTTGATGTAATTCTTTTGAAATGGCGGGAACACTGGGGTATACAAATCACCCATCTTTAAAAATCCAATTCATCACTAAAATAGAAACATCAGTTTCTCTTCTACTCCAAATCCAACTTTATTTTTTTTAAGTGCAGGAGCTATGGTCTCTTGAAAGCTGAGGTTTCCAAAAAGATAACAATATAGGTGAACTTAATAAAAGAATATGATTACACATAACTCAGTAGCCCAATAATGAAAAGCATAGTAATACTTGGTATATGAAGCTTAAATCACACTGACATCATCCATATAGACTATAGATTTAATGAAGCCTTATTTAGTGGAATTTACATTTTGAGCATGAGGTTTCATCTTAAGACAATCTGCAGCAACTGGAGTTTTAGTTTGCTTACCTGTAGCCACATTTATTTCTTATGACATAGAGTGGGGAAAAAGTTGTTCATTTATTAAATTATTTAGAAACTATTTGATCTGGGAGGGAGGGACATAATATTTTATTTGATCATTGAGATATTCTGTAATTGAGTTTACTATTTTGATATAACAGATGAAATGCAGCCAAAATAGAGAATAGATGCATATGATTTTGTGCATATTAAATAGTAAGTAAAAGGAAAAAAAGAAAAAATCAGAATAAATCCTTTGTCATTATGCTTTGATAATGAGCCTTAATACTTAATTTATAGCTGGAGCATTAAGGAGTCTTACTTTTAAAGCTGTCTTCCCATTTGTGTTGATTTAGGGAACAAGGATTATGAGAAAATATATTTTAAGGGGGTATTGAAAATCTTGAAATGAAGGTAGTAATGTGTATATATTATAAATTATAATTTTATATATAGATATATATTTAATCTGGGAGGATTTAAAACAATGGGCTTTTTCCCCTAACAACCAACTTATTACCCAATCATACCAAAGTTCAACCTTCCTATCATGCTGTGCTGTTGTCCTTGCATTAGTCCTTGCTGTATGGTTGAAGTTTCTTGGCATTTACGTAACTCAGTTCCACTAGACAGGGCCCAGCTTTACTAAATCCCACTTTATTGTACATAATCTTATAGTGAACTTCATTATATTGTTGCGAGTTGATCAGTGAAATTTCCAAATCAACTTGATAAATCATTAGAGTGGTAAAACTTGATTTGGATCTTTTGATTTTATTTCCCTATGGAAGACAGACATACTTAAAGGCAGAAGGGGTGTCATTAACTGTGTAGTCCAAAATCCCTGTTTTGAAAAAAGAGAAAACAGACTCACAGAGATTCAGTGAGTTGGCCAAGGTTACAGACAGTGTCAGCATTGGGATTGGCACCTTGTCGACAAGATTATATACAGACATACACACACACATACATATATACTCACATACATGCATACATATATATGTGTATGTATATATAATATATATTATATGTATGTATGTATGTATTATGTATTCTGAATACATCTGAGACTGATCTCAGGATGCATTGGTTTATTTTGAGACATCTTTTAACTTCCTGGATTTCTTTGATGGGAGGTTGCCTTGGGTACAGCTAGGTGGCACAGTGGATAAAACACTGGCCCTGGATTCAGGAGGACCAGAGTTCAAATCTGGCCTCAGACACTTGACACTTACTAGCTGTGTGACTCTGGGCAAGTCACTTAACCCTCATTACCCCACCAAAAAAAATTTAAAAAGGAGATTGCTTTAAGATAAGTTGCTTGGCTTGTACTTTTTGGAAAATGGACTATTGTTTGAAGACACCCCCGTTTTTTATTTGGACTATGAAAGGAGTCTTCAATGGGGTCTTGTGGTCTTTTTAAACTTTTCCTTTTTACCCTGCTCAAAACTACATTAACATTGCTGTACTACATACCTCTTTATCTCTTTTGATGTCCTAGGCTTTTTGGCTTTAAGGATAGTGATTACCTAAGGCACATAGCCTTAGTCATTAGAGGGTAAGTAGATATTTAATTTATGCTACAGGTTATAATACAAAAAGAAATACATTCATTGTTTTTTAATTTTTTTTTTTAGTGAGGCAATTGGGGTTAAGTGACTTGCCCAGGGTCACACAGCTAGTAAGTGTCAAATGTCTGAGGCCGGATTTGAACTCAGGTACTCCTGACTCCAGGGCTAGTGCTCTATCCACTGCTCCATCTAGCTGTCCCAAAATATATTCATTTTTGAAGTCAAATAACTTCTTTAACTTACATGAAATCTGACAATATGAATGTAATAGGTATGTTTTATCCTCAACTATTTGTTGGTGAAGCTATAGAGCTTAGAATTGTCTATGAGTTTGGTTTGGCCCCCTGACGACCTGATCTGGTGTTGGCTGACCCAGCCCTCTGATCCAAAATATAACCACCTCACGTCCTAGCTCCATGGTATTTTCAGTGACCCTGAGCACTAACACTGTTCTCCATCATTCTTTGACATTGTAGAGTCCCTCGTTAACTATTATTTTCACAGTCCTATGGCTTGCTAACCCCCCTTCCCTGCAATCTCATACTTTTGAATCATCCAGTTAATTATTCTGCTTAGTCATCTCTCACCTTTATTTCTTTATATCCCCTGCAATCCCTGATCTGGTTTTAATAAACTCCCATTCACTTATGTTTTCTTATTTTTTCTTCCTCTTCATCTTCTAACTTCATGGAAACCTGGCTTTCTCCAGAAGATCTCAGTGCTAATTCCTCTCATGCCCCCAGAAAAATTGGGAACAGTGAAGAGAGAGTTGACATATGTACATACTCTTTAATCCTGACTCATTCTTCCAGATATGTCCTTTTCCCCCATTACTAATTGAACTCTCTTCAAGTCTCATTCTACCCATTCATATAATCCAACTTAGATCTTTCTCTGATTTATCTCTGCTTGTCTTTAGTAATATATTTATTTCATGAAAGGACATTAATAGGATGCCTTGTGTATCTATTTTTGCAACAAATTGTGTAATTTTGAAATGAATTGTTCTCTGAACATTTCATAGAATTCACTGGTAAATCCATCTGGATCTGCGATGTTTTCTTTGGTAGTTCATCTGTGGCTTATTTGATTTCTTTTTTCCTGAGATCAGGTTGTTTAAATTATCTATTTCATAAAGTTATTCTTCATCCTAATAACAATGATCTCCAATCCTTTCATCATTCCTAGTCCTTTCAATTGCTCACATCCACTCTGGCCTCTTTCCTTCATAGAATTGATCACATTGTTAACAAATTCAACTATGCTTTGTCCTCCATTCTTAATTTTCTTACATTTTATACTCTGGCAGTTCAGATCCTGTTAATTTTAAAACCACTATCACATCATCATCTGCCTGATTTGCTCCTACCCCTTGGCTACCAAATGTTCCTAGAGGAAATCACAAAACCATGTTGACTTGATATATTTTAAAAAATGCATGTTATCTTATCCCAACTGGGCCTTTATTGCTCCACAACTCACACTTTAGTCTTCCATAGTTGATTATTAATTTAACTGCCCCTTGGTCACTACTTTACACCCCCCTTATCTCCCTCCCACTCTACAGTAATAGCCTTCTCATTGAAGTTCTTGCATCTAGCCTCTCTGTACCATCCTATCATCAACACAGCTGCAAAAATCATCTTCCCATTGCATATAAGGGACCAAGACCTTAAAGACAAAATGTAGATACCTCATTTTGAAATTTGGAGTCCTGCAAGATCTGGCTCAAACCAGTCATTCCAACCTTACTTCCTATTCCCTTAATTAATTCTACATTTCAGGCAATGGGAAAAGAAACAGCAATGCCCCAGAGAAGCATTCATGAAGAAGGGAGAGGCAACAGTAATGTAATCAGGTGAGTGAAAACAAAGAAAGTAGTAGAAAACAACTTTCTTCAGTAGCAGAAAGAAGGTTTTTAGCAGCATTTTGCTGAGAGTCATATAAACCCCTTAAATGGGGTGGATAATTACACCTTGTTAAGTAGTGGGGCTGTGAAAAAAATTTAATATGCAAAGCCAAATTTGCCTGCTTTTCTGGTTTATGAAAAGACAAAGCATACTTCATTCACTTTGGCCTGATTCTCACTTTATTCCAGCCAAATAGCTCCTCTGAGTCAGTTTGCATTACCTTAAACAAACATCTGTGCTTCATGGGAGGGGGTTAGATTTGCTAAGGACAGAAAAGAGGAAGTTGTATTTTTCCCTCCTTTTCAGGTGGGTTGTCTCAGGCTGCCAGTGCTGGGAACTAGCAAATTTTCATCAGTCCGTCCCAGTTGCTCAGGAAGAAGTGAAGTTATAATTATTTACATGGTCACTCTTTCTGGAAGATTCAGATCATACAAATTAAGGGGGGGTACTAAGGGAGTCTCAAAAGTATTATCTTTGCAGAATGCTGTTTGACTTAGGCTTGGGCCCCAAATAAAATAAAAACCAACTCACCTGCTAATTGCTCTGGGAAAACTATAACAACAACACTCAAAATAAGGCTGAACACACTTAACACTTACTAGCTGTGTGACCCTGGGCAAGTCACTTAACCCCAATTGTCTCACTAACAAAAAAAAAGAAAACAAACCACACACAAAAAAACCAAGGCTGAACATTAATCATTTACTGAATTTGTCATGGTCTTACAATATACTTAGTAAAAGGGAAACCATGCTCAGAACTGTTTTCAAGCATTTTATCAATTAATATTCATGATATTATAGAATCATACATTAATCCATCCATCCATCAGTCAATAAACATTTATTAAGTACTTACTATGTACCAGGCATTGTGCTAGAATTTGAGCTGGAAAGAACCATAGACGTCAAGTAGTCCAATTTTTTATACTTTACTGATAGAGAAGCATTATAAAGATGATGTTTAGAACAAGATTATAAAGTGTTAAGTACTTTTTAATGGCCATGGTTAAGGAATGATGATAAATAGCAAGTTAAGACCAAAAATACCTGCCATTTCTTATAATACTGGCCAAGGGTGACATATTTTTCTCAAAATGATATGTAGCTCCCATTTAGCTAATAATATAATTTAAATAATTGTCTTGATGTATAATGTTTTTTTTTAATGACTAACTAATGACAAAGCTATCCAGGAATCTCATTTATAGTGCTTCTATTGTGTTTTTAACACTTCACTTGAATATTATTCATGTTCAATGTATGCTTCATTTGTAATGCTCTTTAGGGAAAGTGTATAACAAGGCAAATTCAGGCATTTAGACAAAATGAAACCACTGTTCTCCCATCAACGATGCATTCCTGACCACAAGGTTAGCTGCTGCCAATATGAACAGTTTCTACTTTGCTGAATGCATGGTTCACCATGGAAATGAAATGGGGATGGTGGTGATAATATTTAAATGATGAGAAGCTGAGCTGGAAGGGATCTTAGAGATCATTTATTCCAGCCCCATTATTTTATGGGCAGGGAGACTGAAGCTAGAGAAGTGAGCTAATTTGTGCAAGATTACCCAAGGGGATTCAGTTATACTGGAAAGTTGGAACTCTGATTCAAAATCTGAGGATTCAACAAATGGGGACAAATGGTGAGTGGTGCTGTCTTTAATACATGTGGACTTGCTGATGATCCACTCATCATATGCTCTTTGGCCTTTGGAAAACAATTGTTTTTCCAAAGTGAAAGTTTGGAGTGATTAACATGTATTTTGTTCTTCTTTTTCTCATGGGCTTAAGTAACACTATTTTAAAATGATCAGCTCACCTGAAGAAGAGGATTAAGAGAATTTTGAAAGTCAATACCAAACTATGTTTAAAAAGGCCATCCTAAAATGATCTTTGCTAGAGTGGTATAGTGAAAAGAGCATGTTGACTAGGGAGTCAGATTTGTGACAGTGTTAACACATATATGTATGTATGCATGCATGTATGTATGCATTTACATATGCATGGAGCAGTAAGGAGAATGTTCCAGACATAATTTTATTGGTATAGTGGCAATCAAAATCAAATAAGAAACAGGGTCACTAAATCATACCTAATGATCTCTGTGGTCATAGTGATTTAAAATAACCACATATTAAAATTATGTCCTATTGCATTTCTGTGTAATTTGTTAAACACTTCTCAATTCTATTTTATTCTGCCCTCACTCTGGAGTTCTGGGCCTGACATGAGTTTGACACCTTTGAGGCAGTGAATTATCAGTTTGAAAACTCCCTTTACTGATGGGAATTCTAAGCCTGTAACTTAAAATTTTATAAAGCCTGGGGCCATGAGAGGTTAAGTGATTTCTCTATGTCTGGGGCAGGATTGAACTGCACAGTCTTCCTAAATCCAAGGCTCTATTGTTTCATCTGTTGACTAAAATGATAATACTGCTGGATTGTCAAGCTTCAAACATTTAGTGCTAAGATATTCTCTTTGTCATCTCTTTAAAAATGAAGAAAAAGTGTATTTTCGGGGTGACATGGAAGTTTATCATGAAAAGGAGATAGTGCTTTACAAATTTTCCAAGTTATACATGCCAACCACTATAAGTTCTGAAACAGCAGTGACTTTCTTGGTATTCTTTCTATCCCCTGACTTCAGCATAGCTTTCTCAACTTTATATTTCCTTGTGTTATCTGTCAGAAACACATCAATGACTTTCCATGAATTTTTGAGCCATAAATGATTACATTAACTGCTTTTGTAGCAATTTACTCATCTCAAAGGATACAGCTGCATGAGGGTTCACCTGCTAGAGCAAAACATGATTTGCCTTTCAAGGAGACTGAAAACCCATGGTCCTGGGCTTAATTGCTGAGCATGATTTTCTAAATGAAAAAGTCAAGGATACACCTGAAAGGGTCATTTCCTTCTCTGAGCTCTTTAGTTCCTCCTGTGTGTGCAGTAATGGACTTCAGTCTCACAGAATTTGGCTGTGGCCCCAGCTCAACATGTTGCATCAATCACCAAGAATTTATGGAGCCCCTACCGTGGACCCAGTGATGTCGTCTGGTCTCATTTGTTTTACTATGCAAAATTATTAGGAATAAAGCCTGAAAAGGGTGATTCATTTCACAAATTATAACATAGTTTCCCAATTTGGGGCTCCTTCTCTGACTCCCTCACTCACTGGTAGCCTCGAGTCCCAAAGAATAGTTAATTACTAACTCTTGGCATTCTGAAGTTGCTCATCAGCCTTATCTCTTTACTTATTTTAAAAAGAGACATCGATCATTAGCAGTATGGGTCAATGGAAAGAGAGCTTACTCTGGAGGAGGAAGTGGGTTCCAGTCCAATCTGATACTACTTGCATGTCCTTGGGCAAGTTACTTAACCTGAACAAGGGCTTCTCCTTATTTTCATCAAAGGGTGGGTCTCGATGGCTTCTGAATTCATTTCTGGCTCTTGAGAGGAGCTTCTTAAACCTTTTTGTGTACATGGACACTTTTGCCCATCCGGTGAATTTATAAACCCCCTTCCCAGAATGATATATATTTTTAAAAAAATATAGAGATGCTAAATTTCAGTGAGAGGTTAGTGAAAATAAAGAGGTATTCTTCCCATCCTAGTTCACAAATCCCCTGAAATCTATCCATAGATGACCTGTTGTGGGAAGATTTCTGCGGATCTCAGGTTAAGAATCCCTACTCTAGATCTATAATCTTCTATCATTCAGGCGGACATTAGGATTAGGAGACAGATTCACAACATTTTTTTTTGAAAATGGGTATAAATATGTTATTGCCTTGAAGGGCAACGGTATCAACTGATATTTATATTCAAAAGCAAGGTATATTAAAAACAACCACAACTTTCCTCACAATTTCCCTGCAAAGTAGGTAGCATTAATAATCCTACTTTATAGAGGAAACTGAGGCTCAGAGAGGAAAAGTTGCCCTGGGAATAGAGTATTTGACTTGGAGTCAGAAGACCTGAGTTTAACTCTTGCCTCAGATACTTGCTTATTAGCTGTGTCACCCTGGAAAAGTCACTTACCATCTCTCAACCTGAGTTTTCTCTTCTGTTAAATGAGGATGACAATACCTCAGAGAGTTTTTGTGAGGAATAAATGAGATATAAATGTATAGTGTTCTGCAAACCTTAAAGTGCGATATAAATCTAGCTATCATCTTCATCATCATTATATGACTTACCCTTGTTACATAATCAGAAAACATCAGAGTTGAGATTAAAAACTTGAAGTCCTGACCCCAAACACAATATTCTTTCTATTATACTGTGCTGCTGTGGAAATAGAGATATATTTCTTTAACATTTAGTATGCTTAAATTCTAGTCCTGGCTCTGAAAAGGCCTGCTTGAGGGGACCTTTGGCAAGTAATACAATGAACTTAAAATCTTTGAGTCATAGCATTTTAAAGCTGGAAGGGACCACTGTGATTATTTAGTCCAAATATTCTCATTTTACAGTTAAGGAAACTGAGGCCTAGGGAATAGAAATAACTTCCTTGAATTTACATAGCTGGTTAATGATGATGCTAGCATTGGAAGAGCTTCCAACTTTCAGTACAGAACACATTCTACTAAACTATTCTTATTTCATAATGAGGGGTTAAGAAATTGGACCAAAACCAAAATGGCCCCTATTAAAATGTTGGCTGCTGCATAGTCATTTCCTGTGAGCAAACACATTTTCCAAGGTGAAAAATATAAATGGAAAGACTAAGTGTGAAAGTATTGACTATATGGATCCCTAGCCGAAATTCTTGACTATCATACTTTGTATTCTGTCAAACTGCCTTCCTCTGAGGAGTTCAAGTTTTTCAGTAACACTAAAAACCAGTGTAATTAACTATGGTTTGGAATTCAGTCAGGTCCCTCCATTGAGACTCTGAATTCCATCAGGTGTTTGGGACAAACTACAAGCTCTGCCTAATCTAAGCTTTCACTTCAACTTTTTTTTACTTTAAAAATATGAATTTATGAATAGGAGTAGATAGTGAAAGACTGGGGAGTTACAGGTTTTTGAATAGTCTGCCATATTAAGATAATGTGATTTAGAGTTTCAGTGGGTAATTTTGACCAGAATTTTCTCTTTGGAAATGGTGAGGGCTGAAGTCTATGGAGAAAACTCGATAGATTGGGTCTCTGGAGTGAATGAAAGGGCAATGTGTTATTCCCAGAAAGAAAGAATGTTTTACGGGCTACAACACATGTCAAATGAGGAATTATGAAGGAGAAGAAGTGGAGAGAATGTCATTTAAGAAATGCAAGATTGCAGAGAATGATGGGTTGGTCATTTGGCAAAAATCAACATGCACGTTCCATTGTATCCTCATTATGTCAAAAGAACTAAAAGAGAAACATTGGGTGGCCCCTATAGGGTGAAATTATGGGAGGATATAAACAAAGCTTTCACAAGCTAGGTAGACATATATGGATGGATTGAAGTCTACCTTTTGTTTGCAATACACACATTAATGAGATCATGTTGCTATTGAAGCATCAGGGTTTGTTTATTGAAGGAAAGGTGACATGACTTAGTGAGCAGAAGCCTGGTATTGGGATCAAAAAACCTGGATTCAAATCCTGCCTCTGTTATATGGTAGATTTATAACTATGGGCAAATCACTTTACTTTTTGATGACTGCATACAAATTGCTGCTATTGATTTACATCAGTGGAAGAAGTTTCTATGCTAGAAGTACAATGACACTCCCTGCCCCCCAAAAGAGAAAGTAATGGAATAAAGCAAGGGGAGTAAAACTATGGCTTTTAAGAAAATTTATTCAGCAAGAATTGAGTTAAAATTTATCCTCAGCTCATTAGTTCTGTGACAACAGGCAAGTCACTTGATGTTTCTGTACCTGTTTCCTTATCTATAAAAGGAAGGGAAGGACTTGAAGGCTTCTCATATTCCCTTAAGCTTTAAATCCATGATTCTATGATACTGTGACATTTCCAGAATTAGAACATCTTCATCTAAAAGTCTACTAGTGACTATTTTTCAAATTGGCATCAGATGAACCCTAAGAAGTCCCTTAAAAGGCAAGGCCAAGGAAACTTTCTAGCTTTACTTGGTTCTAGACCATATGTTCAAAATAATCTAGGACAGAGCTCAGCAAGTGTGACTTCCTTTTTTTCTCCCTCCCTCCCTCCTTCCCTTCCCTTCCTTCCTTCCTTCCTTCCTTCCTTCCTTCCTTCCTTCCTTCCTTCCTTCCTTCCTTCCTTCCTTCCTTCCTTCCTTCCTTCCTTCCTTCCTTCCTTCCTTTCTGCCTGCCTCCCTCCCTCCCTCCCTCCCTTCCTTCCTTCCTTCCTTCCTTCCTTCCTTCCTTCCTTCCTTCCTTCCTTCCTTCCTTCAAGTAAAATGAACAACTCATTGGCATAAAGGACACCTAGGTGGCACAGGGGATAGAGTGCCAGGTCTGGAGTCAGAAAAACTTTTCCTGAATTCAAAACTGGCCTTGGAAAAAATTATCTATGTAACCATGGGTAAGTCACTTAACCCTGTTGCCTCAGTTTCCTCATTTGTAAAAAAAATCTGGAGAAGGAAATAGCAAACCACTCCAGTCCCTTGGCCAAGAAACCCCCAAATGCGGTCACAGAGTTGGTCACGACTGAAAAATGACTGAATAACACTATAGACAAAAATGTAAGACTTTACATGTAAGCTAAAAAAATCAACTTCCATATACAATAAACACAACTAATAGATGTAGGGGGTTTTTAGTGGACTGAAAGCTCAATATGCCAGTGGTGTGATATTGTGGTGAAGATAAGTAATACTGTATAAGGAGAAGAACAGCATCAAGGAATAAGGGAGGGGGGCAGCTAGGTGGTGCAATGGATAAGGCACTAGCCTTGGATTCAGGAGGACCTGAGTTCAAACCCAGCTTCAGACACTTACTAGCTGTGTGACCCTGGGCAAGTCACTTAAACCCCAGTGCCCTGCAAAAAAAAAAAAAAGGAATAAGGGAACACTAGTTCTCCACCTCGACCAGACTATATTTGAAATATTGTGTTCAGTTCAAGGTACCCCACTTTGGGAAACCTATTGATGGCCTGGAAAATATCTAGAGAAGTAATCTCCTGAAACAGGGTTTTTTTTGAGCCCTCCAGGTAGTAGTGCAGAATATTATATTTATTTACTTTGTAAATACATACATATATATATATATATATATATATATATATATATATGTATATACACACACATATTGGTGAGGGAATTTGGGGTTATGTGATTTGCCCTGGGTCACACAGTTAGTAAGTGTCAAGTGTCTGAGGCTGGATTTGAACTCAGGTACTTCTGATTCCAGGGCTGGTGGTCTATCCACTATGCCACCTAGCTGCCTCTTACTTTGTGAATATTTAGTGAGACACACATTGTCTCTCCCCAAGTAGAATGTAAGCCTTTTGAGGTTGTGGACTGTTTCACTTTTGTCTCTGTATCTTGAGCACCTAGCAGAGTGCCTGGAAAATAGAAGACATTCAACAAGTCTTTGTTGAATTGAATTTGATCCCATGTAAACTTGGATGGTGAAGGCCTTGGTTTATGCTGTATGAGCATCATTTGAAGGAATATGGGATATTTAGCTTGGAGAAGACTTGAGGGAGGAGGAGGGCTGTCTCCAAGGATTTGAAAGTCTAGAAAGTAGAAGATGGATCAGACTTCTACTTGGCACCAAAGGAAAGAACTAGGAAGAATAAGTAGAAGCTCCAGAGACTCCAAGAGGTCCAATGTAAGAAAGATATCCTGATAAATATAATAGCTTACAATTTTTTAATGCTTTAAGGTTCGCAAAGTGCTTTACAAATCTTAGCTCCTTTTATCCTCTCAACTACCCTGGGAGGTGGGTGTTATTTTTATATTCTATTTATAGTTGAGGAACCTGAGACTGAAGGACACAATCTGTGCCTATGGTAATACATCTAGTCACTGTTCGAGGCTAGATTTGAAATCATGTGTCCTTGGTGCCAGGTCCAGATCTTTATCCTTCCTAGATACTTCCTAATAGTCAGAGGTATCCAAAAGTAGAACAGGCTTTCTCAATAGGGAGTTGGCTCTCCATCACTGGAAGTCTTCAAATTAATTCTGGGTGACTATTTGTCAGGTTGTTATAGAGAGGATTCTTGTTTGTATAAGGAAATATTAGTTGCTCTCAGTGATCTCTCAACTCTGGGATTTCTTGCCTTCAATCAAGTAATTCATTCCCAAACTAGTAGAAAAAAAAAAGTGGTAGCCACTTAGAGTCAGTTGAAGCAAGGCAAAAACTCAGGAAAATAATTACTTTATTTCCTCATGAAGACCAGTAGATATCCTGGTTGAAATAGAAAGTCCACATAAGAATGTTCCTTTGTATATTATTTGTCTATCCATTAAAAGAGCTAACACATGTATAGTGTAAAGAAGTACTTCATAGCACTTCTATAGGAGATCAGATCTAGCTTCTAATTCTAATTATGTTACTAAGTAGTGTAAGGAAATAATGGGCTTTGGCAATGCCCAAAGGCCCCAGATTGATTGGATTGACTGAGATTGACTGACTTCACTGATTAACACACTTAACTTTAAGTGAATTAACTTTAATTCAGTTGAAACCACACCTGCCCAACTCTGAAGAGTGTGTGTTTTCAGAGTCTGTGGACTCTGAACTCAACATGGGACCACCCTCAAGTCCAGTGAACCAATGGATTTGGGTGATGCTAGACAATTAGCTTGAAGCACTGTAGAAGAACTGCCTCTTCTTGGGAGGCAGAGGAAGCTTGGACTCTCAGTTCATGGCTCAAAAAAGCTTGTGGTGGAGGATGTGGGAGAAGAAGCAGGCCAGGCTGAACTCTTGTCTTTCATCTAGGGTAGATCGGCCTTTTTCTTGGCTTTCTGACCCAGGTGTTCTCTATTTTTTTTTAACTAATAAATGCTTAATGCCTAAAACTGGTGCTAAATATTCTAATGTATAAATAAACCCTAGCTAGCTTTCCTTACACTTGGGACAGGCATAAGGCGACCACACATTAGATTTTAAATGTCACACTAGTTATATGACTTTGCACCTTCAATTTGTCGGTTATAAAGTGAACAGGTTGGGCTAGATTGTTTTTAACATTCTTTCCATTTCTATATTCCTCATTTGTAATTTGGGGATAATATTTGTACTGTCTACCTTTTAGAGTAGTGTAAGGATCAAATAGAATAATGTAAATAAGAAACTTGTAAAGGATTCTTATACTTGTGAGTTATTTTTAATAATAGCTAACATTTATATAACACTTTAAAATTTGCAATGTATTTTATGTATATTATTTCATTTAAACTTCACAATAATCCTGTAGGTATAGATGATGCTAGCGCTATTTCCATTTTACAAATGAAGGAAATCAAGACTCAGAGAGAATAAGTTACTTGACTAAGGTCACACAGGCATTAAGTCTCCAACGTAGGATTTAAACTTTGGTCTTCTATACTCCAAATTTAATACTTGATCCATTATGTCATCTAGCTACTCATCTGAGGCAGGAGTCAACTCATTTTGTCTGATGGTTTATTTGGTTGAGCAAAAATATAAATACCAAAGACCTAGAGCAGAGATTCCCAGATGTTTTTGCATTGTACACACAGCGTAATCTTTTCTCATGACGAATCTAGGCAGATTACAGGACTCAGGAGATTTATAAATGCATGTGTAACTGCAGCTATAACACTCTCTTAGTTGATCTTCCCAATCTAGCACTTGTAATTTCTGGTTGGGTTCCCAGTATTGTGACTATGATGGGGTCTAGGTACTCCATGGATGTACACTCCTATACCTACAGCTCATAAGCCCCCACCATTGTTCTTAACTTTAATTGTCCTCGGATAGACACATTTAATGCTAAATGAAGGGATAATATGGATAGTAAGTAAAAACATAGTACACAACCTCCCCCCACCATGACACTGGGGCACACTCTCCCCTACACACACAGTGTCAATGGGAAGAGTTGGCATATGCATAGAGTACACTGGTAAGGAAGCTCATTGTTAGAGAACACATGTAGCCAAGGCTACTCATGCCTTTAGCACTGTAAGGTCCTGATGTTCTTTACCTACTAATGTGCCATTCCCCACAAGGTGAAATAGCTTTCCCGTGCAGATAACTTAGCTCCCTAGGCTTCCTCCTCTCCTCGTTTGAGCTCCTAGTTGTCAAGGCTAACTTTCTTTTGAGTCCTTGCTTTACTGCTGTTCAGTCAATCAGTTGTGTTCAACTCTTCCTGACCCCATGGACCATAGCGTGCCAGGCCCTTCTATTCTCCACTATCTCCCAAGTTCATGTTCCTTGTTTCCATGATGCTATCTATCCACCTCTGCTATCCCCTTTTCCTTTCACCTTCAATCTTTCTTGCTACTAAGAGTCAAATTCCTTGGAGCTGCCTCCACTGTATCTCTGTTTCTGCTGTGTCTAATATCTTCTTTTAAACATGTAGTTCTGCTACAAAGTTCCATGGCTATTTGAGTGGAAAAACTACACGCCCCCCACTTCTGACTTCTAAAAGTGTAAGGGGAGAATAATCCCCTCTAAGTATATGGACTGTTTCTCACATAAGTGGCTCTTCTCTAGACTCCCAGGAATGGATTAAAAAAAATAGCTGTCTCCTGCTCAATTCTGTCTCCAGCATGAGAAATCTAACTTTTAAAATGCTACCTTGGAAGCAAGCAATCTTTCCTAAGCCAATGGCAAGTAACACTTAGAATTTCATCAAACCATACTGAAATCTAATTCACAACTTATAAAGGGATACCAAAGCATATAAACCTTTCTTTGCATTTTTCTTGAAACTTTAATACTCTTTAATCTTGCTCACCTGCCCCTTCTGTTATTTCATTACATTGGCTAGGGAAGGAATCAATTGATTAAGGGTATCCTTACCAATTTCCTTTACCACCCACTGGATGTATGTTCCATATCGTTCCATATGGTATGTGGAAGACTTGGTCATATAAAAGCAATGGCAAGCATGAGTTTCATATATTCCTGGCAAATTTAATGGAATCTCACCCTTTGGGACCCATTGGTTGGGCCTTTCCATCCACCCTGGAGTTGCACTCTTTTCTATCACAGTTATGAGTATGAGCTCCTCAAGAGTAGTGGCTGTGCTGATTTTCCATTTTTATTCCTTGCATCTGGTACAGTGTTTTATCCATAATAAGTGCTTAATAAATACTTTTTAATTCATTTATATATTCATTCAGCTGGAACTAACCTTAGAGATCATCTAATTGAACCCTTACTCTTCCTTTGTTGTTCCAACATGGTCCATCCCTTCCTACTTCTGCCTCCAATCAATATAAAAGAAGTAGTTTGGATATTTGTTTTTTTGTCTTTTGCTATAACTCCATCAAAACAACAATGTTTATATGTGCCTCTCCCTGCTCTAAATTGTTCATGCTTTTCACCACATCTTCTCTTACACTACTTCTGAATCCACAGATTCTCCAAAAATCTTGCTGTTTAAAAAAATTTTCCCTCAACAGTGGGGATGGAACAGGGGTGACAGCTATCAGTATATATGAGTCATGCTTATTTTTTTTTACATTCTTTGTAAGGTTGTGGTCAAGATTGGAGCCCTATATGCTGGCAAGATGCTACTCCATTAGAGTGGCTGGGTTCTAAATTTACATTAGCATTTAAATAGCAAATAAATAGAATTATAAAATGTCAGTATTGGAAAGGGCCCTCAGAGAACATTTATTTCCATCATCTCATTTTACAGATGAAGAAACCGAGGCCCTAAGGGGCAAAATTGGTAGGCCTCTTGCATGGTTTATATCCTAATTTTCCTTGGCGATAGCACAAGGATGCAAGAACAAAACAGAGTGGCAATTATCCATGCTCCCAGTATCCCAAACTTGATGACAGTTGTTCCTTTTTGAGCATTGACAGTGCTGTTGATGTTAAGTTCCAAAGATTGAGAAGGCTGTGGGGTAAGGGAATTGAGAGAGGCCAAAGATATAGCAAAATATCTTATGGCTGGCTTAAGGAATTTGGGGTCAGAATCATCCACAGCTGCAAGTTGGGAATTGTTAATTTGGACCACATGTTTGCAAGCAGTGGTTCTGTGAAATTCTGTAAATCTCTGCTCATAGTAACTGGTCAAGATGGGCACCAATAGCACTGTAATGATTATCACTGGAGTCATATGTTGTATGACATTAATACACAGGGTGAGAACCTATATCCATGTGACATCTCATAGCCTTGCTAATAAATACAATGCCACTGGTTAAAGAAGATTGCTAATACCTGTCCTAATTACACCATAATGCTATTATTAAAATCCTGTGAGATAAGAAATGTGAAAGTTCTGTACAAAGTTAAATATGCTTCTTTTGTTGTAGCAAAGAAATGAAAATAGGGTGGACACTCATCACTTGGGGATTTGATCAACTGAATGAATTGTGATTCATTAATGCAATGAAATGTTATTGTGTTATAAAAATGATAAAAATAAATGATTTGTAGAAATACAGGAAAACATAATTGCAGTGATCCAGACTATATGGATTAAAAAATTATTTAGCATCTACTACTCAATAATTGATGAACAATCAATGAAGAAACATTTATTAAGTGCTTATTATGTGCCAGGCACTGTGCTAAACCCTAAGGATACTAAAAGCAAAAGACAGTCCCTGTCCTCAAGAAGCAGAGTCTTTACCTCCTCTCAAGGATCTCAGATTCAATGGGAGAGAAAACATGTAGAAGATTTCAACTCTAAGTCATATGAAAATATCCCATGATCTTTAAAAGTATAACAGAAAGCAGATAGTAATGGATCTTCTTTTGTGTCATTTCCATTTCGCATATTGAAGTATTTTACTGTGTCAAGGGCCTTGGTGATGAGAACTATCTTTTCTATGTCTTTAATAATTTTTGCTATAGCAATTGCAAAAGCACTCGCTGGTCAGTATCACTAGAGAGGTTACTTCCTGGAATGCTGGGATGTTGACTACATGGATTGGACTGGAAATATGACTGGGGTGCGTGTATGTATGTGTGTGCACGCATGTGCATGCACACATGCTCTTGGGTTTATCTGTCAGTTGGTGGTAGTCAGTCAGCAGTTGAAGTTGGTGGTTATGAAGAATATAGTTCATGGTTATTGTTCCCCTCATTGATGATTTCATAGCAGGGCTAGCTAGTGATTTAGGGCTGCCATTGTTATTCTTTAGGCTCTTGGTTTCAGGGTTCTGGGCTATTGCCATTGTGTTTGAGATTAAGTGTTGGTAGTCGTTTGACTTGCCTGGTACATGCTGCATTCTTTCTCTCCCTCAGTGAATTTTCCCCCTAAGGGGAAAAAAAGAAAAAAAATGTATAGAATATCTTCAGCTATTTTAAAAAAGAACAATATTAAAAAGAAATTATAAATAATTATAATGACCCATATTGGCCCTGGAGAAATGATGAAGAAATATACTACCTTCTCATTAGAGAAGAGAGGGACTATGAGTTTTCAATGCTGCATATGGTGCTAGACATGATTGTTTTACGTTTTAATGGTTTTTACTTCCTATAGTGAATCAAAACAGCACTGAAGAAGCATTTATGATGCTAAATATGATGATTGGGTTTTGGGCATACAAATATAATTATAAAGTGATTTCTCTCTTCAAGGGCTTTACTGCAACATGTTCATAGATAGACATAGAATATGGAGTATATGAAAAATAAAAACAGTGTTGGAGTGGGGAGGGTTTTTTTTTGAGATGGTGAGAAGTGAGTCACAGCAGGACAGATTTTAAGATTCGCAAGGTGGACAGCTGGATGTGAAATGTGGTCTGGTCTTGAGGTAGGGAACTCGTTATATAAAATGAGTTAGTTGACTTTTTCCTGTCATTTTGCTTTTTTTTTCTTTGCAACACACATTTATTTTATTTTTCCAGTTTCAAGTAAGGGTAGTTTTCAACATTCATTTTCAAAAGATTTAGAGTTCCAAATTTTTCTCCCTCCCTTTCCTCTCCCCTCCACAAGACATCAACCTGGTTATATATATACAACCCACAAGTGCTCTTTTTATCAGTTCATTCTATGGGGGTGGATAGTATGCTTCATCATTAGTCCCTTGGGATTGTTTTGGATCATTTTATTGCTGAAAGTAGTTAAGTCATTCACAATTGCTCATAGAACAATACTTCTTTTACTATGCACAGTGTCTTCCCAGTTCTGCTCACTTCACTATACATCAGTTCATATGAGTTTTTCCAGGTTTTTCTGAAATCATCCTGTTTGTCATTTCTCAAAGCACAACAATACTCCACTACAATCACACACCACAGCTTTTTTAGTCATTCCCCAACTTCCCTCAGTCTCCAATTCTTAGCCACCACAAAGAGTTTCCATAAATATTTTTTGTACAATTCTTTTCCTTTTCTTTTTCACAGTTACTATTGTTAACTATTTCCCTCTATCCTATTCCCTTCCCCATGATATTTACTCTATTATCTATCTTCTTTCACCCTATCCCTTCTCAAAAGAGATTTGCTTCTGACTCCTTAACCCCTGCCCCTCCTACTTTCCTGCAGGGTTCCATAGATTACTCCACCCAATTGAGTGTTTATGTTAATCACTCCTTGAGACAACTCTGATGAAATTAAGGTCTTTGAGCCAATTCTGATGAGTGGGAGGTTCATTTACTGCCCTTCTTCTGCCCCATCTCTTCCCCCCCACTCCATAAGCCCTTTCCTGTATTTTTTTCATGTGGGAATTCACCCCATTCTACCTCTCCTCTTCCCCTTCCTCCATTGTAGTCCTCTCACCCCTCAGTTTTACCCTAAAGATGGTATCATGGGGCAGCTAGGTGACACAGTGGATAAAGCAACCATACTGGACCCAAAAGGACCTGACCCCAAATCCAGCCCCAGTCAGAAGACACTCACCCACTGCTCATCCCCAGGCATGTCATCCAACCATGACCACCCCACAAAAAAGATAAGCAAAAAATAGATGCTTTACAGATATCATCGCTTCATAATCAATTCCCACTTGTGCCCTCTGTCTAAATTTATTCCTATCATCTGCCCTAATACTGAAAAATTTCTTATGTGTTAGATGTATCATCTTCCCATATAGGAATGTAAGTAGTTTAACCTTTTAATATCCCTCTTAATTTCTTTTTCCTGTTTACCTTTTTATGCTTCTCTAGGGTCTTATATTTGAAAGTCAAATTTTCCATTGAGTTCAGGTCTTTTCATCATGAATACCCAGAAGTCCTTTTTTTTCATTGATGTCCCATTTCCCCCCCACCCCCTAAAAGATTATACTCAGTTTTTCTGGGCAGGTGATTTTTGGTTATAATACCAATTCCTTTGCCCTCTGGAATATCATATTCCATGCCTTTTGATCCTTTAATGTAGAAGCTGCTAGATCCTGTGCTATCCTGACCATGTATTTGAATTGTTTCTTTCTGGCTGTTTGCAATATGTATTCTCCTTGACCTAGGAGCTCTGGAGTTTGGCTATAATGTTCCTGAGAGTTTTCATTTTGGGATCTTCTTCAGGAGGTGATTAGTGAATTATTTCAATTTCTATTTTACCCTCTGCTGCTAGAATATCAGAGCAATTTTTGCTAACAATATCCTGGGAGATGATATCTAAGATCTTTCTCTGATCATGGTTTTCAGGTAGTCCAATAATTTTCAAATTATCCCTCCTGCATCTATTTTCTAGGTCAGCTGGTTTTCCAAGGAGATATTTCACATAGCCGTCTATTTTTAAAATTTTATTAAGATTTGCTTTATTGTGTCTTGATTTCTATTTAGAATTTTCTTTTTCCAAATTACATGTAAAAATAAATTTTGATATCAATTGTTAAAAACTTTGTGTTCTGACTTCTCTTCCTCCCTCCCTCTACCCCCCCCAAGATCTCAAGCAATTCAGTATAAGTTATACATGAGTAGTTATGCAAAACATGTCCACATTAGCCAAGTTCTGAAAGAAAACAGACAAAAACAAAAATTCAGATTAAGGAACTATCAAAAAATTATGCTTCAATCTGTTTTCAGATAACATCAGTTCTTTCTCTGTAGATGGATTGCAATTTTCATAAGTCTTTCAGAGTTATCTTGGATCATTGCATTGCTGAAAAATAACCAAGTTATTAACAGCAGATTATCTTACACTATTGCTGTTATTTTGAATAGAGTACATTTCACTCTGTATCAGTTCATGTAGGTGTTTCCAGGTTTTTCTGATAGCATCCTGCTCTTCTTTTTTTGCATGTGTGTGTGTTTGTTTTTGATGGGAAGCTTTTAAATCTCACACAATATCAATAGTATTTTATTTTAGCAGTAACAACAAGCCACTGGAGGTTGGGAGTGATATAATCAAGTCTGTTCCTTTGGAAAATTATTTTGGCAGTGGTGTAGAGAATGGATTAAAAATGTAAAAGATTGGGAAAAGAGAGATTAACTTGGAGATTATTATTATAAGGTAAGGAAGAGGTGGGGAAGGCCTGAAATAGGGTAGTGACTGTATTTGTGATGAGTTATGGAGTTAGGGTTAATGATGTTTGGCAATTGATTGGGTATTGGGGGTGAGGAAGAGATAAGATTTGAGGATACTCTGAGGTTGGGAACATGGGTAAGTGTGGTGCTTTCTATAGAAATACTTAATTTCTATGATTATCATTGATGGGGTAAGAGATCTACATTCCTCTTCTCTGAATTCTTTTGGTTTTAAGAGTCAGAGCCAAAGAATCTCTCCCTCGAATGCATTTCCATATCATCTCTCTGACTAGATGCCAGAGCCTGGCATGCTTAGTATGATGTTGAATATTTGACTTTTTTCTTGGCCCCCGAAGGTATAGTCAAGGCGTAGAAGGTTCAGAGGGGGTAGATTTTGCCTTAATAAAAAGAAAATATTCTAACAATTAGGGCTGTTCAAAAGCAGAATGGGCTACTTAATGAAGGCTTGAGTTTCTCATTACAGGAGATCTCCAAATGGATGCTAGATTGTCATTTGTTGAGGATGATATAAAAGAAATCACATGAGTCTTCTTCAACAAAATAACAAAATACTGCCAATGTCCTAGTCCCTGAACTCTTATTGCTTTCCCACTGGCTAGTATTTTCAACTTAATTTTGAGCAATTTTAATTCAGTGAAATTCCAGTATAACAACAACAAAATTTGGAGCTCCCCTGGACATCATTATGATGGGTTTTGACTTGTATTCACCACTTTTCATATTATAAGCAATAAATTCCATGCTACTTGCAAATTATCCAAAAATGTGTCACAATAAATTTTGAAAACCATGCAATGGATATTCTTATGTATACATGACCTATTTCAGTGATATATTCAGTTGCTTAATCATTTTGACTTCTAGTTTTTCTTTTTATTATTATTTGAATTATTTTTTTGAGTTATTTGTTTTTTCTGTTGCTTATTAGAATCAATGATTTGTAATGATTGGAATGATGCCAACTGCTGGAGACTTACTTACTGTAGGAAAGCTCCAACATGAGGAGAAGGCCTCTGAGGGCAAGACCATGCGGCTTTTCCTTGGTGTCAGGAAGTGACGTTGGCTGGTGGGAGGAAGAAAGGGGAGGCTGGCACTCTGACTTGCTCTCTTTCCTGAGGACTCTGGTGGAGAAGGGAGCTAGAAATGTGCTCTTCCTTTAATAGATAGATGAATCTAGGCCTTTCTCTCTCTCTTTACCAAATTCTTATTCTCCTTAATAAATGCTTAAAAGTCTAACTCTTGCTAAAGCTTCTAATTTATTGTCAGCCACTCATTAGATATTTTAGACAGTATAGCTAGAATTTTAGCCCTTACAGATTAAATAATGACAATCATTTGTTATTTTAAAAAAATTCAAATTGTAAGATTTGACTGCCTAACAGGAGTTATCTGTCATTGCCAAGTACTTGATATTCCAATATAGCATTGCCTACTCTACTGGACCTCAGCTGGCTAGTGGGAGCATGTTAGGTCACCAATGATGATAATTACTAAATGTGGGTTTGCATTGGATGTACCAACTTTGCATATTACAGAAGATTTGGAGCACATTCCTTGAGGAGATTTGAAAGTAAAAGTACACAGAGAAAAATAAATGGTGATTGGCATAAACAAACACACAAACAAAAAGACTATATGTATATATAACTGTTACCTATACCTTTCCCTTGCCAAAACTATTGTAAGACTTGGAATCCTATTGCTAATTATTTTTAAATTGTATTTGTCTATAGTGTAATTGCCCTTAAAATTGGAACCATTACTTTGAATCCTAGATTATGTAACTTTGGATGGCTGCCCTGGCAGAGTGTTGTAGACTGCTTTCAGGGAAACTATACCTACTACTCCAAGTTTTTCCATATATTGTCTATTGCTATTCAAGCCTCTAGGGAATAGGGGTACAGAACCAAGTCAGGATCAGTTCAAGAAATTCATACCAACCTATATACATAGTTGCTAAGTATTGTTGATGACCTGGAAACCCTAGAACTGGTATGTTTCCTTGCATGTGGAACAGAGGAAATCTGATGGAAAAAATATTTCCACCAAAGATAAGATTTTCCTAGTCTATGTGAAAATGTGCATGTGAGAGCATTATTCTGAAAAATAATGTGAAGATTTTTTTTGCTTGAAAATCCTTGCGATTTTATCGAGATTGTTTGTCCATTATGCTTTTATGTTCATGGATTTAGCACTGAGGACATCATCATCAATAACAACATCGGCATGATTTGAAAATATCTGTCCAGTAGTTCAAATCATAGAATCATATAACTCATATTTGGAGCAAGTATGGGAGGTCATCTGGTCCAACCCTAACCAAATGGAGTTACAATTTAGCCCAGTGGCTAGAGAGATGACCTCAGAGTCAGGAAGCCCTGGGTTCAAGCCTCCCCTCTGGTACTTACTGCACATGTGACTATGGGCAAACCATTTAAAACTCTTTTGGCTCCATCATTATGGGCTATTTTTCAAGGATTGAAAAAATTACAGAGAGCCTGGCCAATGGGTCAGATCCAAACAGATCACACATAGTTGATTGGTAGGCTGAATAATTGATAGGACTACCAAATGGTATGGCTATTTGGAAATAGACTGCAATAGGATGATTGATTCTGGTGCTTTGTAGCCTTGGATTAGCATTCTAACAAGTAGTGCCAGGTCTGACTAAGGATATATCCAGGAAAAACTGATTTTTTTCTTCCTATTTCCTTTAACTTTGAATATGTTAAGTTTCTCTGATAAATAATTGCCCTCATTTCTATGTCCATGTGTATGTGCATGTCTTTACAATCTTTCATAGTAAATTGAAGACTATGGCTCTGTCTAGGCTTATAGTAAATTCAATGGTTTATAGTAATCTCAATGGAAAATATGGTCATCTTGGATCATTAGGGCTTATCTTAAGAGTGGGAATACAGTAGTGGTATCCAGTTTCCTGCCATATCAATACTGTAGAGACCTGAGCTGGTGTGTTTTAGTTCAGAATTGATTGACTTTGATATGTAGGTTATTTTTCTGGTGTATTCAGTGATTTCCATTGCCTACCTAATAAGGTACTAACTCCTTAGCATGACATTTAAGGCCCTCATCAATCTGTATCATAGGCTTTTAGAGTCTATTTCACAGCCATCTCCCAGACAGCAATGGCAGAATAGAAGAAAGTCTGGACTTGGATCTGAATTCTAGTTCTAATGCAAGTCACTTAAGATTGCTGAGCTTCACTGTGCTGTCTGCAAAATCTGGATGATATATTTGTTTTCCCTTCTCAGGGTTGTTGTGATGAAACCACTGTACATACTAGGGAGTGACAGTATAGGAGCGTGTTTATGCTTTCTGACCAAACTAGATGATTCTATCTTTAATTCCTGTCTTATTTCATCTTCATTTAATTATACTCTTCCTCCCCAGCCTAGAAGGGAGACTTCCTTTCTCCAGTTCGCTTTTTCCCATGGCAAGGTAGATGCAGTGGAATGAGTAGGGATGTAAGGAGCATGTTCCTGTCATAAAAGAACATGGTCTTAGGTAGAGAAGGTTCCTGAGACAAGACGTCATATCAGCAACACCTACTTTCCCTGCTCATGGTGGTATACTTTCACTTTGCCCCAACTTGCTTTGAGTTATAGTACTCCGGGTGATCTCTTTTCTTGCCTTCTTTCTGACCTCTTAGATTTGGTTACCCTATGACTTACACCATTTACTCTTTCAAATTCAAAATTAGACCATGCCCTCCTTCTCCAAGATGCATTTTTTCTTTTAAAATTCTTTTATCAAAACCATATTGGACATCAAAACAACCACTGAAAGTTGTCACTAACCACTTAGAGTTAAATAATTTCAATAGATAAAATTTCTTGATCCCCCCCCCACATATGTATTACTTCCCACTAACTCATCTCCCCAATCTGCCACCAAATGTTCCCTTGTAACAAATATAGAGTTAGGCAAAACACCCTATTAATTATTCTAATCACCAGCACCAATTGACATCTCTCCCCTCCTTATCACCCCATATCCCTGCCTGTTGAAATTTTTCCTTCAAGGAGCAGCTTTAAATCTTTTTCTGTGAAGGCTTCCCTCATGCTCCCATCTGGAAGTAATCAGTCCTTCAGATTTCTCACAGTATTTTGCATGGACCTCTCCTTTACACTTAAACTTTACTTTCTAATTTATGTTATAACTTTTTACATGTATGGATTTCTTCTCTCTCCTAATAGATTGTAGGTGCCTTAGGGATGGGGTCTGTTCCATGTCACAGCAACATGCCAAGGGCATACTATGTACTTAAAAAGGTTAAGGTGATTTGAATTAAATGGTTTAAAGGAAGTATTCTGGGATTTTTTTTTCATTCATTGCTATTTTAGACTATATTGTAATTTCCCTAGGTATTATGTATTAGAATTTACCCCACATATTCATTGTCAAATTATGTTGTTTCTATTTTCACTATATCTGTCCTCTATGTCCCCTTTTCTCCACTCATGCATAAAGATGAAACCCTGATTTCAGGCCCCCATTTCTTCTCACTGAACCACTGTAAGATCCTTCTCATTTGTGTCTCTTTTAAAGTTTCTTCCAATGCCAGTGCAACCTCCACTCAGCTCCCAAGGGGAATTTTCTAAAGTATATGAGTCCAAGTCTTTTCCCTACTCAGTGGGTTCATTGACTGCCAGTTACCTCCAGGCTCAAATACAAAGTCCTCATTTTGGTATTTAAAGCAGTTTGTAGCTTGGGCCCTTGCTACTTTTCCAAACTTTGTACCTATTCCCCCCTTCTACATGCTCTGTCATATAGCTATACTGGCTTTTTTGCATTTTCTCAAACTCTTCACTCTATCTACCTTCTCCGTGTCTTTGCACTGGCTTGTCTCCTATGCATGGAACGTTCTGCCCCCTCAGTTCTGTCTTTTTCTCACTTCTGTGGCTAGGTGGCACAGTTGATAAAGCACCAGCCCTGGATTCAGGAGGACCTGAGTTCAAATTTGACCTCAGACACTTAGGACTTACTAGCTGTGTGACCCTGGGCAAGTCACTTAAACCCATTGCCTGGCAAAACCAAACCAAACCAAAACAAAAAGATTCAACCCAAATTTTACCTTCTTCAGAGGGCTTTTCATAGTCCCCCCAACCCAGCTACTAATGCCTTCCCCTTTTAGATTAGCATCATATACTCTCTATATTGGTTGCATATACCAAGTTTTTGGTATGTTATCTCCCCAAGTAGAAGGTATGCTCTGTTAAGATAGGAATTCTTCCTTTTCCTTTCTTTGTATTTTCAATGCTTAGTATAATGCCTGGAAAGCAGTTAATAAAGTCACTAGTGCATTGAATGACAGGGTGTAGCAGGTAGAATGATGTTCTTAGAACTAGAAAGAGTTGGGTTAAAATCGTACCATTGAAACTCATGAAGTGTATGATTCAAGTTATTTAACTCCTTTGAGCCTCAGTTTCTTCATCTGTAAAATGAGAATGATAATCCCTGTAGCACCTACACTATAAAGGTTGAGAGGGTCAAACAAGGTGATATCTATATCTATATCTATATCTATATCTATATCTATATCTATATCTATATCTATATCTATATCTATATCTATATCTATATCTATATCTATATCTATACCAATACTTATGTTTATATTTATATCTACATCTTATATAGATCTAATAAATTATATCTGTGTGCACACACATATATGTGTACATGTACATACATATACACATATGTACATGCATGTATACACATATATTTGAAAACTTTAAAACCTTACATAAATCTTAATTATTTTTAGCTTACATATTGCCTTAAGTACTTTTCCAGTTTTGGAATAATATTAGCTAATAGCTATTCTTTATGTAGTGCTTACTATGTGCCAGATACTGTGGTAAGTGTTTAGATATGTTCATTAAAGTTACTAGAAAAAAAATACTCTGTACCCATTTGAGCAATTATTATCTAGATTTGGTACACATAGTTAATTAGGATATTAGTTATAAGCAGTATGTATTGCTTCATTCAGTGATACTCTACAACTGTGCATTTTGAAACATTGTATTTTCTGATGAAACACAATTATAGCTTACCCAGAAAGCTTCATGGAGGGTGCAAATTAGCTGTAGCACTCAATCAGTGATAACTTATGTAAAAGAAGTAGCATTAAAGATATCACCAAGAAAATGTATCAGTAGAAAAGAAGGCAGGCCAAATGTGATGCAGGTTATATGACCAAGGGTAAAGCCTCTGATACACTGAATGGGTCCTTTATGGAGGAATTAGGGAAGGCCATGGAAAAGCACATGAAGTAGAAAGTAGAAAGCCTTGGTTGACTTACTGTTGGTGGGAAGAGCTACATCTTTGAGATCATGGATCATTTCAATTCATCAAAAACTTAATTGTATTTTATAAAGAAGACCTTGCATGAGACAAGTGCTATCAATATGTTTAGCATGTATCTCATGATATGAAACCTAAAAAAATCACATTTGATTTTTTGGAGAGAAAGCATCTTCCTGTCTTATGAATGATTTCATGGGCTATTTTCCCCTCTCAAAATGCTAGAAACATTAAACTTGTTGGTAATTAATTTGAGTGAAAAAAAAAGCAGAAAGATCGGAGTTTGGCTCCCTATCATCTTCTTACCATATGATAGATGTCTTTTATTTGACAAATGACAGGATGAAAAATATTTTACATAAGGTAGGAAAATAGTACACTTTTTGGCAGTCATGGTTTCACTTGAAGGGGCCTGTGCTAAATGAAGTTTGGAAATTTTCATTGGAAAGAACTGGATTAATTCCACACTTTGAGGCCTCAATCTTAGTTTAGTTGGATGGCCAAATAGATGAATTATGGGGAATGTCTTTTGACTTCATCCAAATTTATGAATTTTTTTTTTTGCTTTGTCAGATCAAAGTAACTTGGACTTGCTTCATTTGAGGACCAGTTCATAACTTAACTGCCAAAGCTCATTCCCAACTAACCAGGGTAAATGTTAATGTTTATATTCTTTATTGAATTAATTGCTTAGAGGGGGATGAATGATTTGCATACTTATATTAGGCCTATGAATTGGAATAGAGCCTAATAGGTGGTGAAGGCTCTAATGTTTAACAACATTATACCACCAGTTTATGAATTCTCTGAACTTCAACATCCTTTCATTTATAGTAGTACAAAGATGCCTTGCCTGAATGAGAATTTATTGGTATTCTTGGGTAATGCCATTGGTAACAAAACCCCTCAGAATTAAATGGCTTTCAGAACTCAAGTAATGTGGCTCATTTTGAAAGGATTCAGAAATTCAACTGTTTAAACTTTTTGTTGTTGTCTTTGCAGAATTAGTCTGTAAACACGATGTCTCCCAGACTGTCTTATTAACCTTGTTTCCATATGACCAGGAACACCATAGGGGTTGACTTATTTCTCAGGGTGTTTTGAAATTCTTGTTTCACCTCCTACTAGGAACTAGATATTGTGGAGATTTTATTTTATTTTTAATTTAATTTTTTTTGCAGGGCAATGAGTTAGTAGCAGAATGGGGAAAACATACATTAACTTTGAAAATAGAAGGGTAAATAGAAGCATGGGTGATTGTTTTGTGAGAGGTAAAATACTTCAACAAATATGTATAGAGTGATTACACTTTATGCTTGTGCTGCCCTAAGTATTTGGGCTGTGGGGCACAAAAGATATATAGGACACTGCTGTGGAAGAGCTTATGGCCTAATTTATAAACTGTGAAATATATGAGACAATTAGAGAGGAATGGAAGAGAGCACGTGAACAAATTACAAAATGTATGGTACCCAGAAGTAGCTAGAATAAGGCAATGATCTGGTTCAAGCAGGAAACTGTGAAAACCTAACAGAGGAACAACAAAGCACTGTGGCAAGATGAGGAGGAAAAAGCACAGAACATGCTCTTTACTGGTCCTGTGGATCATGTGGACTTTTGAGCTACCAAGTTGGGTAGGGGAACTCTTCATCAAATCAAACTTCTTTCCCTTTGCTGGGGGTCACATTCAGAGCAGCAGCAACAGCAATGGTTAAAACCAAAGAAAAAATAGCTAACATAAATAGTACTTTATGATCTCCATTTTATAGATGAGGAAACTGAGGCACAAGAGGGGAAGTGATTTACCAGAGTTCCATAGCTCAGAAATTCTTAAGGCAGGATTTGAGCTCAGATATTCCATACTCCAAGTCCAGCCCTCTCTCATCAATGCCACCTAGCTAGTCACCTATACAGTACTATAATTATAGGGGATGATACAGATTCTGGAGAAGGTGGGATTTACCCAAGGGGGAGACATTCTTAATCCTTTAGAAACCCCACAAACATTTCGTTTTGGGTAGTAAGAGGAGAGGACAGGCAACCATGGTATTTTGGTAGGTTTCCAGTGCTGTGTGGATCTCTGTGAGGTTGTCATTGTTGTGGTTTGTCCTTCATTCTCAAAGAGGACCATAATATTGGGAGGTGATGTCACGACTTGCAGTGAAGTGGATTTAAGTGAGGGAGGGCTGTGCCAAGTCACTAGGCTCACTCTCTCCTGCAGAACCATCTGGGTCCAGTGGCAAGATATACTTCAGGATGACTGGGGATGACCCCAAATATTTGTGGCAATGGGGATTAAGTGATTTGACCAGAGTTACAGAGCTAGTAAGAGTCAAATGTCTGAGGTTGCTTTTGAACTCAGGTAATGTGGCTCATTTTGAAAGGATTCAGAAATTCAACTGTTTAAACTTTTTGTTGCTGTCTTTGCAGAATTAGTCTGTAAACTATTCACTGTACCACCTAGCTGCCCTCTCTGTGAGGTAGAAACTCATGGCAAAGGGAAGGGGAGTTGTTTTAAGATGGGTGTGTGTTGGGGAGGTTAAATAAAACCTGTCCTATATTAGATGCCCTATTAGCTCCAATACTTGCATGGGAGCTGACAGACCATTTCCTTTTTTTCCTCCTGTCTTTCCACTTCTCTTGGTTCACATGCCTCTGGCTCCCTCATTGGTCTTTGAATTCTTGCTACTCATATGACTCATTAGGTAGGTTGATGGGGGTATGCATAGGCCTCCCTCCAGAGAACTGAGTTATGTCTATTCGCAGATCCTCTATCCTCTTTTCTCTGTTCAACTTCCTTTGTCACACAGGGAAGCGCAAATAAATTTATCTAGCACTTGTTATGTGCCAAGAACTGTGCTTAAGTGTTTTACAAATATTATGCCATTTAATTAAAACCTCATAATACAAAACAACCAAAACAAACCCCCAAAACCTCATAATAACTCTGCGAGGCAGGGTTAATATTCCCATTTTACAGTTGAGGAAAGTGAGGCAGTGATTAAGTGACATGCCCAGAGTTCCACAGCTAATAAGTGTCTGAGGTCAGATTTGAACTTAGGTATTCCTGATTCCAGGCTCAGTGCCCTTGTGTTCTATGGTGCTGCCTAGTGGCCTCTATACACAATCAATGTGTATCCCTCTTGAAAACCAAGCTCAAAGATATAGCTCAGATGTTTGCATTTCATTATTAATGTGCTACTGAGAAGGTAACAAGTAGCCAGGACAATATGACGGAGTGCCTTGTCAAAGAGTTAACTTTGCCCCTGAAATTGTATAGCTTGTTCAGGAAGATATGCTATGGACTAAGGAGGTTAAAAATGACTTGTCCAAAATCACATAGCGGGTTAGTGTCAGAGCTGGTTAGGTCTCCTGACACATAGCCCAGTGGTCTTTCCACTATAATTTGTTGCTGAACTCAAGTTAGCACAGCTGTAGGTTTTGAGACTTTAATTTGAACCTTAGTTCCCACATTGGCATTTCACTGGAGATGGAGAAGAAGCATGATTTCATCCTTGATTAGATGCCAAAAGTACACTAATTGAGAAACAGACTATGTGACAGGGGCCTCCAGAGGGGTGGGGACTATTAATAACAGTGTGTGAATTAAAAGAAACAGGACCCATTAATTTTAATATTCTAAAAGTAACAGCAAATAGAGCCAATCTGTCTCCAAATTATAGGGAGAAAAATAAATGTATCTAGAGGGAATGCCCCAGCTTTTAAAAATTAATAACTTTTATTATTCATAATTAGAAAGACTGCTGAATTTCAGTATTTTTTGGCAATTCAGCATCAAGTGTCCTGTTCCTTACTTATACCTAAAGTAAGAAAATCTTTTATGTGCTATTTACCTGAGCACCCCTGACCATTCTTTCCACATATTCTGCAAAAAAGGACATTTATTTTTCAGTGTGGAAGATAAAGACTTAGAACAGTGTAAACTGACTTTTTCCTGAGGTCTTGAGTCCCTCCTTAGGTTTGTTTTCATCATCTCCTTTCTCTGTATAAATAAGTAACAATTTGGTACTGGACATTTCACCCCTTCAGTTACTCCGTTTTGTTTTATTGGAGAAAAATGCAGACAGCGTACAATCACAATAGTTAGGCTTGTGGAGCCCATAAATTGTGTTTTGCTTGACTTGTCAAAAAGATAGAATTCTCAGCATGTGCTGTCTACTTCCCAGGCAGATCTCACTCCCCCACAAGGCCCAGCTGTTTTCAGCTACTGTATGCCCTTTCTAAATTCATTAACCTTCCCGCGAGCAGTCTATTAGAGTTCATACTTGAGAAATTATGGATGGAATAGGAAATACTTTCTGTCCCCATCCTTCTTTTGGATTGACTGGCTTTCCTCCTCCTTCAGGAAGCTCTTGTGGCCTGGCTGAACTGCCACAACTATCCAAATGTAGGTTTTCCCTCCCCTCTCCCCCCACCAAATTAATAAAAGTCTAGATCACCCCAGACAAAATCAGATTTGCTAATTGGGAAAGATCTGGTTCATAGTCAACACTAAAACCTGTTGAATAGACAGCAGAACCTTAGTGTTAACCCAAGTAGTAGCACATCAATAAAGTGTGGGCATATTCCATTAGGAATAAACAAATAGTCTAGAAAATTAATTGTTACTTATTTGTCTTGAATGAATTATTTCAAGTTCTATGGGCTTGAATTTGTGTGAATACTCAGAAAAGAAATACCAATGATTTTAGGCTCCTCTTTTTGGGGGCAGAGGGGTGAGGGGTAAGAATAGGAGAGCTTCAGTAGAACTTTCATTCTATAAAGTTTTACCATATATAAATATTCTGTGAATATTACATACTTAATATTCTAAAGAAATGTCTTCCATTAAATATTAAAAAATAAATTAATTGACATATAGCAATGAAAGGGACCTGAAGAAATTGGGTAATGCATTCCCTTGCCTGTAGTTAGAATGAGCCTTGAACCAGAAATTGGGAAAGCTGGGTTCTAGTCTCAGCTTGAATACTAACACGCTCAATGATTTTGGTCAAGTCACTGGCCTGAAATTTCTCATCTGTTAGGACAGAAGGTAGACTAAGTCTGGCATATGAGTTAAAAGTCTTGTCTTGGAGTTGAGATGAACTATGTTCAAGTCTTGCCTCTTGAAATATACTAAGAGTGTGACCACAGATGTCACTTAATATCTTAGGGCTGATGGCAACTATCTAAGAGCATTACATGAAGAAGAGCTATTGATATGCTTTCTGGGGAGGAAGTTTCCATGTCAGGACATCCCATGGATAAAATTTCAGAAATAGACCAATCATCCTTTTGTCCCCTTTTTACTTCCCTCCCCTCCCTAAAAGGAAATGAAAGGGAAAGAAAGAGTAAGGGCTTGACTAGATGAAACCTAAGCTACCTTCTAGCTCTAAAATGATATATTTATATTTATAAAGGCTTCTCAGATTCATCTCTCTCTCTCTCTCTCTCTCTCTCTCTCTCTCTATCTATCTATCTATCTATCTATCTATCTATCTATCTATCATAACTCAATCCACTAGTTCAGGATGCTACAATGAATATTGTGGTATATGTAGGTATTTATATATGTATGTACATGTGCATATAAGTATATATATATACATACATGGTGTGCATAAATTTATATATATACATATATATATATAAATTGCAGCAGCTTGAACTATTGGATGGAACAGTATCTTATTGGAGGCAAAAAAGATTGAGTTCAAATGCCACTTCAGACACTTTTTGTATGATCCTAGGACAATTCACTTGTCAAGCTCAGTTAACTCATATATAAAATGGGTATAACAATAGCACCAAGTCAGAGGATTGTTGTGAATATCAAAAGATGTGAATATGTACAGGGCTTTGCATACCTTAAAGGGATAGGGACTGGACCTATCATTTCTTTTGTAAAGGAAAGTGTCTACCCTAGCAGGTCATGTACCTTCTTAGTAATTCATAGTCTTAGAGGGCTGCTTAGGGTACTGAAAATTTAAGTTCCTTGCCTAGTGTGACTGTGAGAGGTCAAAAAAACATTTATTAAGTGCTTCAGGGTCAAGCACAATGCCCAGTGTTGGGGTTATAGAGAAAGGCAGAAATAGCACCTCATAATTTTAAACTACTAAGTGTACGAGGTGGGTTTCCTGACTCTAAAGGTCAGTTCTCTGTCCACTATACCACACTGAAGACCTTAAGAAACTGTACAAATTAGCCATTCATATTATTCTAAAAGTACTTTTTGTTATAGCAAATATCTGGAAGCATATTAGCTAAAGGAATATCTATAATGACTACAACAATGTAAATGGAAAGGATATTATAAAGTTAAATTATCTATACATATATATCTATACATATACATACACACACACACATATGTATATATAAAATTACAAAGATCAACCTTGAGTTGGAAAGGATTAAATGTGCCTCCCACCATTTTGTTTAGACATGGGGGCCAGGGAACGGTTATGGAACATTGCAAATATTTTTGACTTTGTTGGTTAGAATTGTTGAACTACTTCCCCTCCCCTATTCCTTTTATTCTTAATTACAAGGGGGGGAGGGTAGGTGGGGGGAAATGTAGAGGAATATATCCAGAAATGAAGGTGATTTAAAAACAGAAGATAGCAACTTTTAAAAGGGCTTCCAAGAAAGAAGAGTCCTCTACTTCCCATTCTATTGGGTAGGACTTTCATAGTAGTCATTGGAATAGGCAAGACTGATTACTGCTACTGGGGTGGCTGATCATGGAGGGAGGGCAAAAGGAGGTCAAGGGGGATATCCCATCCCTAAGGAAGAGATCACATCATCTGGACAGTGCTATAACTCATCAGCACTTCAATGCCCTTGTGCTGAGACTAGGGAATGATCCTACATGGATTTGACACAGTGTGGGAGCATCTTCAAAGTCACCTGTCAACAGTTGTTTGCTGGGGTCAGCCTGGCCTGGGCTGTCCTGGGCAGGACCAGCAGCTGCTAATCCTTTGCTTTAAGCTGAGCCTGACAATGGCATACACAGATAACTAGGGATCAATGACTTGGCATGTGTTCCTGTGTTATCTGCAGGGCTACTAAATAATAGCAATAACCCTAAATATGAAATCCCTGTTTCCTGGGCAGACAATACTAGCTAGCTATTAGCACTGTTTGTACAAAGAAGTGAGAGAGAACCCTTAGAAAAAGAATGAATGAAATCAAAGGGGAATCTTCACCTAAATGATTTGTAATCTAAGAATCAAAAAGTGACATTTCATGCCTGCAGCAGTCTACTTGAAAAATTGGGATAAATTTATAGCCATAGTAAAAATTCCCTTATAAACTTCTCTGATGTCTCATGATGGTATGGAGGTGATGCTGGGTTCTCTTAGGTGATACCAGCTGAGCATAAGCACTGACAGATCCTGTAACATTAGGAAACTTGCAACATTCCCCATTGAAGACCATAAGTCTATTATTCAATAATAACCTACATACTTTTTAAGTGATCCATCACAAGAAAGCTGGCCAAATGATTTGTTTGTGCGTGTGATATTTAATAAAGAACATGGGAGATGTTTTCTTTTACTAAACAAAGACAGTTTGAAAAGGCAAGGTTTTAAAAAAAGCATACTCCCAATACATATGTTTCATTGCTGAACTCAGCCTCTGTTGATAACACTACAGTACTGTTAATCTGGGCAGATACCTGACCTCATTCTCACAAACTACTGGATACTGAGCTGTATGGTAAATGGAAAGTAGGGAAGACTTTGGAGTTGAGAACCATAGGGATCAAGTATTGTCTATAATACATACTGACTTTGTAAGCTGTTTGTCATGTGACCCTGGCAAGTCACTTAAACTCTCAATGTTCTAATCAACTTTCACAGACTCTAAGTTATGAAAATGCTGCCATTCTGCATCTTGAGAAGGATTTTACATAGCAGATTACCCCACATTGAAAAGACCATAAGTCTTGACCAAAAAGCCCAAACAAACCCAAAACACAAACAAACAAAAAACCAAATAAAAAGGCAATAAATTTGACAGAAGATGATCAGTGTAAGTGTATACATTTTGTGTGTGGGGGGGCATCAGTATGGTTTGGTGGGCAGAGTGATGGATTTGGAGTTAGGGGTCTTGTATTTAAACTTTTTATTTTGGACAGGGGAGAACCATATGACCGTAAAAAAAAATGGGATATTTTGAAATGATAATACTTGTTAATTATTTTAGTTAATAGTTAATATTAGTTAAGGAGGTACACTGGAAAGTGACTGAGCTTAGGGTGCTAAGCTTGGGGTCAGAGGAATTGCAATGAAATTTTGGCTGTGCCTCTTAAGTTATTGGATTAGCCATGTGACCTTGAATAAATCCTTTCACCTTTCTGGGCCTCAGTTTATTAATTTGTAAATTGAGGGGTGGGGATTAGAAGACTAGATAACTTCTAAATTCCCTTCCATTTATAAATGAATGTTCCCATGATCCCATAATCTATGTATCAATGGAATAAATTAGAAGCATGATAGCATGAAAGCATGTACTCATTCCCTCATTCCCTCTTCTGATTCATTCTATTTCTTCTTCTCTCATTGCTCTTGCTAGGATTTCCAATACATTACTGAATAATATTGGTGATAGTGGGCATCTTTGTGTGTGCGTGTATACATATCTATATATACATATATAGATATATGTATATATATACATATATATTTATACTTATTTAGAATTGCTGTTCAGTTTTTCTTTTTGTTTCTTTTTTTTTCATCCCCAGAAAAAGCCAGTAATGTCCCCTCTTTGCTTAAATCCATTCAAAATCTGATCAAACTCACTTTCATAGAATACAGAAACATATTGAGGGGGGGGGATGCAAAGAGAGGATCTATGTGTGTAAGTGAATAATAGGCATCTGTCTTTCCTGAGTGGTGAATCATCTTTTCCACATAATCTTGACAATGTCTTCAAGTGGAGCTTGGTAGGAATGGGATAGAGGTCTTGTCTTCCTCCTCTGCTTTGGGGAATGTCCATTTGTGAGGTATGAAATGAAAAGAGAAAGCTTGTCTGGACTCTACTTATCTAGCTAAGCACAAACTGACTGTAATAGTATGATACTCAATGCTGCTGCTGATGTGGGTTAACATGTATATAGCACCTTATGTGATTGAGGCACTGTGTTAAGAGATTAACAGATATTATCTCATTTGATTCTTACAACAACCTTGCGAGGTAGGTGCTATTATTATCTCCATTTCTTAGATGAAGAATCTGAGGCAAACAGAGGTTAAGTCATTTGTTCAGGGTCACCATCTGTGAGTGATGAATTCAAGTTTTCCGGACTCTAGGCCGAAGGATTCTATCTACTGTACCATTTAGCTGTCTCAAAAATAGATAAAAAGTAATTTTATGTCTTGAGTAAGACTATAAATAGTACTAAAACATAACATTTTGGGAAATAAAATTTTAGACCAGGTTTTCGTAATATGGGGTTTGTGATCTTAAACAATTTTTGACAGTTTCAATAAGAGTGGTTTCTTTTGTGATCCTTTGTGTTTTATGCATTTAAAATATTCTGAGAAAATGGTCTATAGACTTCACCAGACTGCCAAAGGGGGTCTATGACTTGGAAAAAAAGGTTAAAAACCTTTTATTTTACACTAAAAGAAGCCACTAAACAATCCAATTTTTTTATATAAATTTTTGATCTCCCTGGTATGGGTATTTTCTCCACTAGATTGTCACCCATCCATGCTTTTCTTATCCAGTGGAACTCTTGTCCATGCCTCCTATAAATCCTCCAGAATGCTGAAGGCCTTCTTCTCTGTCTTTTAACATTCCACGCGGCACATGGGCCATCCATCTGTTATCCCTCACTCTTGCCACATGAGCAGCCCACCTGCTTTTCTCCTGTTATGGCTTTCCAGGGATTATAGAGTGACGCATAGGAAACTTGGATTTGTCTAAGTGCTTTATTGGCTCACATAGCTTTAGCTCATCACAATAGAGAATCAGTTTTCAGTGCAAAACAGTAGCTAAAATTTCCCTTCTCCCAGAAACACTGGGATTCCTATTTTTGAATTCAATTAACTCACCCTTTTTGAAGTGTGTGCTCTGCATATGGTGTCGTGTTAAGTGCTAAGAACACAAACACAGAAGCAGAACCACCTCTACCCTCAAGGAGCTTAAACTCTTCTGGGGGAGAGTGATATAGCATTGGATACAGCTGAGTAAATATTTATTCCTCTTTGACCCTTATAGGATAGATATTTGTTGTTGATCATATATACATAAAAAAGGGCAAAGATTTGAAATGAAGGTTTGACATGGAGGGTAATACATTGGTTTAACTCTATTGGGTTTTAAAAATGTTGTTCTTGTTCCTCGCCCACCCCCGCCCCCCCTCCTGATCAGCCTTTGTCCTTTGCATGGGTGGCAAAAGTACCTTGGAAGATGACAGATTTAAATTAGATAATTGTCTGTGATAATAAAAACCCCACATTTATTAATCACCCATTTATGGCAGGTAGTGTCATAGGTACTGAGAATACCAATATTAAAGGGAGATGCTCCATGTCACTCAAAAAGCTTATGTTTTACTAGGATCTTACATTCAACATGTTCACAAATAAATGTAGAATAAGTAGAGAATGTGCCTGCCTGTCTTTGTGAGTGTATGTATATAACTATCTATATCTATATCCCTACCCCAATATATACTGAAAGAATATCATTAGTAACTGGGGAGAATCAAGAAAAGCCTCTAAGAGGTAACACTTAGATTGAGCCTTAAAGAGAGCCAGGGGTTCCAAGAGGAAGAAGTGAAGATAAAGAACCTTGTAGTTCAAAGGGGCAGACTGATATTCAGCCCTAGACATGGTCAGTTTAAAAGACATATCGAATGCCTGAGGGTTCCATTTACCTCTTTGGCTGTTTTGTGTTCCCAAAGTTCTTGGTCTCTAGAGGTAAAAATTCTCCTTTTGGAGAGAAAGCTTTACATAGCTAAGTCCCTGGGAACTGGCAGACTTTGTTGGGGGATACAGATGAAGGATTTCTTTTCTGATATTGGGTGTGTGAAGGACCCACCTCCCCAACCAGAAGAGATGAAGCCTAAACCTTAGAACCATTTCTCTTCATGTGGGAAAGAAGTTGTTGTCATTATTTGTCCTTCATTCTCAAAGAGGACCATGACATGGGGAGGTGATGTTGTGACTTGCACTGAACCGTATTTAAGTGAGGGAGGGCTGTATGAAGTCACCAACCTCACTCTCTTATCCAGAGCATTCTGGGTCCAGTGGCAAGATAGATAGCAGGATGACTGGAGATAGCCCTGGATGCTTAAGGCAATTGGGGTTAAGTCACTTGCCCAGGCTCACAGAGCTAGTAAGTATCTGAGGTGAGATTTGAACTCAGGTCCTCCCAACTTCAGGGCCAGTGATCTATGAACTGAACCACGTACCTGCCCCTGGGAAAGAAGTAGCACTCAGCTGAAGCTAGGAGGTATAAGTTGAGAGAAGTTCGCTGATCTCATATCTAGAAGAGCAATGAGCAATGACCATGATAGCAGTGCCTAGCAACAGCAGACCAGCAGAACAATGCCAGTATCAAGGCAGAAACTGAATGTTGCCTTAGTTTACTGAGGAACAAACAAACCTAGAAGGAGCAGAGGGATAAAATCCCCAGAAGACCACAGAAGTCTTGCAGCAGTGGAGATATGTTATCCACGAACATGTGCATTCTGGCCACACATGTACTATTTTTGTGTGCCCTCTACATGTGTTTAAAATTTCTGCTTATAGGGTGGACATTTGTGGGAGAGTGCCCTGATTTCAGGGGAAATATTCTACTGCCATTTTCCTTACTATGTTCTTTTACTAAAAGTTTTTTTTCTTTTTCAATGAACATTTTCATTTACAGTTTTGAGTTTCAAATTCTATCCCTCTCTCCTTCCCTCCCTCTTCCCCTCCCTGAGGTGGTAAACAATCAGATATAAGTTATACATGCACAATTTCCATATTAGTCATTTTGTATGAAGACTTGAATAAAAGAAAAAAATGAAAGAAAGCAAGCAAAATATAGCTTGTTTCAGTCTATATTCAATCTATATCAGTTCTTTCTCTGGAGGTAGATAGTATGCTTTATCATTAGTCCTTTGGGATTGTCTTGGATCTTTGTATTGCTGAGAAATCATTCACAGTTCTTCATCAAACAATATTGATGTTACTATATACAATGTTCTCCTGGCTCTGTTCATTCACTATACATCAGTTCATGTAACTCTTTCTAGATTTTTCTGAAATCATCCTGCTTGTCATTTCTTATAGCACAATAATATTCCATTACAATCATATACCACAGTTAGTAAAGGCTTATTCTTTGAACCATTTGCATCCTGTGGCTTGACTAATAAAAATAAACAGTTATAGAGGTATGAAATACTTGGATTTGAGTCTATTAAGCCCCACAGAATATATTGAACCTGGGGTAGCTTTTGAAGAAGCCCTACATGCGAGACAGGGTTTTCACTTTGTTCCAGGTGCTACAAATACAAAATTTATGGAACATCAGTTTCCAAGGAGCAAGAGAACCAATAATTAAAGGGATCAGGAAAGGCATCATGTAGGATATGACACTAACCTGTCTACTGACAGGATCTCTAGGGATTCTAAGAGACACAACTGAAGTGGTAGCACATTTCAGACAGGAACCATGGCTACTGTGTGGTCCAAAGTACATAGATGGAAGGTGTTGTGTCATGTGGGGAGAAGAGACATGAGGCCAACTTGACTGGAATGGACTATATGAAGGGTAGCGTTTTGAAGGGATCGGCAGTACTTGAAGAGGTAGAGTTTGGGGAAGGAGGAATTTTAGGCATGTGGGAAATCATAAACAAAATCACAAAGGGACGGACTTGCAAGTGATTGTAGGGGATGGAATGTAGTCCATTTTGTCTTGAGTGTAGGTTTTGTATAAGAGACTGATATAGTAGAGGCCAGATTGTGGAAGGCCTTGAGTTTCAGTCCAAGAATTCAGAATTTGCCCAGGAGTGAAGTGGGGAGCCACTTCATGGTCAGCTTTTAACCTAAGGGAGATCATTCTTTGAAAAATGGATTTTGGGGTAGAGATAGTGGATGTGAAATGATATGTTATGGGGTCAGTTGTACTTGTTCAGGAAGGTGTCAATGAGGGGCTTATACTTGTATAGTGATATTGGGACTAGAAGCAAAATTATAACATAGGTCATTTTAAAAGGCAATTCTTAGGATGTGTTTCCTATTAGCACAGTTTGGCCCATCCACACAGCAAATTTGGCCAAACTGTACTCGAACTGTATTTATATATTAGCATCTGTGGGTGATCACTTGTTCAAAGCAATGTGTGAGCTCTTCCAAGCATTTTTCAGCTTTTATCCTGCATTGGTCTAGTAATTTGACCCTAGTTATAGACCACAATGTATAGTTAATATGCAGCATGTAAATATTTAGTGGGCTTTTACTTATGTTCTTATAAAAAAGTGACAATATCTTATTAGAAATGATCATATACTATATTAAATACATTCTTTAATTCTATAGTGTTTGTCTTTATCAAAATCATTAAGTACTCTTTGGAGGAAAAACATTGTCTCTGAGGGTTCAACTTAATAGAGTGCTTATTTTTAAAACAAGAGCAGGTTGGAAAACTAGATAAACAAGGTAATGGGCTTTTAGTTTTTTTTTCTATTTAGAATTTTATTTTTTCCCCAAATGTGAAAATAAATTTTAACATCGATTCTTAAAAACTTGTGTTCCAAATTTTCTTCCTCCCTCCCTCCCCACCCCCAATTAAGAACTTAAGCAATTCAATATAAGTTATACATGTGTAGCCATGCAAAACATTTCCACATTAGTCAGGTTGTGAAAGAAAACAGACAAAAAAACTTTAGAAAAAGGAACCAATGAAAAATTATGCTTCAATCTGTATTTAATACCATTAGTTCTTTCTCTGTAAATAGACTGCATTTTTCATAAGTTATTCAGAGTTGTCTTGGATCATTGTATTGCTGAAAATAACTAAATTTTTCACAGCAGATCATCTTATAATATTGCTATTATTTTGTATACAGTACATTTAACTTTGCATCAGCTCAAGTAAGTCTTTTCAGGTTTTTCTGATAGCATCCTGCTCATCATTTCTTATAGCACAATAGTTTTCCCTCATAATCTCATCCCAAAATTTATTTATCCATTCACCAATTGATGGGCATCTTTCCAATTTTGAATTCAACTTTAAAAAAAAAACCCTCTTTTTGGATAGCAACCTAGTAGTGGTATTACTAGGTCAAAGAGTATGCATGATTTTATAGCCCTTTGGCTGTAGTTCCAAATTGCTTTACAGAATGTTTGAATCTTTACAATTTTACCAAGAGTGGATTAATGTATAATTTTCTCCATATCCCCTACAACATTTGTCATTTTCCTCTGCTGTCCTATTATCCAATCTGATGAATTGTTTTGACCTGAATCTCTCCAATCAATAGTGAGTTAGGGCTCTTTTTTTCTTATGGCTATAGGTAGCTTTGATTATTTCATCTGAAAACTTCATGTCTCTGGAGCCAAGATGGCAGAAGAAAGGCTGTGACTCTCCTAACTCTGGAAAACCCATCCATATACCTCCAAAAATAATGCAATAAGACAACTCTTGGAGCAGCATAACCCACATAAGAACAGAGTGAGACTCTTTTCCAGCCAAAGATAGCTTAATTAGGTGATTGGGATCACCTGCTGTTCAGGCTGAAAGAGGAGCACAGTGTGAAGAGCAGGATCAGCACCGCCAGAGCCTCATAATCTTCAGCTGCTTCTTCTGTAGCTTGGCTTGAAGACTGGTGAGGGAGTCCAGTGGTTGGGGGGAATAGCTGTGGTCTCTGCTGGAACTGGAGTGGGGTGCCCACATTCTGAACCAGCAAGCAAAGTTGAGGGACAGCCACCCAGTAGGGGAGGGGCACAGGCATGCCAGGCTTCCAACCACAGAGAATCAGATTTCAATCAGACTTCTGTTTCCGGGTCAAACAGAAAGTGAGCTGTGGTTACTCACAGAGCAGGCAGGCTGAGAAAAAGCCCAATCACCCCCTGGGCCATGCTGTAGCTTAGAACAGTGTGTCCTGGAAGCAACACTACATGTTAAGAAGGAGTTAAAAGCCAAGAAATAGGGGATCAAGATGAATAAGCAAGAAAAGCAGCAGACCGTTGAAAGCTTTTGGGGGGCAAGCTAGACCAGAATACACCTTCAGAAGAAGATAATAACAAAGTTAAAGCTCCTGCATCCAAAGCTTCCCAAAAAAATATGAATTGGTCTCAGGCCTTGGAAGCACTCAAAAGGGACTTTGAGGAGAAAGTAGGGGAAATAGAAGGAAAATTTAGAGAGGTGGAGGAAAGAATGGAAAGAGAAATGAGAGTGATGCAGGAAAGTCACAAGAAAAATCAACCACTTGAAAAGCCAAATGGAAAAGGAGCTAGGAAAAAGCTCTCTGAGGAAAAGAATTGCCTGAGAATTAGACTTGAAGAAATGAAGCTAGTGACTTTATGAGAAACCAAGACACAGCAAATCAAATCCAAATAAATAAAAAAATAGAGGGCGATATGAAATATCTCCTTGGAAACGTAATTTGCAGGTCACTGTTGATTTCAGCCCTGTGTATTTTTGGTCTAGAAATCTTTTGGCAGTGTCTAACATAATCACACAGTTTGAAAAGAGTTCAAATGGGTTTATCAGTAAAGGCAATAATTAATTGGTACATTGATGCCTTGGTCTAGAGGGTAATGACTATTCTTCAAAATCCTACTCATAAAAGCATTCTTTTCCCCTACCATCACATTTTAGATTTGATTTGATATTTTCTCTATTATATTCTAGCTAATTCCAACAATCCTTGTTTGACTGGGTACCACAAACCTTAGCTCTGGCCAATGAAAGATGATGTAGGCTTTTTCTCTAACCCTGATTTCTCCCCCAAAGGACTTTATCCCAATTAAGTGTTATTTTTGTGTGTGTTTTTTTTTCAGGGCAATGAGGGTTAAGTGACATGCCCAGGGTCACACTGCTAGTAAGTGTCAAGTGTCTGAGTTTGGATTTGAATTCAGGTCCTCCTGAATCCAAGGCCAGTGCTTTATCCACTGGGCCACCTATCTGTCCCCTTCCCCCCGCCCCCAAAGTGCTTTAAAAAGTTCACTAAAATATTACAGGAAAATGACCAAGGTAGGGTGAGATAGGGTGAAAAAAATTACAATGAATATTTGCCTCTTCAACTCATTCTGTCCTTCTATGGATACACAGAAGAAATGAAGAAAAGCATCTTTTTTTTTCATCCCTCCATCTCCCTGGATGACTTCCAATTTCAATTTTGTCACCAGTTTCAGTTGACCAAATAGCTCTCTTGAGCTTCTGTATTTTGTTTGGCAAATGTTATAGTTGTTTCAGACTATGGAGAACCTTCTTACCAACCCTCATCTCTGCCTATGGAAATCCGAAGTTGGTGGCAGTCGTTTTTCTCTTGCATGTCTTTCTCCCCTTGGACTTAAGGATTCCTAGCAACTTGTAGTTACTCTCACCCTAAACTCTCTTCTCTAACAATATTTAGATAATTAATATTCTTGTCCCCTGAATCCCATGAGGAGAAAGACATTTCTTATTTAGCTTCTATTCAATTTGGAGGTTAATTTTCACATGGCTAGTTCATTTTTTAAAAAAAAAGATCTTGGTTTTTCTGAATAGTTAGATCTTCAGCTGTCTTCTTGTTTGACCAAGTTCTTCTAATAATTGTAGCTGCATAACTGCACATATTTCTCCTGTTTTGACATGGACTTCTCTGTCCTATACCTCTAGACTTCTCAAGAGACCCTACTGCCCTCAGGTAGTTGAATGTGTCATTTGACGGTCTTAGGTGTTTTGCTTCATCTTGCTTTCTACTATATAGGACTCCATCTCAGTTTCTTCTTCCTTTTCTCTGGAAACTTTCAGTCTCTGGCATTCCTCCTACCATATTCATTTTTCTAAGCATGTATACCTAGCTAATTGCAAGGGCTGTGATAATAGGCATGCCTTGGTCCCAATCAACAATATTATCTTTATCTTAGGCCTTCCTTCTATTCCATGTCACACTTGGAGACTTCAGACACTGAATTATGCTCAGGTTTTTCCCTTAGGAAATGAATTTGGAGATTCCAGGTTTCATAATAATAAAACAAAACACACACACACACACACACACACACACACACACACACACGCTCGTGCACTTTTGTGTGTGATATATATTTCTGAAGACAAATTGAATTGGTGGGAGATAGAACACTGTTTTACACCTAAAATATTCTATTCTAAATTAAAAACAAACAAACTTTGGACCAGTAATTTTCACGCCATATGTATTTATGTGTATGTATACCTGTGTATATATGCTTTGTGTGTGTATATATACATACACACATATATAACATATATATATATATAACATTTTTATAATAATACTTAACATTTATATAGCACATCCTGTGTGCCAAACACTGTGCTAAGTACTTTGCAATTATTATCTCATTTGATCCTCCCAACAACCTTGATATTATCATGTCTATTTGTGGCAATTATCTATAGATATGTGCATGTATATTTATATTATATGCTCATGTGTATATAAACACAAAAACATATTCATTTTCCTCCAAGCACTACTAATATTGAGAGAAGGGTCAAATCATCAAGGTATACACCATTAAAAAGTAATGTACAGTATGTCAAAATAGCTGAATATAAATGAACATGTGACTGTCCATATGTTGATTCTATGAGACTGCCAGAATATCTGTGTGAGAAATTTTTTAGTATTATGATGATCCTGATTCAGGAATTCTTTGGGAATAACAATCACGACTACTACCATCACCAGCAGTAGCACCACAGCCATGGAATAGAAATTATTTCTTTCTGGGCACTATTTAGTAAAAACAAAACACAACAAAACAAACTTTCTTTCAGAGCTCAGAAGTATCTTGGTGCTTCTAAGGAGCTATGTATGGGTATAGTCTATTTCTAGAATATGAATATTAATTTCCTTATCCATTAGTGTGGATCAGCTCTTAACCTTAGCAGTCAGCCTTTCATTAAAAACAACAACAACAATAACTAGCTGAAGGGGATTGAGATTTTTTGGAATGAGATTACTTATATAATGGTGCTGAAAGGGACTGTAAATTACTAATCATGATTCTTCTTGTCTCTTTTTGTGCTTTTCTCTGCCTCTGTATTTCTCTTTTCCTCTCTCAACAATTTCTGTATTTTTAGAATGTTATCAGTGTCCTATTGTTACATTAGACAAAAAAATTTTGCCTGGCAAACTGATCACCAAGAAGACAGATAGGTACCTGTTCTAATTTTAACTCACAGTAGACAGTAGGAACTTACTAAATGTCTGTATTTGCTGGACCACCTGCTTATATTCATAAAGGATCCTTTGCCAGTGTGTAAGTAAAATGTTGGTTTTATTTATTGATAGAAGAATAAAAAACACCTTATTTTAATTGACTATTTTGTGAGTTCTTAAATATCATGGAGTCTTGTTTGTGAAATGTTCCCTATGAGACAATGAAGGGACTCAGCAGCTCTTTACTATTCCTCTGTCTATTTGGGAAGCCTATGTAGGTGACTGCCCAGGAGTTCAGGCTTATAGCTTGGTGACAGTAAATACACTGAAGGTGAGATTTTTCACTATTAGCAGCTAGATCCTTTGAGGCATTTAGATCATGGAACTTAAGGCCAAGATACCTCATTCCCCAGAGCAGCCATTCTGAGCTGGGCCATGGATGATACATTTTTCAAAAATAGCCAGTTTTCTTCCTTTCAGAATCAGAACCCAGAAACTGAATTTTTCTAATAATCAGAAGCAGGAATTTTATACTTGGAGTACAGGATGCTAGACACACATTTGCCTGTAATTTAAATGTATTGACAATTGTAAATAATTCAAATGCCACAAAACTTTCTGATGCAGAAGGGATTTTAGGCAGAAGATACTTGGATTGAAAGGCTTGCACTGTCTTTATTAATTTCAGTGAAAACAAACAACCAGTGTTTTATTTTCAGAGATTTTTGAATTATTGGGCCATGAGTCTTTTCTGCCCCTCTGGTGAAAAGTAAAATAACACACAGACTAATTAAAACAAGGAGTTTTCTCCCTAATAAAGTTTTAGTGTTTATTCTACATAGAGTCAAGAAAAATCATTCTCCTATTGGGGAATGCAAATCTCCAAGAGTTGGTGCATCTTATATAACTTCAATTTAGCATCAGCCTTAAGCTATTCCTTACCTGGGGAACCTAGTAAAATGATTGACACAAACTGACAAGGATGAATATGCATTTTGCCCACACTTTACCAAAATTTGAGTTCATCTGTTTGGAGTTTTTTTTTTTTTTTTGAAAATCAATTTGTTAAAACTATTCATTCATCTCAGTTGTGATCTGGCCCACAAAGCTTTCCCTGATGACCTTAATTATTAGTATTTTCTTAAGCCCCAAATTGCTATCTATTTACTTCTCTGCCTATATATTGTTTACTCCTAATAGAATGTAAGTATTTTGAAGTCAGGGGTTATTTTGTTTTTGTATTTACATGCCCGTCTACTAGTACAGTCCCTTGTATGATATAGCCATTTACTATTTGGTGAATTTAATTCTTCTTTTAAAATATCTCTTTAAATGGATCAAATGTGAATCAAACAGTTAGGATATAGATAATGGGTAAATACAGTGATCATTTACTTCATTCTTTTAACTATGTCTCTTTCTTATCATACTAGATGATACTATTGGTTCTTTGTATATATTGGGATTGAACATAAATAACACTCTATTACTGAAGCTGGTTTCCAGGCATATAAACAGCAGGGTATGGGGCAGTTGCTATTGACATAATGACCCTGATGAATTTTCTACCACTTGAATTCCTTTCATAGTGATAAGACTTCTTAAAGTATCTGATTAAAACCCCCCATCTATTTAGGGCCAAAACAGTGTTTTTGCTGAGGATGTAGTGTGTTTATCCTTTCATTATTACCAATGGCTCTCTTGAGCTGCTTGCTCTAGAATCTTACAAATTGTGTTGGGTGAGCAGCCATGAATTCTAATGCATCATGTTTGATCAGGCAGGAATGATTTAATCCTGGATATATTTAAAATTAAATATACACAAAATTGTGAACAAGACCTGTAAATTCAGTGAAACATCTCTTATCATACCCCAAAGGGAAACTGTTTCTTAGCAACCAATGTACATGTGTGAAGAAATGGGGAGGCAGAAGGCTGGAAGAATAGATAAAAGTAAACACTTCCATTGACTGGCGAAGAAAATGTATGAACAAGTAACTCTTTGGTCATCCACATATGGAAAGACAAGTTGAGACAGGAGGCAATTATCCATTTAACTCACATGAAAAAGCCCACATTTTCCTCAGTTATTAGATTCAGGTGACTAACTGCCTCTTGATGCAGAATCAGTGTCATGGTGGGTGGAAAGCCGGCTTTAGGTTCAAATTCTGCCTTTCATTCATACATTACTATCTGGAATAGCCTGAATAGGTCACAGAAACTCTCAGTGATATCAGGCACTATTGCAAAGGTCGAAGTTACAGCATTGTCTTTTTTTTTTTTTTTTTTTGCGGGGAAATGAGGGTTAAGTGACTTGCCGAGGGTCACACAGCTAGTCTCAAGTGTCTGAGGCTGGATTTGAACTCAGGTTCTCCTGAATCCAGGGCCAGTGCTTTATCTACTGTGCCACCAAGCTGCCCTCAGCATTGTCTTTTTAAACTAGTGGAGGGAATTTCTACACTTGACATTACCAGTAGAGTTGAAATCACAAGTCCATTGCTACTATGGCATATACTCTTCTAAAAACAAAAGAAAATTTTTATTCTTTAAGTAGACTTTTTTCTTCAATATCAATCCATAATCACATGATATTTAGGGGGAGATATAGTCTCAAATGGGTGGAAAGATAAGATACTTGTTTTCCCCAAAATACCCAATTTCCAATTTCAAAACTGTCTACCCGTAATTTCCACATTTAATTTTAACATTAATTCAGAATATACTAAGGTCTATGAGGTTAGAAAGAGAAAGGAGATAACAATCCTCTTGTCTTTGAGGAACATTTTGTTTAGCAGGCAAGATAATACATGCTCGGCATAAGTAAGTTGATGAAAGAATGTGCTGACATATCTGTTTCTATGTAGACATAGCATTATTTATAGTCTTTATGTGTTTTGAAGAGGCTCGTTAGCAATTGGAGAGATATATCTTCCTTATGGTTCACTTTACCAAAATTTTGTGGAGGAAGTTCAGTTAGTTGGAGTTAGAATTTAAATGTTGGAATGGATGTAATTTTATGGATGAATGGAGGGAAAGTTTTATGACATGATAGGCTGGTGATGTAGTTCAGGAAATGGAGGAAATATAGGTCTAGAATGTGGAACACACTTGTACTCTTCACTTAGGCAGTTATTAAGATCCTACCACATGCTAGGTCATGGATTAAGGGCTGGGGATACAAAGACAAAAATGTACCAGACCCTGCCCTCAAGGAGATCAAATTCTATTGGGGGAAATATATAAACATATGCAAATTAATCAATTAGCAAGCATTCCAGGCACTCTTCTTCATTTTGGGAATGTGAAGACAAAAATGAAAACTGCCTGCAAGAAGCATATATCCTTTGGCTGAATCACTGAACAAGTTGTGACATATGATTGTGATGAAATACTGCTGTGCTATAAAAAATTATGAACTTGATCTTAGAAAACATGGAAAGACTTGCTTGGAATAATGGAGAGTGAAATGAGCAGAACCAATAACCAGCAACAATGAATAATAGGAACATTCCTTTAATAATGACTGAATAAGTTATTATGACTATTGTAAATACCCAAATTAAATATAAAGGTCATAAGAAGAGAGGTGCTATCTCCTTCCAGAAAAAGAACTGATAAATAGAAGTCTGTCTATAATAATTTTACATATAAATACCAATTTGTGTCTAATGGTAGCCATCTTTAGGGGTATAGGGGAAAAGACATTTACATTATAATTTTGTTGTATATTTGAAAGGAAAAGCAAATAGATTTGCAGTTTCATGTGTAATCATCTTTTTAAAAAATTGTACTATGTTACGGAAATGCTTGTTTTATTCTATAAATAAAAAATAAAATAAATTTTAAAAGAAGCATATATCCTAAAGCAAATCTATTTGCTTTTCCTTTGTTCCCAATTCTTAGCCACTTGGAGTATTTTGTATAGAGGTAATATAGATTATCCCGTGAAAGAATGTAGAGACAAAAGAAGAAAGAAGACAGAAAGCAGGTGTGAGATTTAAAATTGGATATTAGATCATAAATCTCCCCTACTTAACCTTTCCCTTAATTTATCTCACAGACTAGTAAAAGGAAGAAGCTCCTGGTTTTCTAGTTAGAGCTTTTATTGTATGGTAGTCACCAGGTGATGTTGATTAGAAGGATAGGAAAGTAGAAATACAATATAAATCGTCTAAAGTCTAGGTTTAGTCTATATTCCTATAAAACTCACCAAAACCCAAGGCCACCTTTGGGGAGAGAGAGAGAGACTGAGTCAAGCGCTGCTGTTAACCGAGAGCCGGGCCGAGTCGAACTCCAGTCAGTCTGTTTGTGCAGTGCAGCCAGGAGACCAGTGGAGCAGGAAAAAAGGTCCTACTTCCAATCTCTCCTTGCCTTTTAAGCTCGAACCCCGGAAGTCGAATGCTCAGCAGGCAATCTGGCGTGCATTGCAGGCGGACTGGTGTGCATAGCTCATGCTGTTGGTCTCCTCCCCAAAAGGGTGGTCCTAAAAAAAACTGGCGTCTCTCCATTATCTAACTGACTGTTAAAACTTTTTACCACACAGGGTAGACCTTTGGGGTATATGTCCATAGAGTGAACATTACATGAATGATGGTCTGATAAAGGAAGCTGAGGAGAAATTTTCAGGCATGTAGAAGGTGGATGGAGAGCAGTGTCATCAATTGTTTCATCCACGCCACTTTTAGGAATCACAGAAGCTGAGTCAGAATGAGAAGAGAGCAAGTAACTCTGAGGCATTTGTGTCACAGGAAGTGGAATTTTGATGTAACTAGTAAAGAGCTGGGGAGTCGGACACAGTTCGAAGTGGGCATTGGAAGGCCTAAAGTCACATATATGGCGTTCTTTGAGGAGACCTTTTAGACAGGAATAGGAATACTACCGAGGACTCAATACTAACTTCATTCAACAAAAGTATGTTAAGTACTTATGTTGTGTTAGCTAGTAGTATTGATACTGTAAAGAATTAATTGTTATTTGAGCTTTTTATGCCTTGGCATGCACTGGCCTGGGGCTGCTCAAACTGCACGGTGCTCCACCCACTAGTTGTAGCTGTTGTCATGGTGTTGGCACCTCACCACTCCCCGACACCTACACGGGCCTGGCAAAGTTATAATGATTGGAAGCCTAGTGAGGGTAGTCATGTGACTGTCAGAGCAGCCATCCCATTGGCTGGGGCTGTGTGGAGGTTTTTCTGGGGTTGGGGGAGGAGAATTGGGCATTCTAGCTGGACACTGGAACGACAGGAGTTCTGCTGTGTATTCTCAGCTGATTCCTGGGTGGTGGTATTTTCTCAGGTTGTATAATTTCCCATTGCCCATTTTATTTCCTTTCCCTTGATCCTACTAATCCTCTTTGTGTGTTGTTGTTTTTTTTAAGTTTGTTCTTGTTATAATAAATCCTGTTCTGTTTTGAGGAAGGCTGCCGGTCTCTTTCCTTGCCCCAATATTGTGGTTAGCCACTTAGCTAACACTCCCCAATTAAAAGTTGGTCCCCACAATACAAAAAGTTTAGATAGGTCATGGTGTCATTTCCCATGGGGTTTATAGAGCACAAACATAGATAACCATAATACTTTGGTATGCAAAGGAGCTGTGGAAATGATTAATGCTGAGAAGTATTAGGATGTTGCTGCTGTTCAGTGATTTCAGTTGAGTCTGACTCTTTGTGATCCCCTTTGGGGTTTTCTTTGCAAAGATAGTGGTGTGGTTTGCCATTTCTGTCTCCAGTTAATTTTATGTATGAAGAACTGAGACAAACAGGGTTAAGTGACTTGCCCAGGGTTACACAGCTGGAGAGTATCTGAGGCCAGATTTGAACTCAGGAAGATCACTCTTTTGGCCCCAGTCCTGGCACTCTCTCCACTGTGCTACATAGCTGCCCCTAGTATTGGTATAGGGAACTCCTTTTACCATTGCAGTCAAAAATACATTTATTACTTATTATTTAACTCCTAGGCAACTGTTTGCAATACATAAAGGTTAATTTACTTGCCCAGGGCAAAAAGCTCTGAGTCAGAGGCAGTATTTGCATCCATACATTGACTCTAAGTCCCACTTGCTATCTATTACAGCACACTACTATCCTTCAGTACCCAACTTTATATGATAGGTGTGTTTAAGGGTTGCAGAAAATAGTGCTATGGAAAAGAGAAAGTCAAGGATGAGAACCATACCTGGGTTCAAGTATTTGAAGAGCTGTGAAGGAGTGATTAAATGTAATCTGTTTAGCTTCAGAAGACAGACCTAGGAACAATGGGTAGAAATTTCACAAAAACCATATTTAGGCTTAATTCAGGGCAAAAAAAGACTTCCAGAGGACTTGTTTCATAATCCATTCGGGGAAATTTACAGAAGTAAAAACCTTTCTGACTTTGCATTACCTTGCTAGAATGTGTTGGCACTGAGAGTACTAAATGAAGGACAAAATCCTAATTGAAATATGTTTTCCAGTCATTTTTACCCCTTTAAATGACATTAGATAAGCTTTTATATTTTGCTTGAATGTTTCAGTACCACAAAGTAGTTTTCTAGACTAGCCACATCTTGATTAGAGTAAGTAAGGGATTCTCCCTGAAGTGGTCACATTCTTCAGATTTACACTGCATATTTACATTGGTCAAGAACCGATTTCCATATTTTATATAACTTCATATAGTGTGAGTTTGAGTACAAGTGATCACTTCAGGGGATAAGTTATCTGAATTAATCAGTACCTAGCTTTATTTTTGGTTGGATATCAGGTCGAGTACAAAGATATATCATGTAAGTAAGTAAATTGGTACCAGTTAATCTAAGGAATGTGAGAGCTTTAAGAAAGGCTGAAGGGGAGCTAGAATGAGATGAAAGGTCAAAGGAATAAGTTTCAAAAAATAGTGGCTTGATACTGATTTTCAATCATTTGAAAGGCAATAGAATAAGAAAAAATGGTATTTAGATAAAGTAGGTGGGATTAAATGATATTTATGAAATACCATGCACACAGTAGGTATTTAATAAATATTTGGTGAGTTGGCTATGGTGCTGTTGTTATTTAACTGTTGGGGATGGTTTAATCATAATTTTTTATGACAAAGGGATTGGCTCAATGACCTTTGGATATAAGGCAAGAAAAGGATGCTTTGGACTCTGAAGTTGGGTGCTATATGTAATTGCTTGACTGTTGCCTCTGACATTTTCAGAATTTTCTTGATATGATTGCTGGTGTCTAAAAGGAAATTGAGAAAAAAATGGAGTTTTTTAGTTATGCTAGCCAGATAATTGACACCTCTTATTTTATTGGCCAGGGGAAAGTCACATAAACTCACTTGAAGATAGTGATATTTATTCACTGAAGGGCAATCAATATGTTTTTGGGTAGCTAGGTGGTGAAGTTGGATAGAGCACCGGCCCTGGAGTCAGGAGGACCTGAGTTAAAATCTCACCTCAGACACTTAATATCTGTGTGAACCTGGGCAAGTCACTTAACCCCAATTGTCTTAAAACACTGGGGGCCATCTTCAGTTGTCCTGTTATATATATTGCCACTGGACCCAGATAGCTCTGGAGGAAAGAGTGGGGTTGGTGACCATGTACAGTCCTCCCTCACTTAAATCCAATTCAGTGCAATTCATGACATCACCCCGATGTCATGGTCTTCTTTGAGAATAAAGGACAAACAACAATATATTACCATCATCCATTCTGTGAACAGAATTTGAAAGATGTATTCTTATTGCCTTTTTATTACTGTACTACAATAGTAAAGATACTGGCTTCTGTTATAATTAAAAGATGATCAATGTCATCATTGATATAAAGCTAACATTCTTGTAGTTTTAAGATTTATGAAGCACTTTACATAGAATCATGAATAAAATCTATTATTACTGTCTCTTATCAATGACTATGATAAATAGAGAGAAGCTTGCAAAGATTAGGTGATAAAAAATTTGTAAGCAGTGCCAGGAAAAACAATATATGCAATGACTACTGTAATGCCAATGTAAAGAACAACAACCATGAAACAATCTGAAATGAATGGTGAAAAATTATAAGAAACAAAATCATCCTCGAAGAAGAGATATTAGAAAACACCACCCTTCATCCTTTTAGGAGGTTGCAGTTAATAGGTATGCTTTGGTATGGGACATTGAAAATGACATCAACTTTATTTTTTGATATGGGTAAAGTTTGTTCGTTATCTTCTCTCAAGAAAATCTGTTATGAGGGATGGATGTATCTCTGGAGAAGGAAGACGGAAGGATACAGGGTGAAATCTAGGTGATATAAAAACAGAAAAAGAATAAAAACCTTTTTTTAAAAGAAAGTTCTAGGGGCAGATAGGTGGCACAGTGAATAGAGCACCAGCCCTGGATTCAGGAGGACCTGAGTTCAAATCCGGCCTCAGACACTTATCACTTACTGGCTGTGTGACCCTAGGCAAGTCACTTAACTCCAATTGCCTCACCAAAAAAACAAAACAAAACAAAACAAAAAAACATTAAAAAAAAAAGTTCTACCTATGTCAGTACTTTTCCAGGTTCTGAAGAAGGTCTGTTGAATAGAAATTTAGATATCAGACATTGGGTAAATGAACATCACAGAAAAGGAACAGCAAAATGTAAGCTTTCCTCATTGCAGAGAAAAGGAAAGTAACTGTTCAGGAAATTAGACAAATTATATTTGTCTTCAACATATCCATTATTACATAATATATGTAATAAATAACTTTATAATCACATATAATTTTATATAATTGTATATATGTATATACATATATGTAATAAGAACACTACATTTCCTTTAGCTTTTCTATGAAGTAAACAGCCATTTCCACTTTTTACAATGTAACTATCAACCAATATTAAGTCTAGGAAACACTTAATAGCATACTATCAGAATTCAGAAATCAAAAAATGAAAAATAGTCCCTGCCCTCAAGGAACTTAACCTTCTCTTGGGGGAGGGAGTGGGATTCACCATGTAAGTAAGTACATAGGTACCAGTAAGGAATTGGAGAGCTTTAAAAAGTCTGAGACCTTGGAAATCCCCATCTGCTTATGTTCATCTATCAGTTCAGCTGATACTGCTGTAGTGAAGCAACTGGGGATTTTGACAGACCTTTCTCATTCCCACAATACCTTCTTAGAATGACAGCTCAAGAAATAAGCCAGAGCTTGACTAGCTGGGGAAGCTTAGTTCACACACCTGGGCCTGCTTTGGTTGGCCACCATTGAGTCACCTGGGTGGTTTTAACTTTGCTGTTAAGAATTTATTCAGTATAATTTTGCTGAATAAGTTAAACAATCACAGACTTCCCCAAAGGGGAACATATAACTTAGGATCAAAATAAATTGTATGCCCCCTTTTCTGATCAGTATACAGAGGACTTGGATTTATTTTGGGGATACTTTTTGAGAACTAAATTAAGTACCACTCACCCCTATGATTAAAGGGATACCAAATTTTCAACCTTGGAAGTAAAATTCATTCAAGACAAATCTTCAGCTTTTCAATCAGCTAGAATGGAAGAACAAGATTAAAGGAGAAAAACGATCACATTGAGAACAGAAAAAAGAACTGCATTTCACCTCAATCTGTTTTAGTAGTTAATTTCTTCTCAAGAGAGACATTAAGTATTTTTACCCTACAGACTGACTTTAGTCTTTAAAATGCTATGTGGACTCTGGAATCAAGTAAATGGTTAGATTTTGCATCAGTCATAGTAAAAGACAAAGTTTGCATTATTTTTGGCCTGTTTGATCAGGAAATATAAGTTATCCTTCTACACCATATTTACTTAACCAGGTCAAAGAACGTCTTAATTTTGTAGGATGAACAAACAACTCTTGAGAATTAGGTCTAGCACATGTTAGCATCATTGCAGGTGTTTTCAGTCAACAGGAAAAGTTTGTTTACTTACCCAGCCCTTTACCAACATCTTGGATTGCAATAGTTTGGCATCCTTGCCAATATTTGCTTATGGGTTGGCAGCTGACTTTGTGGTTCAGAATTAACATGAAATACTTGTCCCAGAATATGTTGTGAATTTCCATAGATAGTAATCTGGATTCAAAGAATGGATGATTGCTGTTGTGGGGGGGTGGTAGTGGTGGTGGTGGTGGTGGTGGTGGTGGTGGTACTAAAAGGGATTCATCCCTCAGGTAGATTAACTCTGAACTTTAACTTTAAAGGTTCTAAAATTTGCATTTTCATGCTACCATTTTGGAATCTGCAATAACTGATGATGGAGATGTGACTTTTATTTTTGTGATTTAAAAAATTTAAATAAATCAGTAAGGAATTTTTAATTTGAAAGACAATCAGCAAGTCTCTAAAATCTGTGGCTCAAGAAATTTTGTAGTCCTTCAGAATGCCCTAAATTGAGTTTGTACCCAAGACACCTGGAATGTATCTTCAATTTAAAAAACATTTTTTAGAAAATTAAGGGAAATGAATATTAGTAATATGTCCAGAACTAACTTATTTTGATTCCTGGGAATACTGACTGAATAATGAAATGAAATCTACTTGGAGAGAAATTTGAATCAAGGTTCCCTTAAACATACTTATAGTTGAAGTAGCAGAGATTTTCTCAATGTCAAATGCATTGAAAGCTATTTTGTAATTTATAATAATTTATTTTATATGCAGAGTCAGGTTAATTATGAGATCACTGAAGGTTTTCAGAATGAAAATATCCTCCATAGTTCCCTGAATTACATCCATTTGAATCTGACTTCAGATTGAATTTGTTCTGCTTCAAGTAAACACTGATTTACTCATCCATTACTTTATATAAAGCAATGTACTTTATATAAAGGGGAAATCTCATGAAATAGCATAGGTACCTGAGTTTAAAACAATCCTATTCTCTAATAGAGGGAATTGAAAAATCTTAGGATATTTCCTTGTGGTGTTTAAAGTGACTTAGACAGGATGAGCCCCTTTCCAACATAAAAATCTTAAGTACTTTTTCTTCTTGGAAGAACGCCTAAAAATTTGTTTTTCCTTTCCTTTTCTTTTTTTTTTTTTTGAAGAAAGGGCAGGTCTTTACTTTGCCATGCTTCTGTTTCTTGTCATTTTTCTCTTGTGTTGTCTGAGAACAAAATATTTCCAGATCCCTATTTGGACATGGACAACTATTCTATGTGACCAATATCTGTCTTTAGAGTCCAGTGGGAGAATATCAGCTTTTAAGGAACCTGTATTCAAAGTGACCCCACTGCCAGGTCTTCTGGTCTTTATTAGTGGCACAGTCAGAAAATGGGTTGTTTATACCTTTTTATGTTTCAGGATAGGCTTGAGTTTCATTGTGCCTGGTTGACATTCATTGTAGATATTCAACCTTCATTAGGATTCAAAAGTTCCACTTAATAGCTACCATGTATGTTCATCATAATATAATTCATGGTTACTCAACACAATTCTTGGTCTGACATTATTAGCATCTCAGTTACAAAGCATCCAATAAATAATATTCTCACATAATGAGCTTTGTAAAGCATCTTGAGTTCTTTTCCAAGTTGTCATCTGGTTTTCTATTTGGCTCCATGTCAGTGTTGAAAGGCTACGTTCCTAAGACTGGAGTCTATTCCTGACCCCAAGCACTGAGGACAGCAGGAAACAGGACAGTCTACTGCTTTTAGACAAGATTGATCTGCAGGATAATATTTAATTTGTACCTGTGTCTCAGGTCTGTCATTGGAAGGTGCTGTTTTGGGTAACAAGATCTGCTTTCCTGCATGTTCATGCTATGCTTATTTTTGAGAAACCTTCCAAATTTAAAAACACATATGCAATAATAAGCCAAAATATGATGATGATTTCACACCTAAACTAATCCCCATCTGTTAGAACTTGGAACAGAATTCAGTAACGTTAAGCCCTTTAACAGACTCTGCAAGGGAAGGCTTGCATTTTCTTTGTTTGCTAGGTACTATAGAAGTCAGAGTTCCAGATGGATATGTCTTTGCTTGAGTTTTCTCCTAACTGCCAGTCCTTCATTTCCAAATACCTGCACTGTACATTGTCCTGGATCCATTTCACACCAGCATCTCAAGCTCAACATGTCCCAACATGACACAATTTCCCCCTCAAAATTGTGCCGCCTTCTAACTTTTCTACCTGTATTACTAGCTTCAGATATGTCATTCTCTTTGAAACCTCGAAAACAAATTCATTAAAAAGTTTTGTTCTTGGTCACATTTTGCTCATTAGTAAAATGCAGAGGTTGGATTAGGTTATTTATCAACCTTCAATCTCTAGACTCAAAAGTTCCAAGATTATATTACAAACTATGGAAATTTTACTCTCTTTACAATGACTGAAAAAAAAAATAGAATGTTATAGAGTTACAAAGTACTTTTATATCCATTATATCATTTGATCTTCAAAACAACCCTGTGAAGTAGGCAATGCCGTTAATATTAACATCATTTCATGAGAAAACCAGCACTCAGAGAGATTAAATGAGTTACCCAAGGTCACAAAGTTAGTTAAGTGGGGAAGCTGAGACTTTATTATAGATCTTTTAACTCCAAATCCTCTATGCTTTCTGGTACATTTTATTATATTTCCATACCTTCTGAATGACTCTGACTGGAATAGGGGTCTAAAATCTTGCTTTCTCAAGGTACTTAGTGAGAAAATAAAGAAATGTTCAATGTTAAAAAACAAACAAACCCTAATATGTTTGAAAATAGAAAAATACATAAAATCAAATTATTAGAGTGATAGAGAAGACATTTATCAATGTTTAGAATGTGATAAGTGCTGGATTTACAAATATGAACAAAAGGAACTTTTTTTTTTATCCTTAAAGGATATTCTAATGGGAAAAGACAACACATAAAGGGAAGCTGGAAAGAGAGGGGAATGAGAGGCTCAGATGCTGGGGAGGAGGTGGAGAAATCATGATCTTAGGAATTGTAAAAAAAATAATTTTTTAACTAGCTAATCTAGTGTTGAAAAATTATATAATTGGACTTATGAAAAAATATAAGTTTAGAAAAATTATAATTGGGCCAAAAGTCCCTTCATGGGGTGCCATTCAAATGTTAAAATATTTTAAATGACTAGCTGGCCTAATTTGGGGACTATTCTATCTGGGGTACTTAATCTGGAACTGTTGACTGGTTATTGGACTGCTATTAACTTAATATGGGCCTTTAAAAATTTCTCCACACTGCTCCCAAATTGATAAGCAAAAGTTTAAGAAACCTCTTAATGAAATAATCAAAGCAGAGTTTATTTATAAAAATAAATGTAAGAGATAAGGGTTAAGAAATGCAAATTATACAACCTGTCTGCTTTTAATACAATAAGGGCCCTTGCTGCCTCTTGCCTTAGGGTATGTTCCACTTTCACTGCTCATCTCCTTTCTTCTAACTCCAAGCCCCTTTCACTTTGTTGATCCCCCTGCATCTAACTTTCCTCTCCATACTGCCACTGCTGAACCCCTGTGTTTCTCTCTCACTGACCTCTCCTTCTGTTCTCTTAATCTTTGCTTTGTCCAATCTGTACCCTGTGCTGACTGTCTCTGTGCTCTCTGCTGCCTCCTGTTCTGTGTGTCTGCTCGTCACTCTGCCCTCTGCCGTCTTTGCTGCCCTGCTCCATGTCTAGCTCTCCGGTTTATATATCTTCCTTCTCTCCACTCAAACCTCGGGGCTTTATGCACCCCCACAAACAGCAAGCTAATCCGCTGGCTGCCCTAGCGCTGTGGCCAGGGGGAGACACTCAAGTGTCTCGTGCGTACCATACCCAGGGCTCCAGGAACCCATGCCCCTGCTGTGTGCCCAGGTACCTCTGCTCAGTGTGGTTGCTCTATTTCTATAGAGCTATCTAGGATAAAAAACATTTCTGTGATATCTTTTTTGATGACATTTTCTTATTTTGTCTTGTGTCTCTGTGAAGTTGCCCTGTGTACATGAGACTTGTTTCAGCGGCTGTTTTAATTTAAATGCCAGGCTAGCAATAATATCTGTGCTTTAGGTTAAACAGATCTTAGATATAGATGTAGATTTTTTTTTACATAAAGGGTAGTTTACTTTTTAAACCAGATTTGTCATTTCATCTGTGCAGGGGGCACATAGTAAGGAACCCCAATGAAGACTGTAATGTATAGTCTTAAAGAGTTACCTGGAAGCACTGAGAGATTAAATGACTTGTCCAGGGTCACTCCGTGTCAGAAGCCTACATCTTTCTGACTTCAAGGACAGCTCTCAATTAATTTTCTTATCAGTCTATTAATCAATCAATATTTTTAAGCAATTATTTTGTGCCAGGAACTGTGTGCAGATCTAGATGATCTTTTTTTTTGGGGGGGGGGAGTGGATGCTAACTGGCCTCTTGTTATGAGCTCTTTTTCAGCATATTCATTTTCTCATATTTTCTCCCCTTAGAAAATTGGTTCCTATTTCTCTAGTTCATTCAGTATATCCTTAAAATGGTATAACTGCAGGTGCTGCATTGCTGACATGGGATAGACTCCCTTAGGTCATGGTGAGTGACTCCATCACTTGAATCTTTCCAAATTTGACTGGATATATAAACCACTGGAGAGTATATACTGTAGGAAACAGGGTTACATAATCAGCCTCTTGCATCTATTTTCTGCAGTCCAGTGAATGGTTGGTAACATGAGCAGCAATGGTAATGAATTTCAATTTTTTTCCATCACGTGGTTTCTAAAGCACATAGAGAGGGCAATTGTATTTTTTTTTTCTGCTTGGGGATGCTGAGGTCTACAAATCACTCAAGAGGTAAGATATTAGTATGCCTGGTGATTGAGAATAACATAAACTTTAGCATGCAGGAGAGGGTGAAGGAACTCCTGCCACACCTCTGTGTGGCCTAAGAGCTCATACCCCTGCCTCCAGCTGCCGGTTCTGCTCTGCATCAAATATATTTCTTTCTCTTTAAGCTATCACATTTTAAGAAACAGTCTAACAATGATCTTATATACTTCCAGCCTATGGGTTTCACACTTATTGGGACTCTATATCTAAATAGGGAACTGACAGAGGAGTGGGGAAAAGTGAGCTTTTGAAACAAACAAGTCTTTCATAATTCTGGCCTTTTCTCAAGAAAGATGCCAATGGGCTGTCAAGCAAGGAGAGTAGAAAAACAAACATGGAATTGGAAAGAGCATTTAATTTCCCGTTCAATGTAATTAAAATGCAAAATTATTCTCAAGGACTCCTTGTATAAGATTTTATATTTGCAGTAACTCAGTAATTGAGTTGATAACAAAGGTTCTGGCTTTGGCATTTAAATCTTGATTGTTCAAGGGTTCATTATCCAAATTAGGGACTATTCACATACTTTTTTAAAACTTTCTCTTCAGCTGTCCTTTATCTTTGGCATTTTGCTACTCTTTAAGATAATGTATTATAAGTGTGTCTATGCCAAGACATCAAGGACCTGGGATACTGTCCATGTGTTAACTTTCGGGCAGGGTGAGAATGCTATCTACTTTATTATTTATGTGTATAAAAACCTTCAATTATATATATATATATATATATATATATATATATATATATATATATATATATATATATATATTTAAAAGTTGCCTGAGACTCAGAAAAGTATCTTGTCCATGATATATGTCAGAGGGGATATGTGAACTCAGTTCTTTCAAATTCCAGGACCAGAACTCTATCCACTACCGGATACTGCTTTTATGTGACATCTGCATGTCATGTTTACTATATCCAAATACTCAAACTGGCTTGTGATTTTTTAATTTGGAAATTTCATCCAACAATGAAGACCAAAACTCCATCCATGCCTGTCCATCTTGTATAACTTATCAGTGCTGTTTAAGAAATTCTCCATATGGGTTTTCCTCAACATGTAGGAAACCTCTCTTTACTTCTAAAATTGAAAGGGGGACAGTAGAGTACTGGCTGTCCACCAGTTGTCCCTTGTGTTCATCATGAGATCTTATGAATTTCTCTTCCTATAATATAATTCCTTGATGGTATCTTTTACTCCACTACTTCTTTGAAGTTCCTAATTGGTTAAATGTTGCAGCCAACTCACATTACATTAAATATTCAGTCAACAAGAATTTTTTGAATATTTTATCTACATAATGCCAAATCTCTAAAATAGTCTTTTTAAATTATTTGACTGGATGATTTTGTGTTATGTTGGTATGTCACTTCTGGGATTTTTCTTTTCTAGGACACTGGTCTCCAAGCTATTTTTGTCATCTATCACTATCAATTTTTAAAAAAGTGGAAATTGACTTAAAGAATGTACACTCTCCAATGAGTGTATATTTGCTTGGTATATACATGTACACATACTTTCATAACCACAAAAAAAATTAAAAAAGAAGAATGTGATGAAGTTATCTAATCAATATATAGGGAGTAACTTTAGTTGACTGAGTATGGACCTGATGTGGTTTGACCTAACTTTAGGAAGATCACTTTGGCAGTTGTGTGAAAGATGAATAAGAGAGGGGAGAGATAATTAGGAGCTAACAGTCTGAGCAAGAGGTGATGAGACCTAGAACTAGGCAGTGTAGTAAGTGTGTGAGTATAGAGTAGGGGACCTATTTCAGAGATGTTGCCAAGAGAGCCATGTCAGGGTTTGGCAACTAATTGGTTATATGGGGAGAAAAAGAAGGAGGAGTCAGAAGTTGACATTTAAGTTTTGGATCTAGATGATTTGTAACAATGTTGCTCTTGACTATAAGAGGACAATAAGGTTGGAAAAAGGGTGGACATGGTGAGAAAGATAATATATGGAATGGTGACCAGGATGGAGACAAGATGGCAGAGGAAAGGCAGTAAGAGCTCAGAGCTCTGGACACAATTGCTCCAAAATTTCCAAACACAGCCATAAGACAACTCCTGGAGCAGCACAACCCACAAAAAGATAGGCTGAGATCTTTTTCCAGACAAAGATGACTTAGAAGTTTGACAGGAAGGGGCTGCTGGAATGGGGTGGGAGTGGAGTCCAACCCCACATTCATACCAACACAGATCCATCCCCAGGCAGGCTGTGCCAGAAAAATTTACCCCAGAGCCTCCAACTGCAGTCATAGCATCTACTGGAACTAAGCTCTTGGTCTGGTGAGAGGGCTGAATGGCTAGCCTGCTAGTGGTGGTGGTAGGGAGATTACAGGTGTTTCTGTGGGAACTGAGGAGGAATTCAGATTTCCTACCCTAGCAGGGAGCCAGGAAGAAATCTTGATTGGCAGTGGCCTAGGTGGGGGAGGGGTGCAAGCTTGTTGGAGATAACAACCACAATAAACAAAATTTTGTTGCCTGGTTAATTAGCAAGTTGGCCTGGGGTAATTTACAGACCAGAGCATAGACCAGGTAAGTGAAGAAACTTTCCCTCCTTAAATTGTACCACCTGGGACCCCCTTAAGCTTGGGATTGTGCAGCCTGGAAGGAGGGCCCCACTTTAAGGAGGAGTTAAAAGTCAAGTAGAAGATGGACAAGGTGAGCAGGCAGAGAAAGGTGATGACCATAGAAAGTTTCTTTAGTGACAAGGAAGACTGAGGTGTACCATCAGAAGAGGATGGCAGCATCAGGGCTCCTACATGCAAAGTTTCTAAGAAAAATGTGAATTGGTCTCATGCCATAGGGGCGCTCAAAAAGGACTTTGAAGATAAAGTAAGAGAGGTAGAGGAACAAATGGAAAGAGAAATGAGAATGATGGAGGAAAGTCATGAGAAAAAAGTCAACAGCTTAAAAAGCCAAATGGAAAAGGAGATACAAAAGCTCTCTGAAAAAAAAATTGCCTAAGAATTAGAATTGAACAAATGGAAGCTAGTGACTTTATGAGAGACCAAGACACAATAAAGCAAATCCAAATGAATAAAAAATATAGGAGGGGCAGCTAGGTGGCACAGTGGATAGAGCACCAGCCCTGGAGTCAGGAGTACCTGAGTTCAAATCCGGCCTCAGGCATTTGACACTTACTAGCTGTGTGACCCTAGGCAAGTCACTTAACCCCAATTGCCTCACAAAAACAAAACAAAACAAAATATAGGGAAATATAAAATATCTTCTTGGAAAAACTGCTGACCCAGAAATAGATCTAGGAGAGATAATTTGAAAATCAATGGACTACCTGAATACCATGATCAAAGTAAGAGCTTAGACATCATCTTACAATAGATTGTCAGGGAAAATTGCCCTGATATTCTATAAGCAGAAGGTAAAATAGAAATTGAAAGAATCCACTGATCACCTCCAGAAGGACATCACAAAAGGAAAACTTCCAGGAATATTATAGCCACATTCTAGAGGTCCCAGGTCAAGGAGAATATATTGCAAGCAGCCAGAAAGAAATAATTCAAATATTGTGGAGCTATGGTCAGGATAGCACAGGATCTAGCAGCTTCTACATTAAAGGATTGAAAGGCATGGAATATGATATTCTGGAGGGCAAAGAAATTGGGACTATAATAAAAAATCACCTACTCAGGAAAACTGTGTGTAATCTTTCAGGGTGAAAAATGGGACTTCAATGAAAAAGAGGACTTTCAGGTATCCATGATGCAAAGAGCTGAACTGAACAGAAGATTTTACTTTCAAATATAAGACCCTAGAGAAGCATAAAAAAGTAAGCAGGAAAAAGAAATTAAGAGGGATGTTAAAATGTTACTGTATACAACAGTAATATTGCGAGATGTTCTGCTGTGAGTGACTCAGTTATTTTCAACAATGCAATGATCCAAGACAACTCTGAAGGTGTTATGAAAAATTCTCTCCATCTACAGAGAGAGAACTGGTGGTATTTGAATACAGATTGAAGCATATATTTTTTTGTTAGTTCCTTTATCATAGACAAACAAACAAAAAAATGATGAGCAGTATGCTATCAGGAAAACCTGGAAAGACCTATATGAACTGATGCAGAGTGAAATGTATTGTATACAAAATAACAGCAATATTATAAGATAATCTGTTGTGAATGACTTGGTTATTTTCAGCATTGCAATTATCCAAGATACCTCTGAAGGACTTATGAAAATTGCAATCCATTTATAGAGAAAGAACTGATGCTATCTGAAAACAGATTGAAGCATAATTTTTTGATAGTTCCTTAATCTGAAGCTTTGTTTTTGTCTTTTTTCTTTCATAACCTGATTAATGTGGAGATGTTTTGCATGACTACTCATGTATAACTTATATTGAATTGCTTGAGTACTTGGAGTGGGGTGGGAAGGGAGGAAGGAAGAGGAGTTGGAACTCAAAGTTTTTTAAAAATTCATGTCAAAATTTGTTTTTACATGTAATTTGGAAAATAAAATTGTAAATGAATGAATGAATGAATGAATGAATGAATGAATGAATGAATGACTAAAGAAAGAAAGGTAATGTATATTCACATGGATGCATGAAAAGATATCTATATAATTTTACCCACCACTCTCCAAGGGGGATTTTTATTTCTTTTATGAGAAAAGCAAGAGATTGTAGTCCTAAGGCTAACTGCTCTGCTGTTTTAAGAGAGAGGGTACTAGACTAAAATGGTGCTAGTGTAGGGAAAATAATTTAATTCTAAGCTTTAAACTGCTTTCTTGGTCATTATCCCTTAAAGATTAATTGGTAGAGTTTATTTCTAAATTCATGGTTTTTTTTCTGCCAAATGCTAATTATATGAAAGATAATGTCTAAGAATTACTTGTGATATAAAGTCATTTATCTAAGCAGATAACAAAGAGAAATTGGAGAAGTTATAGAGGTCAGCATATAGTAGACAAGACAGAGGGGGAGAAGATGGGAGTGAGAAAAGTGAAGGAGCAAGGGAAAAGAAAAGAGGTTGGGAGAGAAAGAAAGAAGAGAATCTTTGATCTCATGCAAAGGAAAATTTCTCTATGTCCCCAGGAAGGCAAGATGGAAATCACAAACATTTTGGAATATTAGATTCTTTAAATATTTATTTGTTTCTATTCAATTGTTTCTCCCAGAGAAGATCTGGAGTCATTTTCCTCTCTTGACTCCAGAAGGAAGAAAAAACAATCTTTCGCCTATCTAAAGTTCTTGTTTTAACTCTGGTCCTCACTTAGACATGCATTACTATTCTCACTAATCCAGAATTACATATAAGCAGCAGTGGCAGTTAGCCAAATATCCTCAGCCACCCGATTTATACATTAAACCTCATATTTTTTGAGGGCGGGGGGGGGGGCAGGACAATGAGGGTTTAGTGACTTGCCCAGGGTCACACAGCTAGTTAGTGTCAAGTGTCTGAGGACTGATTTGAACTCAGGTCCTCCTGAATCCAGGGCCAGTGCTTTATCTACTGTGTTACCTAGAAACCCCCAAAACCTCATATAATTTTAATGCTACAAATGGCACAGAAAATAGTAAGTCTGCCAACTCACAGACTTATCAATGAAATCCTGAATTTCCAGTTGAATATTGCTCCTGCTGGAAGCACAGGGTCAGCATTTTTCCTTTACCTTTCAGTTGGCAGGACTCCACTGAATGGTAGCAGTTTTCTCACTAAATCATTTCAATCTTTCACCACAGAACTGGAAGACTGAAGCTCCCTTGTTCCATTCAGTACTCAGCCTTATTTCCCCACTCTCTTGCCATAGCTGTGTCGGCTACGTGGAAGTGCTGATTCTCTTGTGTGGTTTCCCAAGACCCTCACATTCTGTTTGGTTGGCCAACCCAGAAAACTCTGGTAATTATGTTTTGTGCCTATTCCCTCATGTTTCTTTTCCACCAAAGATTGTACAAGAGAGGGAGAGAAGAAAGTGCTTACTTGCATTCCTAACCGTCCTTATTCACAACACCCATTTTTTTAAACTAATAAAATATATTTTTCATAATTGTGTCTTCATCAGCCTGTCAACAGTTATTCAGCAAGCACTTCTTAAGTGCTTACTACACTTGAGGAACAGTCAATGGCAAGGGATGCAAAGAAAAAGTGGGAACCCCTCCCACCCACAAAAGCAATCCTTCCCCTCAAGGAGCTTATATTTGATAGATCACTGTTTATTGCATCTCAAACTCAAGCCATGACAAATTTATAATTCATCTATGTGTAAATTAATTTATTAGCACACATTTGATTCAGGAATGTCCAAACAAAGAAGTCTTTGCTTGATATTTAGTCCATTAAACCTTCTGTTTGTGACAAGTCATATTGAATAGAAGGTGTGACCTGCAGGGTTTGGCTGAAAGAAAGATTTGGTTATGTCTTTTCAGAAAAACAAGTAAAGCAGCTTCTTTAGAAAGACTCTTTCTCAGTAAGTCGGCTTCCACATTCATGCTCTTCTGTAACTGTGCTTTTCATTTAGAGCTAGAGTGAGGAAAATGACCAAATAGTTGTAGACAGAGCAGTTGTAGAACATTCCTAGTGAAATCCAGGGAAAGGAGCCTTATTGGGTACAGCAGAAATTGCACTACAGATTGCTAGAACAGTTCTGATAAATCACAGATAACCAGCCCCAGTGAATAATGTGCTTATGTTAAATGAATTTCCTTGTTACAAATTGGGTCTCTTTGAAAGGATTCTAGATGCTCTTCTTCTTGACTTCCAAAACTACAGCTCTTGTGTAGCGGACATGTCTCACCTATATCCAATGACATACGGCAGACTTTATTTAGTCTTTTCTTTACATTTTCTTGAATTAACATGTAGCTCCAATAAAGATATTTTAATGACCCTCTTTTTAGTAAAAAATTTAAATCTAGCTGTGAAATCAAATGTGTATTTCTTATATGTGTGGTCACTTTATCACTGAATTGTACAAATAGTTTCCCCTGCCCTTTGAACTATGGCATTTGTCCTAAATTAATAGCACAAAGGGCTCAAGTCCTTAAAATTTAGTAAAAGTCAGTCTTCTTTTCCTCTTATATGCTCTAGGTGTGTCAGACCATAATTCCAACAAAAAATGAAAAAATGCAGAGGAGAAAACCATGTAGGTTGGGGTGATAATGTACTTTACAATCTCTTAGGTAAGAATGGACTCACACTTGTAACAGAAGAATTGAGAGGGTGTCAAAGAAGACCATATAGGTAATTTAAGACTTTTGAGGTTTGTGGAGAAAAGATAAGGGTAACTTAAAAAAAGTCCCAAGTTAATGCTGGTCAAAAGGGTTAAAAGGAACATGATGAATTTTACAAATATAAAAAGGAGAATTGAGTACTAGACAGAAATGCTACCACTGCCTAGCAATTTCAGAGAGCTTTTCATCTTCAAAGAATCTTACATGTTAACTAATTAATCCTTCCAACACCCTCCTGTTGGTAGAAGTGACAAACAGGAAGGGAAATCAGTTTAAAATGACTAAGACACTGAGTACAAGGGTTGAGGAAGAAATATGAAGAAAGTGTATAGACAAATGAAGTAAGGTCCTAACTATAAATGATAGGCATATTCATAGATATTATCTGGCATTATTGCTTGCTATTAAATAGGTATCAGACTAAAGGGGCACATATAGTATTTTGAATTGACTCTGGCTTCTCTAAATGACTAGGAAGGGCCAGTGTTGGAGATTTATACAATCAATAGGTAAATTCATTATTTATTAAATTCTCACTATTTTTTCTTATTATTTCAGAATTCTGAAATAATTCCAAATGATAGCATCAATTAAATGTCTTTTTGAGGGGTGTGTGTGTGTGTGTGTGTGTGTGTGTGTGTGTGTGTGTGAGAGAGAGAGAGAGAGAGAGAGAGAGAGAGAGAGAGAGTGTGAGTGTGTATGTATGTGAAAGAGAGAGAGAGAGAGAGAAAGAGTACATGAGATAGTGGCAGCTAGGTGTCCCAGTGCATAAAGTGTGGGGCCTAGATTCAGGAGGACCTGAGTTCAAATTCAACTTCAAATACTTGACACTTACTGGCCCTGTGTGACCCTGGGCAAGTCACTTAACCCTCATTGCCCTGCAAAAAAGAAGAAAAAAAAGAATTTACAATTAACTGCAGGGTAGGACCAGAATCCTCTTTGTCTCATCAAGTGATCACCTTTAAAAACAAAACAAAACATGAAATTTTATAATTCTGGAAGCAACATAGAGAGTAGATGGTTAGAAGCTATTGTTGCTTTATGCTTGACAATAAATGCAGGCAATTCTACTCTTGTCTTATGGTATATCTCTTGTAATAAGGTAATGGAAATCATTTTCTATTTTCTGTATGGGGCCCCAAAGATTTTGTTCCCTGGACTCTCTTGCCCTTCTGTAATAATTTTGATTTCATGAGGATAGAACTGATGTCAATGCATTCCCTGAGTATGAATTGGTAGAGGTGAAAGTCTCTTGAGGCTGATGATATTATTTTCAAATAAAGTTAGAGGGCCAACTAGGTAGCACAGTGGATAGAAAACCAGCCCTGGGGTCAAGGACCTGAGTTCAAAGCTGGCCCCAAATGCTTATTAGCTGTGCGACCCAGGGTAAGTCACTTAACTCAGATTATCTCAGAAAAAAAAGTTAGACAAATAATACAAAATATCTCTAAAATATAAACCCCCCAAGAAATATTATTTAGAAATGTTCTTTAATAAAAATTAATTGGCTAAAATGGACAACATAGATGGCTTTTATCCCCAAAACTATATTCTATTTAGAGAGCTAGTTAAGACTTTTTTTGTGGGGCAATGAGGGTTAAGTGACTTGCCCAGGGTCACACAGCTAGCAAGTGTCAAGTGTCTGAGGCCTGATTTAAACTCAGGTCCTGCTTATTCCAGGGCCAGTGTTTTATCCACTCTGCCACCTAACTGCCCCCTAGATAAGATTTTTAATATAATTCAATACCATTCAGATATTTATTAGATGCCTAATGTGTACAGAAGGGTATGCCAGGTATGGGAGTGATGCAAAGTTTAGATAATACAATTTTCCTGACTTCATGGAGCTTAGTCTAGAAGGGATATAACACAAACCTTATTTTCTCTCTCTTTTTTTTTTTTTTGGTGAGGCAATTAGGGTTAAGTGACTTGCCCAGGGTCACACAACCAGTAATGTCAAGTGTCTGAGGCCGGGTTTGAACTCAGGTCCTCCTGACTTCAGGGCCGGTGCTCTATCCACTGCACCACCTAGCTGCCCCCACAAACCTTATTCTCAATAAGCTTAAAATTAAAACTGGGAAATGGTGTGCATGCAAATAGCTGAAAAAAGGAAAACAAAGTGTAAAAGAAAGTTTTAGGAAGGAAGACATGAACAATTTCAGAAGGAGACTTCAGTTTTATTTATAATGAGACAAAAATGGAGGACCAGGGTAGGTTTCATGGTAGAAGTGGCACCTTATTTCGGCTTTATTTATAACTTCATCTATGGTTAGTATGGGTGCTGGTGGTAGGACTGTGTGAGAATAAAGAGATTTAAGAGTAGAATTTTAAAAGTAAAATGGCCATTTTCGTAATAATAAAAAAAATAATACAACATTCTAATGGTGGAAAGGAACTTAAATTATATTCTTAAATATAATGTTCTGAATTCAGTAATAAAAGTAACAATTTGTAATTTGATTTGAAAACAAAATATATAATTTCTTTGCTTACAAAAATACATATAAAGCAAAGTGGCTCACGTTGATTCAAATGAAACACTAGAATAAAACCTGTTATGCTTCTACTAAATCCAAAAAAGTAAGATGTATACTTATGATTTTGGATATCTGTAAGAAATCTAGATAAAAATCAAGAGGACAAAAAGGAAAATTGCAGGTACATTTTGATCATAAGGACCATACATAATGAAACAACATCAATATTAAATACATATGGATTGTGTCATATCAAATAAGTTCTTAGAAAATTTATCAAAGTGAAAAAATCTAATTCTAGACATATTTTAAATTCTCTCAGAGCTTGACAAATATAACAAAAAGAGAAATATATTTAATATTTGAACACATTTTTATGAAATTTTTTGATAGAGCCATGGAAAATTCTGAACGACATTTTTTTTTAGTGAGGCAATTGGGGTTAAGTGACTTGCCCAGGGTCACACAGCTAATAAGTGATAAGTGTCTGAGGCTGGATTTGAACTCAGGTAGTCCTGACTCCAGGGCCGGTGCTCTATCCACTGTGCCACCTAGTTGCCCCTTGAAAGACAATTTTTGTGATTAAGAAGAATTCAAAGAAATCTAGGTATAAAGAATGGTATGACAATAATAGGTAACATTTATATAGAACTTAATGTATGTGAGGCACTGTGTACAACAGAACATGATATAAAAATTTTTGCAGCCATATAAAAGAAGATCACTCTAAATAGCATCAAAAGTCAAATAAAATATTGGTAACATTGATAAAAATGCATAAAGCATACACTCATCTTTTGTTTTTAACAAATGGCAAACTACTAATTTACAAAGTTAGAGGCACTATCAGTCAATCAATAATGTTTTATGAAATATTTATTATGTACGATGAATTGTGCTATTGGTTACAAATATTCTTTTATGTTGTTGTATTTTACCATTTTTGTTTGTTTTTGAGAGGAGTTCTGTTTATAAGGGATTTTATTTGGAAAATATTGGGAGATTCTGTGTTCCAATTCAGCAGGCACTTGTTAAGTTTTTATTATGTATAAGATATTGTATTAGATTCAGGGGATAGAAAGATTAAAAACAATTTTCTTTAAGGAGAAACAAAGTCAAACATAATTATAGTGTTTCTTAGAAGGAAAATATAGCTATGAATACTTATGAACAAAAGATAAATGGAGCCAACTGGTGATTTAGGCATGTAATTAAAAGAAGAAAAAAGAAGGAAAAAAAATCCTAAAACAAGCACAAAAGACTTCTTTTTGAAAATTAAAGGCAAGGTAAAAAAGAATTGAAAACAAAAACTCAGTGAACTAACAAAAACAAAGAACTGCTATTTTGAAAAGATTAACACAGGAATAGCTAGGTGGTGCAGTGGATAAAGCACCGGCCCTGGATTCAGGAGGACCTGAGTTCAAATCCAGTCTCAGACACTTGCTAGCTGTGTGACCCTGGGCACGTCACTTAACCCTCATTGCCCAACAACAACAACAACAACAACAACAACAAAAACTAAAACAAAACAAACAAAAAAACCCCAAAATTGATATAACAAGTCATTAACTCATTTGATTTTTTAAAGAACAACCATATTTTTATCACAAAAGTATGTTGTTTTTCTAGATTCATGTAGAGATAGTCTTCAACTAAGTTTTCCTAAGATTTCTGGTTTCAAATTTTTCTCTCTCCTTCCCCCCTCCCCAAGACAGCAAGCAATCTGATATAGGTTATATATATATACAATCACATTAAACTTATTTATGCATTAGTCATGCTGTGAAAGAAGAATCAGAGCAAAAAGGAAAAACCTCAAAAACAGAAAACAAAAAAGTAGAAATAGTATGGTTCAATCTGCATCTAGATTCCACAGTTCTTATTTTCTGGATTTGGAGAGCATTTTCCATTATGAATCCTTTGGAATAATCTTGGACCATTGTATTGCTGAGAAGAGTCAAGTCTATCACAGTTGATCAACACACAATGTTGATGATACTGTGTGCAATGTTCTCCTGGTTCTGCTCACTTCAATTAGCATCAGTTCATGTAAGTCCTTTCAGGTTTCTCTGAAATCTGCCTGCTCATCATTTCTTACAGCACTGTAGTATTCCATTACATTCATATACTACAACTTGTCCAGCCATTCCCCAATTGATGGGCATCCCCTCAATTTCCAATTCCTTGCCACCACATAAAGAGCAGCTGTAAATATTTTTGTACCTGTGGGTCCTTTCCCCTTTTTTATGATCTCTTTGGAAAAAAGACCTAATAGTGGTATTGCTGGGTTAAAGGGTATACACAGCTTTATAGACCTTTGGACATAGTTCCAAATTGCTCTTCAGAATGGTTGGATCAGTTCACAGCTCCACCAACAATGCATTAGTGTTCCATTTTTTCCACAGCTTCTCCAATATTTATTATTTTCCTTTTTGTCATGTTAGCCAATCTGATAGGTGTGAGGTGGTACCTCAGAGTTGTATTAATTTGCATTTCTCTAATCAATAGTGATTTAGAGCATTTTTTTATATGGCAAGATATAGCTTTGATTTCTTCATCAGAAAACTGCTTGTTCATATCCTTTGACCATTTCTCAATTGGAGAATGACCTGGATTCTTATAAATTTGATTTAGTTCCCAATATATTATAGAAATGAGGCCTTTATCAGAAATACTGGCTATAAAAATTGTTTCCCAGCTTTTTGCCTCCCTCCTAATTTTGGATGCATTGTTTTTGTTTGTATAAAAACTTTTTTTTGAGGGGCATTGGGGGTTAAATGATGTGCTCAGGGTCACAGAGCTAGTAAGAGTCAAGTGTATGAGGCCGGATTTGAACTCAGGTACTCCTAAATCCAGGGCCGGTGCTTTATCCACTGTGCCACATAGCCGCCCCTGTACAAAAACTTTTTAATTTAACATAATCAAAGTCATCCATTTTCCATTTCATACTATTCCCTATCTCTTGTTTGGTCATAAACTGAAAGAACAACCATATTTTTAAATGGAGATAAAGTACTTGTAATCATTTTGTATTTCATTAATTTTCTTTTCTAAAATGTAATTTAAAATTATCGGCTTGCATCTAATATCCCTATTAGATCATCTAATTAGATCCACTTTTTATATAAACACTGCATTTTCCTATATTACTAGCACAGGGCCTAGTCCTTAAGAAATAGTTATTGAATATATAAGATGAGGTTGTTATCATAGGTAAGGTTTTGAACTAGGCTATTTATAGTAAACATTGAAAACAAGAGATAATCTGAGATATATATATATGGTGGATCTGAAATCCTTCAGGTTTGTAACGTGATTGGGCATTTGGGGTGATGAGAAGGGTACAGTCAAAGGTAACCCCAAATTTATAAGTCATGAGGAGGGGAAAATAGCAATGATAGGGAGAAGGGCAGGTTTTGTTTGAATAGATCAATTCTGTTTTAAACATGTGGAGTTTATGTGGGATATCCAAGAGGAAGTAATTCTCACTAGCAAATCCAGATTTGATTTCTGGGAAGGGGCTGAGGGCAGAGGTATAGAACCATAAGGTCATCACATTCAAAGATGGGATAGACCTTAAAGATTACCAAGTTAAACTTTTTAATTTAATATATGAGATAATTGAGACCAGAAGTTAAATGTTTCCCCCAGGGTCACAGAGGTAATAAGTATCAGGGTTATGATTTGACCTCCAGTCATGTCACTAAAAATATAGTACCCTGAGGGCACCCAGGTGCTGCAGTGGATAAAGTACCAGCCCTGGAATCAGGAGAACCTGAGTTCAAATCTGACCTCAGATACTTGCCACTTACTAGTTGTGTGACCGTGGGCAAGTCACTTAACCCTCATTGCCCTTCAGGAAAAAAAATGCATGCACACAAACACACACACACACAGACACAATTCTTTCCACTGTACTAAGGAGTCAATTGAATAGAGGTGATAATTTAAGCTATGGGAGGAGGGAGATAAGATTTCTAATATAAATTGGTCACAGATAGAACATTGACTAACACCTATGTCTAAAGGTTAAAAGGAAGATGAAAAGATAATGGAAGAGAGAGGGAGGGATTTTAGAGTTATTGTTGAAAATCATGGAAGTGCAACATCATGGAAGCCAAGGGATGTAAGGGTATCAAGAAGGAAGATGTGCAGAGGGATGGAATTTGGAAATCAAAACTTTAAATAAAAGTGTTTATTGTTATTTTAAAAAGCAAGGTATGCATGCTGTCTAGGTCACAGAGATCAAGAATGATGACAGAAATAGTATCATTAGATTTAAGGATACAACATTAATCAAAAAATAGTTTCAGGATATAAATTAATGACAGGTTGATGAAAAAGTGTTTAAAAATGGAATGAAAGAGGCAAGTTATGGACGACTCATTTTGGACACTTGGCAATGAAGCTAGGAGAAATGAGTACATAGAACAATCAAGGGAGGGAGGGAGAGAGGGAGGGAGAGAGATGGGGGAAGGAGGGAGAAAGGGGAGAGGGAGGGAGGGAGAGATAGGTGGGGGAGGGAGGGATAGAGAGGTGGGGGGGAAGAAGGGAGGGAAGGTGGGAGGGAGGGAGGAATCATGAATAGATGTGGCAGTAGATTATCATTGAAGGGGGAAAAGAGGGGAAGGAATGAAATCAAAGGTACAGGGAAAGGGTTAGTTATAAGAATGAGTGGGTTTTCCTTTGTGAGAATGAAAGAAAAGAAGAGAGACTGACTATGGAGCTCTTCAGGAGTTTGGAGAAAAAGAGAAAGATGGCTTCTATGAAAGAACACCAACAATAATAACATTTATATGGGGATTGAATGTTTTCAGTGTGATTTATAAATATTATATCATTTGATCCTTACAACTCTGGGAGGTAGGTTCAATTATTGTACTCATTTTACAGATGAGAAAGTAAACACAGCAGAGGTTAAGTGGCTTGCCCAGGGTCACACAGCTAGAAAGTATCTGAGACTGGATTTGAACTCAGGTTTTCCTGACTCTAGGTTCACCATTCTTTTTCCTGAGTAATCTAGCTGCTATAAAATTAAGTGAATATTGAGATTTTGAATTTATCCTGCCTCCATGTATCTTATATTCAGAAAATGTTCTATTATCTTCTTATATAATTTTCTCACATTCATCAATACTTTCATTTTAGCATCTAGTTTTGGGTCTCTAGATTTTACAGCTAATTTTCTTTCTAGTTTTGTAACCATAGCACCTGACCATCATGACCCTGATGTGACAGTGATAAATTCCTTTCCAACCTTTCAGTAAGGAAGCAATTCAGTTCCCTGGTCACTTTATGATAACATAACACTGTAATCCTGTTGCCACCCTGAGGTGATAATAACAGAGAATTATGTTATCAACCCATGATAACAGTAGCCCCATTCCAACTTCATGGAGATAATAGGAGTGAGTCCTGCTATCTATATGCAATGACCATTTACTCCCTCATCTTTCCTTTTTTTTTCTATTATGGGGTTTGAGGACCTAACACACCACTGCATAACAGTAGCAATCTCGGCCCCTTGACACTATCCAGCCCTATTTATATACAAAAGATAGACAGCTCAAGATTGTCAGAGTGGCATGTGATTGCCCATCCCACTTAAAATGCTACTTTTACAGTGTGTTTGTCCTCTAAAGGATTAAAATCAGAGCATCCAAGAGGAGAGCTATTGATCTTAGCATGAAAATTGTGTCTTAGCAGAGGATTATTCTGCAAGAGAATTATTTACCAAAGAACCAATAAATGTGCATTAAGCCTCTACTATGTGCTAGTCATTGGGGACATAAAGAAAAAAAAATCAAATAGTTCTTGTCCTCAGTCAGCTTGCATTTTATTGGCAGATAACATATATCTGTGAAAGTATATAAATATATGTATCGTACACATAGGTCTACATCTATTGATAAATGTATCAATAGATTAATATATTCATGGGTACTACAAGGTAATTGTGGAGGAAGTCACTAGCAACTAGGTTGAATCAGGAAGGGCTCCATGCAAGAGGTAGTACTTGAACTAAGACTGGAAAGAAACCAGAGATTCCAAGAGACAGAGGTGAATAGGACATGCCTTTCAGACATGGAAGCAGAGTGGGAGTTAGAATGTCATACGTGAGCAATGGCAAGGGGGCCAATCTTGCTGAACCAAATGGAACATGAAGCAGGATAATGCATGAGCTTGGAAAGGAAGATTGGAGACAAGTTGCAAAGGGTTAATGCCAGATACAAGAACTTGAGAGGAGAGGACAGGCAAGTGCAGTCCAGCTTAGGCACTGCTTCAGCAGACCTTGTAGGCAACTGAATCAGTGGTGGCAGTAGCAGCATTGGTGCCTTCCAGAGCATTCAGGGCCTAGAGAGCCTAACCTCTACTTCCAGCATCCACAGTAACTACACAGGGGACATTGGGAAAATTCTTCCCTCCCCTCCAGCATGCCAAAACCTTGTCCCTTAGATTAAGATGTGGCCATAAGAGTGCTGGTTATGCTATCAAGAGCACTGACTAATGAGTAAAATCCCTGCTCTCTTTGCACTCCCATTTCCCACTTTTCATTTTATTTTGGTTAGAATGAGTTCTACAATGAGTGGTATCTGCATGAGGTACAAATCTGTGATCTGTACCTCAGATTTCATTACATTATTACTCCCTCCCTCTCCAAATCCACTACTCTTCTTTTCCTCATTATTGTTTTGGGCTCCACCATCCTTGTAATAACCAAAGTTTGTAAGATTGGTGGTTACTTGCATTTGACTCTTCTCTTCTTCCCTAGCTCATTTCCAATCAGCTTTCTTTCTCTATTAGAATATGACCACTTTGAGGCCATTCAACTTTTCCATTTGTAACCCCAATACTCAGCACAGTGCTTTGCATTCACTCATTCAACATCCATTACATGCAAAATTGTATTGTTTCTGCTTCCCTGATATCTCTTGAATCTGTCTCCTCTGTAGCACAGAGACACTATATTATTTTAGGCCCTCATCTTCTTTCACCTTGGCATAATTGGTCTTCCTGACTTGCATCTCCTCTCCATTATATTCTTCAGAAACCTACCAAAGTGATTTTCCTTAATCTCTTACCCAATCATCTCTCTCCCCTACTCAGTAAACTCCATTAGCTCCTTATTGGTACTAGCATTATATATTATTTCATATTTATCTTATTTTTAAATTTTTCAGTAAATTTTGTACTATTTATACTTATTAGGATTGCAATAACACCCATATAAAATTTATATATAAAAAATTCAATAGATTGGAGAAGTGTGCTTAAAATTATTTTACTAATGGGGTATACAATTAGAAAAATGTGAAGAGCACAGGCTTAGACTGTAAGCTTCTTGACTACAAGAACTTTTACTTTTGCTGTTGTATCCTTCATCTTAGTGAATAGGCAAAGTAGATAATTAAGCTGTTTATTAACTGACATCAATTGATTGATTCAGTCATCGCAAGATTTTTGATGAGGGGATTATATGATTAGAATCATAGTTTATAGAAATTAATCTGACAATGGTAAGCAACTTGAATTGGAGTGAGAAGAGATCAGAGACAAGGGAACCATTTTTCAGGTAATTCTAGCAGTCCAGATGAAAAGTAGGGGCCCTCAAGTAGAGTACTGCTAAAAGACAAACAATGAGGGTATGGTTGTGAAGGGCTCAGTAGCTACAGAGAGACTTTGTTTATTTGATTGTCCAGAGTGGTTGGGGGAGCTGAAGGAAGGGGAGGAGGATAAAAAATAACATGAACATAGCTTACTATAAAAGAGTAGTGACATTAGAAGAAATTGGAAATTAAAGAGAAGGTATAGGTCCATGGGAAAAGATGATTAATTTAAAACTTCCAATATGTCAAAATTTTTGAATTGGTTTTTAGACTTGTTACATTTTGGTGGTGCCTAAACATCTGGAAAGAAATCCTCAGTTGCCTGTTAGAAACAATGGCAACAGAGTTCAAGAAAGAGCATGAGATCAAGAGCAGTAGGACCTGGGATAACAGCCTAACTGCCACTTATGCCTAGGGCAGGTAGGTGGAACAGTGGATAAAGCACCAGCCCTGGATTCAGGAGTACCTGGGTTCAAATCTGGCCTCCGACACTTGACACTTACTAGCTGTGTGACCCTGGGCAAGTCACTTAACCTTCATTGCCCCCCCCCAAAAAAAAACCCAACAACAACAACAACAACAACAACAACAGTTATCTTCTTTGGGGCAGCTAGATGGCGCAGTGGATAAAGCATTGGCCCTGGATTCAGGAGTACCTGAGTTCAAATCCGGCCTCAGACACTTGACACTTACTAGCTGTGTGACCATGGGCAAGTCACTTAACCCCCATTGCCCCCCCAAAAAACCCCAAAACAAACAAACAAACAAAACAACAAAAAAAGAAAGTCACATGACCTCAATGTAAGGAAGTGGGTTCCATAACTTTTTTGATCCTATGACTTAGGAGAGACTTCAGGGTATCAACAAAGATTTAAAAGAGGTTTTACATAGGGTGATCATTGAAGCTATGGATTAAAAAGTTTACCTAGGGAAAAGAAAGGGCTGGAGGATGGTGGAAGATAAGGAAGCAGGGAAGGAACAAACTCCTTTTTCATGTTCAGAAGGGGATAATCATTCAATTATAAAAAATGTTTATCATGTGCCTCTTTTGCACAAGAATATCTGCTGACTTTGAGGAGACAGGAAAAAAAAAACCCCAACAGCAAACAAACAAGAGCTTCTGCTCTGGAGATTCCAAACTTATGGGGTGGGAAAGAAATAATATAGAAAAGATTTATATAAGCTAGAGCATGATAAAGACAAAAGAAAACTCCACACAAAGGATCATAAAGAAATTTGAGGAAGTACAGTTCATTTTCAAATGGGAAGGAGTGAATGGAGGTCAGGGAAGATTTCATGGGGGAGCTGGTTTTGAGCTGGGCCTACAGAGAAGATAGGGCCTTTAACAATGATGAGGAGGCACAAGGGAAGAGCTTGGGTAAGTGAGAAAAAAGGCTAAAGTTGGAGAACGACTCATGGTCTAGTTTGGCTAGAACACAAAATATAAAAGGATATTGGAATGAAATCAGGCTAAAAATCTAGTTTGGAACCTTGCCAATAATTGTAATGCAGTATCTAGTACTCTCCAAGGACTGGAGAAGACATCAATGAAGGATACAAGAATTCCCTATTCCCACAATTTGGACATTTTTTCCATATGCCAGAACATATTGAAAATGATTTCAGCCAAGTGAATGGAGGTTAAGTGACCCCCATTATAAATGAAAGATTTACTTCACTTTTTCTTTTGTCCAGGATTGCAGTTAAGAAAATTGCTTGTTGAAAAGCTTACATTGAATTCCTATATCCAGGAAACTTTAGGTGCATGATTTGAGTAAGGGAAATGTGTCAGCTAGTGTTGAAAGTAAATATATGTTCATATGAAATGTTCTTATAGAGCCAATCATTTATTATAATAAAGAAGCCTGCGTTAGAAGTCTTGTATTACTAATCAATCATCTTTCCATTTATGTGCTAGAATACATGTTTTACAATTAAAACAACAATTCTTTGGGCTCTCTGACAAGGACCATTTGAAAATAATGTGGTGTTATAGTGGACTTATCACTGAACTTCCAGTACCAAAACAGAAAAATAATTCTATATTAATCTTAAGAGACTATATTTACCTCACCTGTCAGTTCTATTTGCTGGGAAAAAAAAGTGATTTTAACATCCAATTTTTCTAGGGCCAAGAGTTGGAAAGGGCCATGGGATCATCTAGTTTTATCTTTATATTTTATATATGAAGAAAATAAGTACAGAGCCTCTAATCAACTTGCCTAAGATCATACTGACATTAAATAGCAAATTTGGGATTTAAATCCAAGTCTTATAAGTAGTTATGTGGCTCAGTGGTTAGAGTGCTGAGCCTGGAGTCAGGAATACCTGAGTTCAAATCTGGCCTCAAACACTTGTTAGCTGTGATCCTGGCCAAGTCATTGAACTTTGTTTTGACTCAATCCACTGGATAACAAAATGGTAGGGCACTCCAATATCTTTGCTAAGAAAACCCTATGGAGAGTATCATTCATGGGGTCATGAAGAGTTTGACAGACAATAACAACAACAACAATAATAACAACAACAACAACATCAATAACTTGAGAATCAATTCAGTGCTCTTTCCAGGAGAACTTAAATAAAAGAGCCAAGATATTTTTATTTATAAAATTTGGTGTCTTTAAGGCACAACTGCCAGGAATGGAATGCACTTATATTGATGGGTGAAATTGGATTTAATTGTGACTTTGGCTGATATTTTAGTTTTCCCAAGTCAATTTTCATAGGAAATATTTTTGTAAAGGTAGAATTTAAAATTCAGAAGTGCTTAATATGTAATTTATAACTAATATAAATGTTCATGTGCATATGTCAAATATATGCGATTCTACGATGAGGTTTCTCCTACTTTTATCTTAAGAGCATGAGAGATTCCTTGATGTTTGCAACCATTAAGATAATCTTTTTCAATAATGCTCTGATTATCAGTATGAAGAAAGGCATAGCAGAGAGGTGTATTGTTGCCAAAGGCCTTCGCCAATGTCACAGAGAATATCCTTTGCAGAAATCAAATCAAACTTGGATTTATTAGACTTGGTAAAGTCTTCTTCCAGAGATATGTTTTTTTCAGATATCACTGTGTTGCTCACTACAGTGATTCATTCCTCAGTTTACAACCATTGGGAAGAAATTTTCCTGAGACTTAGAGGAAGGAAGAAATAAAGTGTAACTATGACATGCGGTTGGATAGCCAGTCCAGTGAATTTCTACATAAGTACATCTAGGTACCTACTAGTCTATCTACCTACTGATCTATAGATATAGATCTATCTATCTGTCTGTCTATCTAGTTATCTATCAGCTATCATTAATATATCTATCCATCCATCCATCTAGCCATCTAGTTCTCTTACCAATCATCTATCCCCTCTGTCTATATACAGACATATATGCGTATAGACACATGCATGTATATCTATAGCTATAGCTATATATCAGACAAGAGCTTTAGTGGAAAATGAACTAGACCCAGAACTAGGAGGAAGAGAACAGGCTGGATTGGATTTGGAAAACCTTGTAGTGATTTAAATGATCTCAAGCTGTTTCCTGACACAAAATCTTATTTTTTTCAACTTCAGTATTTTTCCCAATAACGTTATATTTAGAGATGTTATATAAACCCTTTATATAGAGTAGTGGCAATGTGAATCGAGAGGCATTGTAATATCAGAAGAATAAACTGTAGGTGA